>NC_081182.1:196047151-196382151 GCF_029867415.1 Vicia villosa | reverse complement strand
AAATTACTTTGCATCTTATTAATCTCCAAAATTATCTTCTTTGGAGCTTTGTAGAAAGATAGAGTGAATATCGCCAAACTACTTAGAATCGATTTTAAAAGAGTTATCCTCCCACCAAAACTAAGCCACCGCCCTTTCCAAGAATTCAATCTCCTCCTAATATTTTCCAAAAGAGGCTTCCAAGAAGAGATTCTCCTTGGATTTTTACCAACAAAGATACCGAGAAATTTGAACTCCTTCTCCTCCTCCCTACAATTAAGGAAATTGGTAGCCCACTCCCATAAAATGAGAGTTAATGTTTATCCCTATCAACTTGCTCTTGTGATAATTAATGTGAAGGCCCGACACCAATTCAAAGCTCCGAAGAACCGCCTTTAATGCCCAAATGTGATTCCAACAAAGCATTTTCCATTCACATTAAAACCAACAAAGTCACCATTACTGACCGCTCTTCCAACTAACGCCTTTAAACCTTCCGCCACTATAACAAAAAGAAAGGGGGAGATAGGATCTCCTTGACGAATACCTCTTTCCACCAAGAATTCATTCGTTGGACTACCATTAACAATCACCGACATCTTGTAAGAGAATACAATAGCTTCCATCCACCTCATCCATCTCTTCCCAAAACCCATCCTTTTCATCAAGTACCTAAGAAAATTTCAACTCACTTTGTCATAAGCCTTTTCAAAATCAACTTTAAAGAGAAGGCATTCCTTTCCCTCCTTACTAGCAAAATCTACTAACTCATTGGCTATTAACACTCCATCCATCATTTGTCTACCCGGAACGAAAGCACTTTGACAATTAGAAATGACAGAAGGTAGAATTTTCTTAATTCTACAAGCCAATAGTTTAGAAACCATTTTGTAAATACTTACCACAAGACAAATTGGCCGGTAATCATCCAACAATAAAGGATTGCTATTCTTCGGAATTAGAGCAATAAAAGAAGAAGTAATACATTTGGACAACACCGCTCCGGAGAAAAAACTATTAAAACAAGCAAGATCATCTTCTTTTAGAAAAGACCAACACTTCTTAATAAAAAGAAGAGAAATACCATCCGGCCCCAAACTTTTAGTGCCATCACAACTCCACACCGCCTCTTTTATTTCTTCCATCAAAAAGGGAACCTCAATCGATAAAGATTTTTCCTCGCTCAAAGAATTAAAAACAATGCCATCCAAAAGAGGTCTCTCAAAACAATCCTCCTTGAATTTGCTTTCAAAATGAGACCTCGCCGCTTCCTTCACCGCATTAACCGAATTCACGACTCCCTCATTAGTGTTAACCGAGCAAATATGATTCCTACACCTCCTCTCCTTCATAACATTATGGAAAAATCTACTATTATCATCCCCATCATTTAGCCACTTCAATCTAATTTTTTGAATAAGCATCTTTTCCTTTAATTTGAGGTTAAACCAAATGTTCTTTGAAGCTTTAACCTTGTTTAGGTGAACTTTCTCCTCCCAATAATCCCTATCATCCCACTCGTTCAAATCCTTCACATTTTCCTCTATCTCCAAATCAATTTTACCAAAAACATTTTTCCCACCATTTCAATCTCTCTTTAATTAATCGAAATTTCTCCTTTAAAAAAAAATCTCCTCTCCCATGAATATTAATCTCTTCCCATTCCTTCTTCACAAACTCAAAGAAACTCTTGTCATTAAACCATTCATTATTGAACTTGAACGGCTTTGTACCCCAATCTTTTTTTTCTACCATCAACCAAACCGGGCAAGGGTCGGAAACATCTCTCATACCTATCCATTGGCCAACCACCCCCAATTCAAAATAATGTTATTGGAAACAAGAAATCTATCGATTCTACTTTTTGACTTTCCATCAGCGTTATTAATATACAAAACTTAAATATAACGCATATACTTTAATATTATCTAACAAACTATTAAAATTCACATAATAATAGTAATAACAGTAATAATAATAATAATAATAATAATAATAATAATAATAATAATAATAATAATAATAATAATAGAAAAATCATAAAAATAAAAAGTTAAATGAAAACTTGTGTGCGTGTGTGATCTAACGGTGAAATGTTTGGTGAAATGCTTGAATCTTGAGAGTGTGGTTCTTTCAAAGTCTCCAAAGTCTCGGGTTCAAAATCCACTAAGCTCAAATTACTTATTAAAAAAAAGTATCACTTAAGATAGGTAAGATAAACTATAATAATTTATCTATAAATTTAATTAATATTTTTAATAATATTCAGACATATTAATTTTATTATAAATCTTATTCTTATATATTATTTTTATTCAAACATAATGATTGCGTTATAATATTTAATTACTTAGCTTGCATTTTAAGGTATTAAACTAGGAGTAATATCATCTAATGATTTTGCATCAATGCATAAACATCGCTCGTGAATACATTTCTCTTGTTTTCCAGGACATCTAGCTTAACAATCTTCATCTTCAATACAAGGTGGTTTAACATCAAGTTTTTTCCTTGACATTTCGTACACGAAATGTGGTTCGGCCTAATTCATCCCTATAAAATTGGCTTGTAGGGTGAGGATTGCCCCCACTTATAAGGACATGTTCAGGCCATATATTGGACTCTTAACACACTCCCTCACGCCCAGAACTAGACATCTTAAGCGTGGAAATAAACGGTGGGTGGCCCGATAGCGGAAACCATAGAAGGTGGTCCACCGGATATTAAACCAGGCTCTGATACCATGTTAAGAAATGTGGTTGGACCTAACTCATCCCTACAAAACTGGCTTGTAGGGTGAGGATTGCCTCCACTTATAAGGACATGTTCAGACCATATATTGTCCGATGTGGAACTCTTAACACATATCTGCATATGCCAACAAAGTTTTTATTCATAAGATTAATTTCATATGTAAAGATTACAACAGATAACAAAGATATTATTTTTAAATATTATATGAGCTTCAAACTTGATATAAAGATGCATAAAACTAATAAATATAATTGTTAATGCCTTGATTTATGTGATTGACATTTATGTTTGGCTAAAATATTGTAGCAGCAATATGTAATAGGATCTATAGAACTTGCAAATATAAATATAAACAAAACAGGTACAACAACAAGATGTTCTATGGAATGTTAAAACATGAACTGTGACATCCATCGCGCCTGCTAAGCTATAATGATGAAGATTGTGTAGTTTCTAATTATGGAGACAATATTATGTGGGGCAGATGTAATTAACAGATGCCGAAGATTCTATGGAATATTATGTAATCCTATGTGGGGCAGATTTAAAGGTCAAAAGAATCAAGTATTGAAGATTGTGTAGTTTCTAATTATGGAGACAATTTAGGAAACTTATGATTCAAAGACCTTTCTTTTAGCAGAAGTTTTTTGCGGATTTGTAACAACAAATAAAGCTGTGATTGAAGGCCCAAGTCCAGTTGGGAATATGTTATAAATAGGAAGCTTTGTAACCTAGTTTTTTTTTAAGAAAATCGAGTATTGAAAAGATGTAATCATTAGGGTTTGTCAAGGTAGATCATCCGAGTTGTGGGATGACTGGCATGTTCTTCTCAAAACCTGTAGGTGAGAGAAGTATTGTTCTCCCTCGAATCCTATAAGTAAGAGTTGAGAGATTTGTTTCTTGATCAAAGTTGTTAAGCAAGATCAAGGTGTCTGTCTTGAAGAGTGTCTTCAGTTTATTTATTGATGTTATCACTGGTTGTGATATAAGGGATTGAGGGGGGCCTCATATCTAGGTGAGTCTTAGATAGAAATCTAACTCGGGTAGTGATTAAGTAAGAAGTTGTAAACAGAGGAGTTTAGCTTTAAATTGATACTATCATAGTGGATTTATCCCTGGCTTGGTAGCCCTTAGAGTAGGTTGGTTGAACCGAACTAGGTTAACAATTCTTTGTGTTATCTATTTTCTACACTGGTTTATTGATCTGGTATTAGATGTAACAAAATCGATTATGACATCAAGGAGTTCTTTCAAAGCATGTGCTTTCAGCAAATCAATCCAGATCAAAACCTGATTGTAATCCCTGTGCTATCATTATAAATGGTTCAAGAAAGTTTAGGATCTTTTATCATTCAAGTGTTGAACCAAAGTGGAAAATGATCCGATTTTATCAGTGTAACTTTTCTAACTGACTAGATGTCACGACATCGTACATGACATCTGAGTTATGTCTTACCAGAATTTCAATAATTATAACATATTATATTTTATATATGTTTATTATTTATATATACATAAGATAAGATTGATATTAATTAAATAAAGTGATACGTAAAATAATAAAATAATTTTACTTTATTTAATGAAAAACATATTATTTTTTTACCAACATACAATAATATATTTAAAACAATCAGAATAAATATACTGTACAATTTTTCTAAAAGTATACATTGTTAGACAATTAATGATTATTTAGATATATTAACATGTTAAACATAACATTTTCCAATAACATGACACTTGATTTACTTTTAGAATAGAATAATATAACACTTTAAATAATAATTTTTTTAATTAATTTGATTATAATAATGACGAATTTAGAATATATCTAAAGAAATTAAACTTTGATTAAGCAACACATTTTTTAATTTTAGTTGTATAGAGTTATCCTTTTTACAATGATAAAGGAATATCTTCTAACTATTCATGTTAATTATCAAATTTAATTAATATTTTTAAAAAAATTTATTATATTTAAGTTTATTTTGGGAGCTTTCATAGACACATGCACTTGATTTTATTAAAACAGTTTATGATAACAATTTTAATTATTTTAAAGGTAAGGTATAGCGTGTAACGCTCCAATATCTGCTACACGGTTGACCGCTTACCGGCTGCCCATTTGTCTCCCGCAGGAATCGAACCACGTATTTAGGGGTTAAGTACGTATTCATAGCAATTCATGCCATAACGTTGATTCCACACTTTTCTTCTTGAGACCAAACACATATAAGTAATCAGTTGCCAAATTAGTATATGTATTTACATACCATTTTAATTGTCCTAACCGGGTTGGAGATAGCTACGCCACCATTAAAAATAAGAGGATTGATACAAAACCTAATTCTAATCACCATTAAAAATAAGAGGATTGATACAAAACCTAATTCTAATCCTAAAACAGTTAGAGTTTTTGTCTTATATCAAAACTAACCCTTTATAAAAAGAGGCATTTGAAATTACTCCATGGGGTTACCAACCATATCATATAATACCTAGTGAGATGGAGCAACTAACATGAACCCTATAAATAGGATCTCATTTAAACCTAATCATAATCGTAAAACACCTAGAGTTTTAATCATTAAAATATATGAATATGTTGTAGCCTCATTATTTTCGATTTTAAAATTTTATTCATAAATTATAATATCCCTGTGATTTTATTATCTAGAATCATAAGTTAGGATATTACCATCAATATGGGATACATTTAACATGGCAAAAAAATTTAAAGGGTTATTACCATTTTACCCCCCTGGCATATAGGTCTTTCCTGATTTTGCCCCCTGTAATTTATTTTTTTTGAAAAACAACCTTGTCATTTCAAAAAGCTAACTTTTTAGCCCCTAAAGTCAAAATTCGCAGGAAAATCTTCAGCTTTCCTGCGGATTTTCTTTCGGATTTTCCTGCGGATTTTGACTTTAGGGGCTAAAAAGTTAGCTTTTTGAAATGACAAGGTTGTTTTTCAAAAAAAAAATTTTACAGGGGGCAAAACCAGAAAAGACCTATATGGCAGGGGTAAAATGGTATTAACCCAAATTTAAATAAGCAATTAGCATTAAAGGGAGCAAAAGGGATGCTTCATCCCAATACAAAGAGGAAAGCTCCTACCTCTCACAACAATGCATTACGCTTTGTCCAAATAGACCAAACCGTTGCTAGCCAAACATTGGCCACTATCATTCTCTTATTAAAACACGGAATCTTCTCATAATTGAAAAAAAAATCCTCAAATTTATCTACAAATTTAATTAAAAAAGTTGTAAGAATATTCAAACATATTAATTTTATTATAAATTTTATTCTTGTATCTTATTTTTATTCAAACAAAATAATTGCGTTATAATATTCAATTACTCAGCCTGCATTATTAGGTATTAAACTAGGAGTAATATCATCTAAATTGTTTGCATCAATGCACCAACATCGCCCGCGAATACATATCCCTTGATTTGCAGGACATCCAGCTTCGCAATCTTCATCTCTAGTACAAGGTGTTTGATTATCAAGTTCTCTTCCTTGAGATTTCATACACATATCTGCATATGCCAACAACGTTTGTAAACATAAGATAAATTTTATATGTACAGATTATAATAGATAAAAAGACATTATTTTTAAAAAATTTATGTATTTCAAACCTGATGTAAAGATGCAGAAAACTAATAAATATAACGTTATAAGAACAGAAATCTTTGAAGTATCCATCTTTGAAGATAATTAGACATTATTTTTACACATGTCTATTATTTATAGATACATAAGATGAGATTCCAATCTTGACCACAATAACTAATTAAATTGTTATGGAAAAATTAAAAAATACTTTTACTTAATTTAGTGAAAAACAAATTTTTTGACCAATATATATATAGTAATATATTTAAAAAAATTAGAATAAATATATTGTATAATTTTTTTAAAGTATACATTGTTAGAAATTAATGATTATTTAGATATATTAACATTTTCTAATAATATGACACTTTATTTATTTTTGGACAAGAAAATTATAACACTTTAAATAATACTTTTTTTAATTAATTAGAGCAATAAAAATGATTAATTTTAAAATATATATAAACAAATTAAACTTTGTACAACCTAGATTTTACATCTTAAGTAACACATTAAGAGTTATATATATATATATATATATATATATATATATATATATATATATATATATATATATATATATATATATAAGAGATCAAATTACACCAACAATTTACACTAATTATTACGTTCATTTATAACCATTGATTATATTTTGATATAATGGTTATTAATTGACTTCTTTTGAACTCATCATTCACGTGATTCTTTCTAAAGATAGTTTCCTCTATTTTTGGTAATAAATAAATAATGACTTTCTAAATATTTAATAAATAAAAAAATTAGAATTCTTAAATACTTCTAAACAATTATTGATTATTAATAAAAAATAGTTTCTTTTTTAAAATAATCTCAACTTTTGTATTTTCTTTATATTAACTTTTATTATATTCAACTAAAGTAAATAATGAATTATGGTTCTAAATATTTCTTAAATAAAATATACTTTTTAATAAAAAATATTATTCTTAATTTTAAACTAATTTCTTTTTTATTTAATTTCTTTGATTTTTTTAATCTATATTTTCTATAGTAAGCGAATAGAATTATTATTTACATTTTATTCACTATATTTTTTTCTTTACTATTTTGTATTACACTTTTATTGTTTTTTTTAAAACCTATAAATTTTGTTGTGTATTTAAACTGGATAATATTGTTTTATATAATAAAAATTTATAGTATTGTTTTCAATGGATAAGAAATTTTAAAATTTTGAATTTTAATATTTAATAATATTTTCTAAATAAAACAAAAAATTTATTTAAAATCAAGTTCTATTATATTTAAATTCAACTAATACTTTTTAAAATATAGTATGCAATAATATTCAAAACATGTATTAGAAAATAAAACAAAACAATGGGTAAAGAGTATATGATGTTTTAGGTTTGAATAAAATAAGTAAAACATGATATAAATTAATTTCACTAAAATGTTCACTTTTTTTTCTTCTTCCGATTTACAACATAATAATTATATACACATTTTTCACTATTTTATTTTTTCATTTTATGTTTTTTTTATACAATTTTTAAATTTTATTTAAAAACTTATAAGTTTTATTAAAAATTATTTTATTAAAAAAATGGTTTTTTTAAGAAATATTTAAAATTATAATCCATTATATACTTTAGTTGAATAAAATAATAGTTAATATAAATAAAATACAAAAGTTGAGATTATTTTATAAATAAGGAGCTATTTTGTATGAGGAGGGATATATTTACTCCAAGAGTAAGTTGTTATAACTTACTCCACATCTTGATCATTAATATTTTTAATATAATTGTTGAAAATAATAAGTAATAGTTTTCTCCCTCCATATTTATAATAACTTACTCTTGAAATAAATATATTCCTCCTCATTTCTTATTAATAAGCCATAAATATTTAGAAGTATTTAAGAATTTTAATTTTATTATTTATTAAATATTTATAAGATCATTTTATTTATTTATTATCAAACATAGATGAAACTATTTTTAGAAATAATCATGTGAATGATGAGTCCAGAAGAGGTCATTTAATAATCGTTAGATTAAAGTACAATCAATGACATAGTAAATCATTACAGATTAATCTCAAACTTTATATGTATTATCTATATCATATTATCTTGCTAGGTTATTTTCTAAGTCAATCAATCTTAAAAATGAACTAATTGACTTATCTATTGTCTAAATTACATGACCATATTATTGATATATAAAATTTAAATATAAAGCATATTTTTTATTAATTTCTAACATAAGATGAGATTCACTCTTGACCATACTAACTAATTAAATTGTTATGGAAAAATTAAAAAATACTTTTACTTAATTTAGTAAAAAACAATTTTTTTACCAATATATATATAGTAATATATTTAAAAGAATTAGAATAAATATATTGTATACTTTTTTTAAATTGTTAGAAATTAATGATTATTTAGATATATTAACATTTTCTAATAATATGACACTTTATTTATTTTTGGACAAGAATAATATAACACTTTAAATAATACTTTTTTTTAATTAATTAGAGTAATAAAAATGATTACTTTTAAAATATATATAAAGAAATTAAACTTTGTACAACCTAGATTTTACATCTTAAGTATATATATATATATATATATATATATATATATATATATATATATATATATATATATATATATATATATATATATATATATATATATATATATATATATATATATATATATATATATATATAGAGGGCATATCTTATGAGATGCCATATTTATATGAGAATGCGAGAATAAATCTGAACCATTGGATTTTAAAATAAATGGTGGAGATTATGGGTGAATCTTTTTTTTCTCTCTCCTACATTTTGAAATAAATGAGGTAGGAGAGAGAAAAAAAAGATTCACTCATAATCTCTACCATTTATTTTAAAATCCAATGGTTCAGATTCATTCTCACATTCTCATATAAATATGTCATTCTCATATGATATGCCCTATATATATATATATATATATATATATATATATATATATATATATATATATATATATATATATATATATATATATATATATATATATATATATATATATATATATATATATATATATATATATATATATATATGAGATCAAATTACACCAACAATTTTACACTAGTTGTTAAGTTTATTTATAACCATTGATTGTATTTTGATATAATAGTTATTAATTGGCTTCTTTTGAACTCATCATTCACGTGATTCTTTCTAAAGATAGTTTCCTCTATTTTTGGTAATAAATAAATAATGATTTTCTAAATATTTAAAAAATAAAAAAATTAGAATTCGTAAATACTTCTAAAAAATTATTGATTATTAATAAAAAATAGTTTCTTTTTTAAAATAATCTCAACTTTTGTATTTTCTTTATATTAACTTTTATTATATTCAACTAAAGTAATTAATGAATTATGGTTTTAAATATTTCTTAAATAAAACATACTTTTTAATAAAAAATATTATTCTTAATTTTAAACTAATTTATTTTTTATTTAATTTCTTTGATGTTTTTAATACGATTTTGTACATTTATTTATGTATATTTTCTATAGTAAGCGATAATTTTTTTGATTACAACAGAATTATTATTTACATTTTATTCACTATATTTTTTTCTTTAATATTTTTTATTACAATTTTATTGTTTTTTTTTAAACTTATAAATTTTATTGTGTATTTTAAGTGGGTAAATATTGTTTTATATATAAAAAGGAGTAAGGGGCGATTTCCGGTGATACATAAAGCGATTTCCGGCGAACAACTTTACTAATTCAGGGGAGTCCACCTTGGGGTTATCCTTCTTCCTGATTTCGGTTTAAACTCCTGATTCTAGAATCAGGGACCTTGTTGAGAATTAGGGGTGATTTCATGGTCTAGGGCTAATGGGTTTGGTAGCAACAATGGGGAAAGCTCGTGGTCGACCAAAGAAACAGGTGACCGCAACACCTCCGGCGGGGCTAAAGGTCTTTATTCCTCACTCAGGGACTAGGTTTGAAGGACTGGATGCTCATTTTGAAGGAACGGTTATCCACAATAGGGAAAGTACTCCTCAACGACCGGTAGGGGTGTTCGCGGTTTGGTTTGGATCGGTTTTAAGGCAAAAATTCATCCGATCCAAAAATAAATTTACTTGCGGTTTGGTTCGATTTTGGATGATATATTAAAAAAATCCAATTCGATCCGATCCAATTTAATGCGGTTTAATTTGGATCGGTTTTTGGATATTCAAATTACAAATTATATTTTTATTAATATTATAAAAATACTAATAAATCATAAATTTGATATAATATATATCATATAGTATATTAAAAGTTAATATTATAAAATGAAAATGATCGATTATAGTTGAAATAACTAGGGGTGTAAGCGGATCAGAAAAAATCAATTAAACCGACAATCCAAACCAATTCAAACTGAAATAAAACCGACTGTCTATGGTACGGTTCTAAAACCGAACCAAACTAATAAAAACCGATGTGGTTTGGTTCGGTTCTCAGTTTTAGTTTTTAGGAACCGCCAAACCGATGAACCGAACCAATGGAAATAATTACGCTCTAAATCCTTTATTTCACCCTTCATTAAGCTCAAATTTTGTACCTTTCCAACCATTCTCCATCTGTGTTTTCACTTTCTTCCTTTAAGCAAAATACGCATTTGGAACTTAACTCCAAAACATATAAAGTAAAAATCATAAGTCACAAAAACTTGCTTTCACTAAACTACTTCTCTAGTTGTCTACCTCAAATGTTGCTCTCACTATCTCCACTATGATATGTTATGGTATCCTTCTTCGGGTTCAAATTCTCTTCGTTAATTTTCATATCTGTTTTTACCTTTCTGATTTCTTCTTCAACAAAACTCCTAGTCTTGTTACAAAATAGTTTTTATGTATATTTAAGGCGGAAACATGTTAATTGATGTGTGTTTTTTTTCTGTGTTCTATTTGTTAAACTTTTAAATCTATTTCCAACATTCCGATGTCAAGATTCAACTTTTATAGTGAATTTATTTCATTATGCAATAAAACTATGTCATTGTGTCATATATGGATTAAGTGTAACTTGTAAGTTGTTTGAAAAATTAGAGCATGAAATACATAACATGAAATATATTATTTTAAAAAATTAATAGCATAAAATATACCGAAAAATACAATATTGGAAATTACATAGATGAATATAATGTTTGAAAAAAATATTAAAAACCAATCAACCGAACCAACCCAAATCGAACCAAACCGATTAGTTTGGTTCGGTTCCATTTTTGAAAAATGTTAAAAACCGAATCAAACTAAATCGGTGAAGATATTATTGGTTCGGACTTTTTTTGACCAAAAACCGGTCCAAACCGATCCGATTACACCCCTAGAAATAATAAAAATAAATAGATTAAATTAAGCTAATAGATAAGATAAAAAATTAATTATCATATAATAATAAATTTATGTAACATATCATACTAATCAAAAATAAATAAGTACAAAATACATATACATGCGGTTTGGTTTGGTTTGGATCGATTTTGAAAATTAATCCGAAATCCGATCCGAACCGTGCGATTCTCACAAAATGGCATCCAAACACATCCAATAAACTTCGGTTTTTTGCGGTTTTCGGTTTTTTTGGATCGGTTTGCGGTTTTTATTTGGATTGGTTTGGATTTGAACACCCCTAACAACCGGGGGATACACTTGAAGTTATCACTGAAGTGGCTGGTTAAGGAGATATACCAGAAGTAACTAAAAAGGGGACAGCATGGGTCGATGTCATTAGAGGTATGGTTCGTTGTTAACGAAACTACTCCAGTCCACCCCCTTAGAGTGATTTACCTCAACTGAGGATTTAATCCACTAATCAAACTGATTACAATGGTTATCCAATTAGAAAACTTCTAAGTCTTCTAGAGTCTACAAATCACAACTTGATCACTCTAGGAAATCACCACTTAGAAAACTTCTAAGTCTTCTAGAGTCTACAGATCACAACTTGATCACTCTAGGAACCTTTTACAATCAATGTAAAATAAATGTTTACAAGAGTAGAATTTGCTTCTTATAAAGCTATAATCACAACTGTGATATTTCTCTTAATTTATAAGCTTAACACTCACTAAATATTACAAGAGTTTGTGAGGTTGAAGATGAAGTTTGTGAGATTTGAATTTGACAGTGTTTTGGTATTTTGCGCAAGAGTTCTCTATTGCTGCTTCTGATCAGAACTTCAATTTATTGGCGTTTTGAGAAGATGACCGTTGGGTTGCATTTAATGCTTTGCATGAATAGTACAATGTTGCATTTAATGTTTCACACTTTTGTCAACTACCTCGAGCCACGCTTTTACTGCTTTTACTGACTTTGCCTTTTGTAGCTTCTAACGTTTCTTTTGTCAGACAGAGATTAGACTTAATAGCCTGTCATCTTGTACTTGATTCTGAACTCATATTTGTAGATACAACGTTTGAATATCAGAGTCAAACAGCTTGGTGCAGATCATCTTCTTGTCTTCTAACTTTGAAGAGCTTTAGCGTGATACCAATAAGAACTTCAGTGCTTCTGCTTCTGACTTCATGTTCTTCTGATGCTTCATAGTTCATGTTCTGATTCTGCTTGACCATCTTCTGATGTCTTACCAGAGCATGTTCTGATGTAGCCATCTAGAACCTTTTGAGTCATAGCTTCTGAGCGCTAATTTGTGCATACTCTTTATATATTTCCTGAAATAGAAAATGCAAAGGATTAGAGTACCACATTATCTTATACAAAATTCATATATAATGTTATCATGAAAACATAAAATATTGATCAGAACAAATCTTGTTCTAATAGAGGATACCTTTAGCAAATGTTGCCTTCGATTCAAATCACCGTGGTCCCTCCGATATAAAGATCATAGTCCCTTAGAATTGCCTACGAGAAAATAATCTTTTCCCTCGATGACGCTTCGATTAAATTATGATAATCCCTTCGAAATGCTAAGGTATCTTCACATGTTTCCTTCTATGACCATTCGACGACCCTTCGATGTCCTCTCACATCCAATAGATAGGACTACCTACCCACTAATGGTATGAATAGTACTATCACTCAAGGAAATACTTTAAGAACAAAAAAGACCTTACAAACTTAGGGTAGGTAACTCCTTATTGCTTACTCAACTCAAAACATTCAAAATGCTTTTCACACCTCATATTTCAAAATATTTTCAAAGACTACACTTTGTATACATTCACACGAGGATCATTACAAAGTTAAAGATCTTTTAAAAAAAATTTATACACACACTACACATTTTCAAATAAATCAAACAAAAATAAGCGAGCTAAGCAATTAAGAGCTCATGGATAACCATGGATACAAAGGGTGCTAACACCTTCCCTTTGTATAACCTACCCTTTGAACTCAAAATATTTAAAAAAGGTCTTTCCTATTCTTTTTGTCTTTCCTAATTGGATAAAATAAAAGTCGGTGGCGACTCTTGCTTACCGCAACATGTTTTGCGAAATAACAAAATAAAAAATTTGTTCTCCCACCATATACCATATTCCTACACCTAAAAAACGAATTCAATCTCTATTTTTAAAAAACTCTAGAATAACTCGAAATGTCAAAAACTTACCGATTAAATATAGTTTGGAACTTGTTGGAATGTGTTGCTAGTTGATATTGACGTTATCGGCCGAACTCGAGAGGAACAAATGAACTTGTTTGGAAGTTTGATTTTTGGGTTTGAGAGAAAGTGAGAGTCTTGAAATGAGAAAGTGAAGAATGAGGAGAGGAAGAGTCTGGTGCGAATATAACATCAAATGCTTTCGTAGATTCATCTACAAAAGCTTTTGTATGTACATCTACAAAACAAAACAATGTTAAACAAAAAAATGCTTCTGGAGGTACATCTACGGAAACAGGGAGACAATTTTGATAAATCAGTGGTGGGTGAGAGATCCATGGGATAGGGTAAGAAATTCTCGAGAAAAATTAGACAAAAAATCTAGAACTTTTCCCTTCTCTGATTACCAACCAAACCATTTTTCTTCTTCTTTTCATTCTTTCCCTAAATCTAAAGATTGTGAGATGCTCTCATAGTAATCCAAACACCTAAAAAGAAAAATGTTAAAATATTTAACCAATTTCGAATTCAAATCTTTGATTTCTTTCAAACCCTCACTTTATCAAAATCATCAAATTTCACCATTCACTACTCTAAATCCATCTAACTTTTAAGCCACCTAATACATAAAATGTAAATACAATTCCTAATCCCATCCAAACTAACTGCTAATTTCAACATATCCCCTTCATTTTTCATTTCGTTCTTTTTGATACATTTATTTGACATTTGCAAGGAAGGTTGAATGAATGTTTTTTCAAAATTTATCAACCTATGTTTGATTTATCTTTTGTGATATGAAAAACAATTTCAAATGTGTAAAATTAATTTTTGAGTGATTTTGAGGTGTATGATTATTTTAAACTAGAATTGATTCTATCTAAAATTAGAATTTATAGTTTTTGAACTTAAATGTGATTTTTACTTTGAAATTTATTGTTCAACTCGTTTTTACATAAATGTAAACAAACAAATAACAATTATGTTAAACTTAATTCTGTTAAAATCTTGTTGGAGAAGTCCGGAGAACAAAGTTCTTTATGATTACAAGAGACTTTGACACCACATATCTATCGAAAGTATTCATCATCTCTTATAAACCCAACATTTTTCAATTCCTATTTAATTTGAAATTTTAGTAGAACTTTCACACACATGAAATTCAACTATTCTATTAAAATTAGTTCTATAAGTAAATTCAAAGACACGTTAATGAGAGAAATTCATTTTCATAAAATGTAAAATTTTGTTCCAACAAACAAAATTTAGGGATTCTTTAAGAGATAGAAAAAAAATCCATAACATTATAGAATAATGACAATCAATTTACTTTTGAGAGGAAAAGGACACATTTCATTAAAAAATCCGCATTTCCACCAACCCAATGAATGACGTGGTTGTAGAAATGAAAGTAACGTGACTCAAATATTATATACTATATGGCAGCCTACAATTGGTCCACGTGTCAGCAAAAATGTCGCTGAACAGTAATTTAAAAATTACTATATTTTTCTCTCCAATCTCTAACCAGTGCGATCAGTGAAGAAAGAAAGAGAGGAAGTGGAAAGTAGGTGAGTGAGTGAGTGAGTGAGCGAGTTGAGAATGGTGAAGAAAGAAGAGTTTCTGAGAGAAAACGGTTATGAAAATGGACAAGTTTCGCGTACTGACTTCCCTTCCGACTTCGTCTTCGGAGTCGCCACCTCCGCTTATCAGGTTTGGCATCATCTTCTACGCCATCAATGCAGATTCACTTTCTTCATTTCGTTGCTTTTTTTTTTTTACTCTCTTTGATCTTTCTCTCGTTGATTATTCGGTAAACCTTCAATTTCATTGCTAAACTACCAATTTCGTTTTCATGATTTGGCATCTGAACTAAAGAAATGTAATATCAATCTATCAAGTTAGTCATCTTCGCTAATGTGAAATCTGAGACTTATTTGTTATATTTCCTTAGTTCGTGACCAAATAGGAGCCACCTATCAAACACTGACACCGGAAACACGACACTGACGAGTCGATATCGGTAATAATTTGAAAAAAAAAGAATAAATTAGTGATCACAAGTGTTAATGTCGGTTTCGGACACGGAAATATCATTTTTCCGGAGTGTCCGTGCTACAGTGGGAGCATGATAGTGGTGGTGTGATGGTGATAGTTTAGGGTGAAATGGAGAAAATGGATTCCTGGTTGAGGCATTCCTACATGTTTGGTTTCCATTTTGAAAGAGGCAAAGTCAATTCTAGAGGTGTAGAATTGCTTTTGACGTGTTTTGTTTATTTAAAGTAGAGTTGATTATCACCTCTAGAATTGATTCTACTTGAAGTTAGGAATTGTAGTTTTTGAGTTTAAACGTGACGTTTACACTTAAATTTATTATTCAACTCACTTTTGTATTAATGTGTCTAAGTGCATGTTTGGTTTGACTTTTGAAAACGTCAAAAGCAATTCTAGAGGAGTAAAATTGATTCTGAGTGATATTAAGATGTTTGGTTAGGAAAAAGTAGAATTGATTCTGTCTCAAGAATTGATTCTACTTGAAGCTACAATTTGTAGCTTCTACCTCCAAAATTGATTCGGGATGATTTTTTACACTGTAATTTATTGTTCAACTCACTTTTACATAAATGTATCCAAACATAAATCAATTTTGCTAAACTCAATTCCGATAAAATCAATTATACCAAACTCAATTCTACTAGAATCAATTTTGTCCACCGCCAATTCAAACACACAAATCGCTTTTAGTTAGTGGGTTTTACAAAGAAATTTATCACTTCAACTCACTTTTAGTCAGAATCAATTTTATGGAATGAGTTCATTCAAAATCAGTTTTCATCACCGCAAAACCAAACACACCATGGATTCCTGTTGTCAGGTTATGAAAAATATTGAGCGCGTGAGTTCAAGGATCTCAACTGGAGAATATTGATTACAAAACTCAAAGATTACTGTTGTGAAAAAATGTAGATTTGAGTTTGCCTCTATTTCTTTGATTTTGCTTTCTTTTTGTTACAGCGGCTTTAGTGGAACATAACTATTCTGCATTTTATTTACTATATTTGTCTTGTTTCTTTTTATTTTTTAGCTTGCATCAAAGATACATATAACATAACTTAGATGATCTATTCTGTATTTTTCTAACCTATCCACAGGTTGCTTTGTTTGTTTCTAACTTTTATGTTAAGTTGTTCTGTTGATCTTATACTTTTGTAAAAATAAACAACAGATTCAAATTTATAAATGAGTTCATTTGGTTTCAAACTCTTTTATCATTTGTAATCAACATGGAAGATGGGTTAATTATGAATTCGTGAGTTGACAGTCGTTCATTTAGAAATAACATTCCCTTTTTATTGCTTGGATCAATGCATTTTGACAAAGTGTTAATAGAATGAAATATAATCAGATAGTTACTGAGATATTTATAACAGAAGGGAAACTTGTTCAATCAAATATTTAGCAGTTTTTTGCTTATTTCTAGATAGAAGGTGCTAGCAACGAGGGTGGTAGAGGTCCTTGTATATGGGATGCCTTTACCCACACAGAAGGTATGAGAACTGTTTCCTCATTAAAAAACTGTCAGACCCTTCACTATCCATTTTCTCAATTGGTGCTTCTTGATGCTTCATTACTTTCTATGTGCTTGTTGTTTTGGTAGGAAAAATACTTGACAAAAGCAATGGTGATGTAGCAGTAGATCATTATCATCGGTATTTGGTCAGTAATATCTTTCTGTATATTTAATGTTTTTGATGTCCGTCTATCTCTTGCTTAAATATTTCCAATATGAATGGTCTAGCATTAGCCTTTTGCTTAAATATTATCTTCATATATGACGCCGTTTAATCTATGTAGCTGATTCTACCAAGTGAGGAATGATTTTTGTGGTTGTATATATTGTCTTTCTGGGTTGATGTTGTGCTAGAACTTAATACACTTCATATGCAATGTTTCTTTTCAAGGGACTGGTTTTCTTTTTTTTCCCAGTTTTACTTTTGTTTAAGTTTTCTCTCTCAAGCCAAACACTAGGGAATGTCATTGAGTCTATTTTTATGCATGAAATTGTGAAGAGATATTTAAATTTATTCGTTTGTATCTTACTATTATTTCTGTTTACTGTCAAGATCATGCCATGTACATAAATTTCAAATTTTAACTTTCTTGATGTAATTATGTTAACAGGAAGATATTGATCTTATAGCCAAGTTGGGTTTTAGCGCTTACAGATTTTCACTTTCCTGGTCTCGTATTTTCCCTGGTAGGTTTTATTAGTGATGAATTCTAAATACATATGTTCTCCATATGATCTCATGGTAAAGCAAGAAAAAGATAATTTACAGATGCTAAGTTGTTCACATTCATATTCCTGTTTTATATTGTTTCTGTCTACAACTTGATGCTATGAAGTTTCTGTGTGTCAGTCCAAGGAAGATCCAACTATTAAATTGCAATATATTATTTTCTAATCAATAGTTTAGTTAAGTGCATTCTTGAAATAATTCTAAAGTTAATTTTTATTTCTCGAACTTACTTTTATGTCTTGAGCATAATTAACAATGTTTAACATAGTTTAATGAGTATATTATGCTTTCCTCCTCGATGCATAAATTACAGTCCTCTCGCTTCTGTTTTGAAAATTATACTCCTCTTACTGGAGAGGTTAATATGTGCTACTGGCTAGTGCATTTTACTTCGAATGAGTCTTTCAAGATAGTTTTTCTTTGTGTACCACTATTGATTTTATTTTCAAGGCTAGTGCATTTTACAATAATTTGTTTGGTTTGTTTGTATTGTTACAGAGGATTAGAGAATCTTTGAATTTTATTTTATTGTACTGTAATGGTTTATGGGTGTAGATGGCTTAGGCACCAAAGTCAATGATGAAGGGATAACATTTTACAACAACATTATTAATGCTCTTCTTGAAAGAGGTATTGTCTGTGTAAAACTACTTTACCTTACTTTTTATGTCTTCTATCAGCCATATATATTAAGTTCCTAATTTCAAGCAGGTATTCAACCTTTTGTAACTTTGTACCATTGGGATCTTCCGCTGCATCTTGATGAGTCAATGGGAGGATGGTTGAATAAAAAAATCGTGTGGGTATTTACTAAGTGATTATTATTTTTTTCATTTTGTTATTTATTTCTTTTCGAATAATAAGAAAGTAATAAGAAAATCATATCTGTTACTGAATGGTGCGTTCATATATCTATGTGGCGTGTGGCAGAGAATATTTTGCACTCTATGCAGATACTTGCTTTGCAAGTTTTGGTGATAGAGTGAAAAACTGGATTACTATCAACGAGCCCCTTCAAACTGCAGTTAATGGATATGATGCTGGAATCTTTGCTCCTGGAAGATATGAAAATAGATCAGTAGAGCCATACTTGGCAGCACATCATCAAATCTTAGCCCATGCAGCAGCTGTTTCCATTTACCGAATCAAGTACAAGGTCAAAAGCTATACTTGTTTTTTCTTGTTTGATTGTATTTATTTTGGTTAGCCTGTTATAGTTTTCTGCTGTCTGCTGCTCTAAGAAAATATTTGCAATCCTCCTATAGTATGTACTCTCGTTAATAACTTTGCGTGCATAGTTTAAATATTTGAAAGAAAAGTAGAAGTAAACAGTCAAACTTAAAAGGCTTGCACAATAGGTGAGGTAAAATTTTATTCTCTTTAAGATGTTGTTTAAATGTTCCAGGATAAACAAGGGGGACGAATAGGACTGGTGGCAGACTGTGAATGGGCTGAGCCTAACTCTGATACGATTGAAGATAAATCTGCTGCTGCAAGACGCCTAGATTTTCAGATTGGCTGGTAGTTTCCTACGTTTGTTTTATATTATTAGTTTTCATAAGAATTTCATCGATTCTTCGCTTAATATAAATGTATGAAAGCGTATGGACACATACAAACTTGGTGTAAGATTCATGCTTATGTTAGAATATATTTTTAATCCAGGTTCTTGCATCCATTGTATCATGGAGAGTATCCCGAAGTTATGCGTGAGCGACTTGGAGACCAGCTTCCTAAATTCTCAGAGGAGGATAAGAAATTTCTTTTGAATTCTTTGGACTTTATTGGTCTAAATCACTATACAACAAGGTTAATTTCACATGTGCCAGAATGCACCGGAGAAAGTCATTACTACAATGCACAGGAGATGGAGAGAATCGGTAATAAATTGGAATATTGTACCATTTTCTAAACTATATATCCAAAATGAATTTTCCTTGATGATTGAGCTATTTGTCCACAGTGGAATGGGAAGGTGGCCAGCTCATTGGTGAGAAGGTATATATTGTCTCTGTCATTGTTCTTGTAGTATATATACAAACCAAAACATGCAAGTTTTATATTCTATGTGCTTATAACAGGCAGCATCAGAGTGGCTATATGTTGTTCCTTGGGGTCTTCGGAAGGTTATTAATTACGTATCACAAAAATATCCTGCCCCAATATATGTCACAGAAAACGGTACGTGACTTTTCTTGTCCTTATCAACTTAAGATCTGTGTCAGCATTAGAATATATATTATTGTTGTGGAACTCAGGATCCATGTCCCGCAATTGAATCCTAACACAAATCTGTTGTGTGCATACGTGAATGGAGTTTTTCTGTTTCATGAGAATCTTGGGATTGATATCTCACTCTTCTTATATAAGTATGACTGGAATGAAACTTTATAAAATGGTTCTCATCTCTCTTAACAGGTATGGATGATGAAGATAATGATAGCTTACCACTGCATGAGATGCTAGATGACAAACTGAGAGTTCGGTATTTCAAGGGATACGTTGCATCAGTTGCGGAGGCTATAAAGTAAGATTTTCACTTTTGAAAGTTTAGAACAATGTCAGAAGCTGGTTTGGTGGGAAATTAACTTTTGAAAATTATCATTATCTTTCTCCATACTGGATTTTGAAAAGATAATTAAAAAATCAAGGGAAACATAAAAGTCACAAGTTCCACATCATTACAAAAACAGTTTTCACCGGAAAAACAACTTAGTATAAGTGTTTGAACTTGAAAGCAGAATTAGAATCTTAGTCAAACATGTCTAAAGTTTTGTCTATCATTTGAATGCACAGGGATGGAGCAGATGTGAGAGGATACTTTGCATGGTCATTACTGGACAACTTTGAATGGGCTCAAGGTTATACGAAACGCTTTGGATTGGTTTATGTAGACTACAAAAATGGACTCACTAGACACCCGAAGTCTTCTGCATATTGGTTTTCGCGGTTTCTGAAAGACAGGGCAAACAAGGAGGGTAAAGAAGAGTAGTTCACTTTCATCATTATGTCTTACCAAATACTATGAGGAAGAAAATGATGCAATAACAAACACTTCTGTCATTGTTTGGATGCTTTGTATAAACTATAGTGGCTCATCTTGAGTTATTTATGACTTCATCAAGTCTTATCCCCCAAATGCCTTAAAACAGTATTTTTATATTTGTCTGAGCTTCTATTCTGCTTCTGTTTTCTCTTTCAATGTTGGTAGTTTTTTTGTGCTGTGAATCTTGACATTGTGGTTGTGCCAAATTATCTATCAAAGCTGGATACATTTTTTCCTCCACGGCTTTTGGGAAACAACCAATTTTTACCTCTTCAGAAAATGTTGAGGTGCGATGAAAGTAATACTGGTGTAACGGTTGAGATTTGATCTAATGTTTATGCTGATCTATCAAAATACAAGCTCATGCCCTATATAATGATATGAATGTAGTTGTCAGTGTCACAACTCCAAAGTTCATTTCTTTCTTGACATTGTAAAATATGTATTGATAAAGAAATCCCACGCCGTGATTCTTAAAATTTACACCGTCCTTATCAGCTGAGCAAGTGGTTGCTATTCACCCTCCTATCTATAATTATTTTCCCCCAAGTGTCCCTCTTTAAAAATTTACTTTCGAAACACACTTTTTAATTGTCATATTGACGACCCCTTTATTTCGAGTGCAGTTACGGTGCATAGATAAAAATCTATGCACCGTGCATAGAGTATTATTGACCATTGGATCATTAGATCAAATTATAATTATTACTCAATACTCACCACTCAATAGTCAATACTCAGTATTCAATACTCAATACTGGATTAAAAATATGATCCAATGGCTTAGATTGACTTATGCATGGTGCATAAGGAAAATCCTTATGCATATTAACCAATGCCCTTTATTTCAGTTTTAAAAATATCTTTTTATAGTATTATATATTTATGTTATAATTTTTTAAAATCACTGCTTTAATTAAAAAATTGGTTTAACTGATTTTTGTAAAAAAATATTTTTTAAATTTAAAAAGTCGTTGTGATTTAAAGTTATTTTTGAATAAGTTTATATAACAATTTAATTATATATATATATATATATATATATATATATATATATATATATATATATATATATATATATATATATATATTTTAAACTATGTAAGTTTAACTATTTAATATATAATTTATATTATTAAAGGTTAAAATTAGATAGAAAATATATTAAAATAAATTCTATTTAAAAAAAATCATAAAAATCACTTTTAAAAGAAATCAGTTTTTTAAATCTTTAACAATCGAGCCAAAGTTAACTTTTAAATAGTTTATTTCTTATACACTTCTAAATTGTTTATCCAAACATTAACTTCTGCAAAAATAATATCATTGAAAAAACTTCTCTAAAAGTGTTTATCAAAAAAGAAATAATTTATACCTTAATCTTGAGCATGTTGGTGCATTGCCTTTCTATCTACGGTTGGCCAATAAGCATTATCAAAGACATTGAGAGGTGGATGAGGAATTTTATTTGGAGTGGGAATATGGACAAAAGGAAGCTGGTAACTATGAAATGGAGAACCTGTTATAAGAGTATTAAAGAAGTAGGTCTTGACATAAAGTCTATCAGAACCTTCAATGAAGCAACAAATTTGCATCTGTGCTGGAACTTTATGAATGAGGCGTGCAATTGGGCTCATATCCTTGCTGTCAGAGTTAAGAGAAACAAAGGCCTCATTACCTACTCTATTAAATCCTCCCTTTGGAACAGTTTTAAGGACAAATACTCCACTGCCAAAAGGTAATAGCCAATGGATTATTGAAAAAGGAACTAAAGTCAATTTTTGGATGGACAATTGGCTGGGAGAATCTCTTGTCCAGAAATACAATATCTCTGATATCTATCATAGTCATCTCTCCACTAAAGTTAGTAACTGGTTGGTTGATGGTGCATAGCTAATTCCTGCAAACATTCAAACTGTCTTCCCTAATCTTTTGCCTCTAATCACCAAGATTTTTCCTCACTTTATGGACTCTGAAGATTCTCTTGTCTGGACTAGTGCTGCTGATGGTATGCTCTCTATCAAAGTTGCCTATGATTTTATTTTTGAAACCTATGGTGTCTGCTTCATGGTCCTCCTTTCCTTGGGATTGTTCTATTCCTCATTCTCATTATATGCTAGTTTGGAGATACTTACATAATAAACTTCCCTCTAATAATAACTTGAAATCTCGGGGCTGCTCCTTTCCATCAATGTGTTTGATCTGTTTGAAAGCTCCTGAAACTGCTCACCATATCTTCTTTGAGTGCTCCTTTTCCAAATTGCTCTGGAACTAGTTATCCAGCAAGATGTATAGTCCTCATTTGGTTTCGATAGAGGACTGTTTTTCTATTCTGAATGCAAAGTGGTCTCCTCAAGCAAAGCTCACTGTTTCATCTTGCTTCACAACCATGTTCCATCAAATTTGGAAGACTAGAAATTTGGCTAGGTTTGAAGATAAGTTAATTTCGTGGGAAGGTCTCAAGTCGGCCATTGTGTCTCAAGTCAAGCTAACTAGCAGCAACATATCTAAAGTTTCAAATTCTGACATGAAGAGTTTCCTTGTTCTTAAAGCTTTTGATATAGCAGTTAATGCTCGGCCTCCAAAAAGGTGTATTGAAGTGTTTTGGTCCCCTCCCCTGTGGAATGGATAAAGTGTAACGTTGACGGCCTCGCAAAAGGTTCCCCTATGACAAGTTCTTGTGGCGGTATTTTCATAAACGACAAAGTCGGTCATATGGAAATCCCTTGTGGCGGTATTTTCAGAAACGAAAAAGTCGGTCATATGGAAAGCTTTTGTGCTTATCTCCATGAAGGAAATTCTGTTGCTGTAGAGCTTTTGGCGACTGTTAAGGTTATTGAAATCGTAAAGGAATGAGGTTGGTCTAAACCGTGGATTGAAACTGACTGCTCTTTAGTGGTAAAGGTTTTCTCAAACCCGAATATTATCGTTGGTTTTTTTGTTGTGCGTGTACTCTTCAGATGGATTTTTATGTTGATTTATTGACTAATATAGGGTTTAAAACTAAGGCTTTCACTTAGTTTGATAGTGTACATCCTGATTTAACTAAGAACTTTTTGCTTGACTTAGAAGGCATTCCTAGATTTAGGCTTTGTAACTAATGGGCCTTATTTTTTCTTTTTATAGTCCTTTTTATCTTTGTAATCTTTTCTTTTTATTATTGATATCTTATTTTGATTATGTTTATTTAAATCCAGTATGTCCCTTAGTAGTATTGATTTGTTTTAAATTTGTATAGTTGTTTTAAATTTTTATAGTTGGTAATGAATTGTTTTTCTTAATAGAACTTAACCTAATTGGATTATTAGCTCATAGACTTTTGTAAAGATAGATCAAACAACTTATTAAAAGACTGTAATACAATGTAGGTTTTAAGTATTGATTTGTGATGTAGCCAAAACCGTTTCGTAGCCCCAATATCAAGAATCGCGATACCACAACAGAGACTGTTATTTAAAATTTTAGCTGCAAAATGTCACTATCTCAGTTGCTACTAACACATGATTTGAAATAGAGCTCTGCAGCACCTTGAGGTCACACAATACAGTACTGATGCTAACAACCATAAGATGACACAAGGAACTACTCTAACACAATGACAAACTAAGCAAGAATTAAAAACTTCAAAATTTCATCATAATATATCCAAATAAAACATGACACATAAAAGCAGATAGGTCTGAATGCAACCCTGCTCAATAAAACATCATGTCATGAACCATAATCCAGTGCATTCATTCACTAAAATAGTAAAATCGGATATTTAAATAGACAAAAATAGTGAACATAACTAAATAAGCTTACAACAAGTGACAAAGCATTATTCGTCCACATATTACCATCTTGTCAATGTCAAATTTCACAACCAAAACGGGCGAAAACTGCTCTCACAATCAGGTGGCTTTTGCATTCCCCTTGGTCTCCCCAGAACAACAACCACCGCCATGGTGGTGGTGGTGGTGATGATGCTGATGCTGATGCTGGTGCTGAGGCAACTGCTTCCCCTTGAGTTGCTTCCTCATGTCATAAGCATCCTCCCCATCAGCATAATACTTGGCCTCCACATCGTGAATCTTGTACCCTAAGGTCTCCGTGTACAAGTTAAAAGCTGCGCGGTTACTCTTCCTGACATGCAGTGAGACGTATTCAGCACCAAACACCTGAGTCATACACAATAACAGTAACCATATTAAAGTTTACACAAAGCCCCATTACAAAAAGACACTTATTATACACAACTTGATGAATCTAACTCCTGTCGTGTAGAATTGTAGTACTAGGAATCTGTGATAGTGAGAACTTTCTAGCAAACCACTTGTAGGAAAAAGTATAAAAATGATATTGTAATATTTATGAGTATTGTAGCTAATATCTTCTTCCCTCATAAGTTAAAATCATCTCTTACCTTATGCATATACATAATGTCTTATGAGATAAGTGTTTTCATCATGTACTTATTTCAACAATCTGCTTAAAGACACTCAATAATACTAAGCATTTTCCCGGTTGATGAGATAATAGACACAGAAGGAATCTTAAGCCAGATGTCCAAAACTGAACGGTGAAAACAAACATAACCCCTAACTTACTACTCCCTCTGTCTCAAATTTGGTATCTCATTGGAGTTTTTCACAATTTTTAAGATAATGATTAGTTGTGTTGATTTTAATGAGAAAATGAATTTTCATTTGCTAAAATACCCGTAGTAGTTTAGTGGGGCAGTTGGATGAATTAAATATAATAAACAAGAGTATGTTAATGGATCATTTTAATAAACAATGCATTGGTATTTTTAAGGAACAAATAACTTGAGACAGAAAATGGAAAAGGGTACTTCCTAATTTGGGACAGAGGAAGTAACATTTGTCCATTAAGGTTAAAACCAAAATAGTCAATAACGGCCAATAGCGGCACCATAGCGGGATAGCAGAGTGGAGGCCAGCCGCTATGGGAAGAGCCTTAGCGGTGCAGAACACTATAGTGGCCGCTATAGGTTAAAAGTGGGATGGCGGCACAGAGTGATTTCTGGCCTGCTATCCTTATCCCCTATTACCCCTTAAATGTAAAACATTTTAAGGGTAATTTTGGATTTTCAATCAAATTTAAGTTGGGACTCAACCTTAACCTTCCTTCATCGTTATTTTTGCACTTCAGTTGTTCTAAAGAAAAATCATGCGGTCCTCCCTCATCTCTATATGTTAATAATTATTATATGTAATTTGTCCAGTGTTGTCAAAATCGCGAGTCAACTCGCCGAATCGCACGAGTTTGCGCTTCACCCATAGATGACCGAGCAAAATCGTGATCAGAATCGCCGGAGAAGAAGATCGGCGCCGGATCGTCGTGCTGGAGCGGTGAATCGCAGGAACGGCGTGCGTTCCAATTTGAGGAGGTTCCGGGTCGGGTCACGAAACCCATTTTTTTTTTTGGGAACTGTATTAAAAGCCACAGCCACGTTCCCTTTTCCTTTTTTTGCACAAGACTCATTAAAAGCCACGTATTAAAAGCCACCTTTCATTTTCCTATTTTTTTAATTAAACCTCTTTCTTGACCTTCCACCCACGTTTCATTTTCTTTTTTTTTTAATAAATAATTAAAACTAACTTTCTTTCTTAACCTTCCACCCACGTTTCATTTTTTTTTTTTTTTAATAAATAATTAAAACTAACTTTCTTTCTTAACCTTCCACCCACCGTCTCATTTTCTTTTTTTTTTAATAAATAGTTAAAACTTTCTTTCTTTCTTAACCTTCCACCCACCGTCTCATTTATTTATTTTTAATAAATAACTAAATCTTTCTAAATTTGAAGCAAGCAGTTGAAGAGTTATGGACACATTTTTCCCTCCAAGTGAACAAACATTTCCCTCCATCTCTCACTATAAAATCAAATTATCTTCCTCTCTATCACCATACTATCAGTACCTCTTTGTTTTGTTTCCCTCTTTTTTTTCACCCTCATTTGGTCATGCTGAAGATGAAATTGATGAGAATGAAGATCATATTCCCTGATTTAGGATTGAATAATATCATAGATATCTAGAGTAGTAGTTTTACATTAGGATTAAGTTATTTGCTTCTGTTTGAACTTATTTGATTTGTTTTGTTTCAAGTTATGTGATTTGTTTCGGTTTGAGTTCCATGTTGAATTGTTTGAGTTTTGAATTTTAATCTTTATGTTTGAGGTTACGATCCTACGGTTTTGTATTACGATCCTTTTCCGATCTATGGTCATCTATTTTGGTAGGATCTTACGATCCATGTTACGATTATCCGAGTTACGAACTACTACCCTTCTCCCGGTCCTAATCCGATTTACGGGTTTCACAACATTGAATTTGTCCAAAAATTGATCAAATAGCCGTGATACCGCAATCCAAATTTTGAGCCCAGCCGCTCTGCCCTGCTATCCTAGATTGACCACTTTGAAAAAATCTAACAAGTAACAAATTGCTGTGAAGTAATGTAAGCTGTAACTAACTCTAACGATGAAACCAACTCACTATCTACTAACAAACTTGCAACATAATCAGAAAGAAATTTATTTCATGTCGTTTTAAGCAGCGCTCATGAGCTTAAGTATAACCTAACCATAACAGAGTTACCGGCACAAATTCTCAACTCACTCTAATAATTCCAATAGTAACAACTAGTAAGTTCTAACTGAACACAGTGATGTGATGTAACTAATTAAGCCAAACAAACTTGTTACAGATTCGGTAAAACCTATCCCATGGCATTTTAGGTTCCTGCCATGAGCTCAATATAACACAACTGAACAAGTGCTTATCATAATAACCATTTATGCATAAGTTATTTTTATAGCAAAAGCTAAAACTAAATTAAATTGTTTTAAAATAAGCTATAGACTATTTTCTTAAACTATCTTGGAGATTTTTTTAAAATAACCTAAAAATAGATGAATAATCTCATAAGTATTTTTTAAAGTTATTCCAAACATTCTCACAATTTATGCAACTAGAAGCTCAAATAAATCAATCCAAACAAAAACACACCCCCATAAGTTGTAACTAAACACCGCAAGATAACTAATTAACCTAAACAAACTTATAACAAACTAAACACAGTAATATAACTAACTAATCTAAACAAAACAAACTTGTAACAAACTAAACACCACGATATAACTAACTAACAAATCTCAACAAACTCATAACAAACCTGTTCCATGGCGTGTTGCGCCGCGGTCATAAGCTTAGTAGCAATCCCAAGTTTCCGATGAGTTCTCAAAACAGCAAGAGACGTAATATGTCCATGACACTCATTGGTCTCCTCTTCCATCTTCGCGAGGACGTAACCGACGATACGGCCGTTGTAATCCTCGGCGACGTAAAGAAGCTGCGGCCAGGAGAGGATGTGGTAGAGGTAATACTTCATCTGGTAATTCTCCGGGAGACAGAAGAGATTGCAAGCTTGCATCGCGAGGAGGTCGTTGACCGTTGCTTTTCGTATGCACACCATGGTTGGGGGGTTTTTGATTTTGGTGTTTTAGGGTTATTAGGGTTCCGATTCAAGGATTTGGGAGGGAAGGGACTTGTGAAGAGAGAATCTGCTACGGTGTATCTATGCGTTGATATGTTATTTATTTATTTATAATATTTATTTATGGGTTTAATGGGTTTATTTATATATTATTTATATACTATATAAATATATAAATTAGAATACCGTCAAGTTAGGCAATATCTTAATAGAGTATGTTTTGTTTTTATAGATACACATTCGAAAGTATTTTTTTTTAATAAAATTTAATTTTTTACCTAATAACATTTACGGAAAAGTTAAAAATATAGTGAGCGTTGAAAAAATTCTAATTAATTCAGTTTAGTACAAATTTCGTAAATGTATTTACGGAAAAAGTTAAAAACAGAATGTTCCGTAGATGTACCTACGAGACCTTCTATTAATTTTAATTCAACTACATTTTACTTCAAAACTCCAATTTTTTTTACATAAATGGAACATCAAATTATAGTACATAAAAGTAGTGCAATTATGTAATATACTACACCAAAAGAATACATGGTATAAATCATCCAAATAGTTTCATATACATAATCAAAATAAAGTACATAAATGTAATCAAAATACAGACATCAATAAAATCATAGGCATCATTATTGTGTGTGCCAGACAATATCCTCAGTCTCTCCTCTGCCTCTGGCGCTTCTACGTCCACCACGTCGTCTGCTGGCTACTCTGCTTCTACCGTCAAGTGCCCCATCAGTCCTGGCACGATGTCGACGGTACAAAAATATCCATCTGTCACCCTAATGATACCATCCAATATACGCCTGTGATCAGACCCCTCAGGGAAGAAACCATCGGCAATGTCTGCCCGCGCCATGTCAGGTATCTCACGACAACAAGGAAGAACATCGTCGGTGTGATCCAACTGAGACTGATGAGTCTGCAAGATCTCCTCATGGGGTGGACTAGGTGGTGATCCCGCTACAGTGGAGATCATGTATAGGTGTGACACCGTGAAGCACCAAGTAATGTACCTGTCGCCGCAGCTCTAGTATCTCTCTGATCTAGTCGCTCAAGGCTCGTCAGGAATCATGTAATGCTCAAAGTTTGCAACAATCTCATATATTTGCCGACGAGACGAGGTATCATCTGACAGTACCAGAACTGCCGCATGACGCGCTCAGGAAGATAACAAACAGTGATGGTCAAGCTGGAAGTCAACCATCAAGAATATAGGGCAATGTCATCCCACGCAGTCGTCTCACGAATAGCAGCATAGCAGTCGTATCAGACGTCTTCTGCAGCCATGCGGTCAAGATAGAGTCTGTAAGGATCTGGCACCTGGTTCCCTCTGAGGGGGATGAAGGCACTAGCACGCAACATGACCTCGGTGTAGCCTGACACCTCTCCCCAGCCAATCATCATGGGAAAGTGCTGTAATATCTAACTCCAAAAAAAAACATAGGGATCAAACATTATCATAAATATATAATGAACAAATTTGAGAAAAAGTATAATGATATAAAATTGTTACCACTAAGAGGGAACATTTGTCAACCACAGTCCTTGCCTTCCACAAGCATCCTACTCCGAGTCTATGGTAGTTGTACGACAGTGTATCTGCTCCTCAGTTGTACTCATGGATACGTGTGGTATCCAATAAGTACCTTAGATAAACGACATATGTGTACGAGGAGCTCGTGTCCATAAACAACTGAGTGCCTAACAAAAAATAGGAAGTAACATCTCAGTGCATGTTGTCTGTGTATCTCCACCTCTAATAGGTCACCAACAACCTGTTGTGCCGCAAAGAGCTCGCCCTTGTACTGCCGCGTTAAGAAGAAAAACTCACATGCGTGTCGCAGGTCCTCTCCACCTCCTCAAGCGCGTCCTCAAGATCAGGGTCACCACCGAAGTTTATGTTTAAAAGAGAAAACATCGATAAGACCCTAAAAGAACAAAAATATAGTCATTGCAATTAAATTGGATTCGAGAATCAATTATGCGAATGGAAGGTATTAACACCCCACACATCTGTTGTACTCAAACCATTTAGTTAGTTTTGTAAATAGAGTGTTAGCTTACTTTATTTAATTTATTCAAATTATTATGTTGTATTTATAAGAGAAAAAAAGGGGGAAGTTTTAAGTTTTTTATTTAGGGTGTTTGACAAGATAGTGAGTCTTGCTACTATGTATGCTCGGGTGAGATGAAGAATTCAAAGTTACATAGTTCTTCTTAGTAAGAAATAGATTTTTTGATATTTTTTATGGACAAAACTTAGGTACAATTTTATAGGTGCGGTTCTTACTATTTTTCAATAAAAATATGACAAGTGTATAATTTCCTTTTTCACATATGCAAATTGCTCCTATTTTCATAGGAAAATAGTTAGAACCACACCTATGAAATTGTATCTAAGTTTTGTCCATTTTTTATTATGGTATTTGACAAGACATTTGAATCTCGCTCCTGCGTATCTTTTAGTGCGATGAGGAATTCAAAGCTACGTAGTTTTGGATAGCAAATGTTTATTGGTTGGTCGATTTTGACGAAAGGTATTTAATCAATTCGAGCGAAAAACATTGCTTACTATTCAAACATGGAGAAATCAACATTTGCGTTGCGTCAGAATGGACAATATAATCCGGAATCTCACAGTTTTTTCTTCCCATTATATTCGAGAAAAAACATTACTACCTCCGTCTCAAAATAAATGTCGTTTAAGGTTGTTACACACAGATTAAGAAAAAGTAATGATTGAGTCAATAAAGATAACATTTTTACAAAATTACCCTTAATTACTATTGGTTATTATATATTGTCATGACTTGAAAAGTGTGTAGATAAGGGGTAAATTTGGTAAAAGTTAGTTAATGTTGCATTGGAAAAGTAAAGAGACTATTATTTTGAGACAACTTTTTATGGCTAAAAAGACACTTATTTTAGGACAGAGGGAGTACTTACTACTTGCACACTGCAGGAACGGAGGCACCTTTCGTTTATGAAAAGTTTTCATCGTTCTAGGGCAGAAAAAATAGATTTTATGAGTTGAATATGAAAGAATGAAGAGATGAATTGATTTGAAGGCTGATGTAGGAAGGGATTGAAAATGGAAGAACTTTCCCTCTTTCCTCTCTTTGGCTTGCTGCACTTTCTTTGGTTTTCAATTGGCTCTCATTTTGTGTAATGTTACTGTCTCCACTCCTCTCCATTCTCTTAGATTTTATAGGTAAAATTAGGAATCGGATAGAATGGTATGCGTGTGAATTGCTTAAGTGTGTGAGAATCACGTGAGGTTGTTAGTGAGTGAAATGTGAGTGGAGTGTGTAATTTTGAACAAGAAATGTGGGAAGTTCATGAAGTGTCTCTTGTTAGTGAGAGGAGTAGTGCTATTTAGTAAGAAGCAATTTAAAGAAGAAATGCAAGAATTAATATGTGTCACTATTTTAGTGGTGAATTTTAAATTAATTTTAAATTTAACTTCCTTTTTAATAGGGATCATGGGGTTGTAGTAATAATAGCTGGTTGGATTTATTTTTGCATTTCTTATTTTTCCAATTTCTTACTAATAAGCATTTTCCTAGTGAGAGAGGTGATATATTTTGCATTTTTGTGGCTTTTGTCTTTTGGTGAATAATAAAAGAATTCAATACAATTTTAATTATGATTGCTTGTTTATTTTAATGGTTGTGATCAATAAATTAAAGCATCGAAAGAAAATAATAGGTTTTATTGTTAGGACAAATAAACCTAAAATATCTATCGCTATAAATATGAAATGAAAATTTTAAGAAAATTTCTTTATACATCTGAAAAATATTTCTGAAAACCTCAAAATACTTTTCGGATATCCATATCCGAAAGCAATTAAAAAAAATAAAGATTTTAGTTAATTCGGATCTGCGTATCCAAATTCACTTCAATAAAAATTTAGGATATTGGTTAATTTGGATATGCATATTCAAATTAATCAAAATCCTAAATTTTTTAAATTTATTTTTAAAAAAATATTTATTTATAATATAGTTATAATATAATCAAAGTGAGTTATTATTAATAACAAATAACTTAAATAAAAATTGTTATAAATTTTAATTTATAAATACGGAATAACTTTAATTTATTTGTCAAATTATTAAAATAATATAATAATGTGTTGATTTAAATATTTATTCTTTAAATTATATATATATTTTTAATTAATTTAATAAATTTTAATTTTGTCTGCTTTAATTATTATCTAAAATTGTTGTCATAATATATACTATCTTTGTCCGTTTTAATTAAATGGTTTTCATTTAAAAGTTCGAGAATTAATAACTTAACTTAGGACATTTATTGAGAAAATAAATAGAAATCCCAAATAATTTATTTTTTCAATAATTTTCTTGAATTAATTATAAATTTTAATTTTGTAAAAATTTTCTTTAATTAATTTTATAAAAAAATAATGGGTTGATTTAAATATTTTTAAAATACTTATTAGGCTAATATTATTATTATTATACCTTGATTATAATAGTATATATTTAATAATATATTTTGATTAATACAATATATTATACTTTTAGTTATATTGATTCACCTTAATTTTAATTTTTTAATAAATATTGAATTATTTCAAATATGTTTATCCGAAAAAATTCAACATCAAAAATTGAAATACTTTGGATATGCATCTTTAAAGACACCCCTTTTTTAAAAAACAAGAAATATGACTTCGGATATGCATATCCGAAGTCACATTTAAAAAATAAACTGTCTTTGGATATGTATATCTGAAACCACTTTTCTTTTTTCCTTTAAAAAAGAACTTTAAAAAATACATCTAAAATATAAGAGTATTTTGAGATTTTCATATGATACATAAAGAAATTCTCAATCTTTAATTACCTATAAATTCTGGAAACCAAATCGCGGTATTTAACAACTTTGCACGCAAATAAATGTTCCCAAACAATTCAAATTAAACAATTTATTCAAACATAGCCAGATTCAAGGCTTTTAAACTAAAAATGAAGAAGTGCACTATTATTTTTTATCAAATTTTATTTAATTATTGCGACTGAAACTAAGTATCTAGATAAAAGGATTCAAAATAAATAAAACGTGTGAATGTAAGAAATGCGGGAACAAAAAGCTCGTTAAACCTACCTATGTGTAGGGATGTTCAAATAAACCGGTTATTGGATTTATCCATATCCATAACCGGTTATTAAAAACCGGTTAATTATCAATAAGGTTTTAACCAAATCCATATTTTGGATATATTATTAATATGGTTTTAACCAAATCCATATTTTGGATAACCATATCCAACATAAAAATTTAATTGGTCTATTATTTTTAAATCACAAAAAAATATAAATTTTTAAAATATTTTGCAGAAAGAAAAAAAAACATAAAAATGAAAAATCGAGTTTTTCAAAAGTTCGAAAAAATCGAATTTTCTGAAAATACCAAAAAAATGAGTTTTTCGGAAATACGAAAAATCGAGTTTTTTTGAAAAATTGAAAAATCGAGTTTTTTTGAAAAATTGAAAAATCAATTTTTTTTAAAATACGAAAAAATCGATTTTTTCGGAAATACGAATAAATTCAGTTTTTTGGAAATACGAAAAAATTGAGTTTTTCTAAAATAGATGATAAATCGAGTTTTTTCGAAAAAAATGAAAAATTGAGTTTTCGGAAACACGAATAATTGAGTTTTTCAGAAATATGAAAGAACGAGTTTTTTTTTGAAAAAATGAAAAATCGAGTTTTTTTTGAAAAAACGAAATAATCGAGTTTTTTTTGAAAAATCAAAAAAATCTAGTTTTTTCGGAAACACAAAAAAATTGAGTTTTTTTTCGGAAACACGAAAAAAATTCGAGTTTTTTTTTCCGTAAAAACAAAAAATCGAGTATTTTGAAAAAACGAAAAATTTGAGTTTTTTTGAAAAATCGTGTCTTTAAAAAATATGAAAAGTCGATTTTCCAAAAAAAAAATTATTTTAATAACTTCATTTTAAATTAAATTTTTAAAATGAAATTTTAAATTTAAAACCGGTTATTAAATCTGGTTATGGATATAACCGGTTTATAACCGGTTTTGAAAAAATAAATCCGGTTATGACAATTGGTTTTAAAATCCGGTTATGTTAAATGGATAATATATGGATATGGACTGGTTATGGATAATAACCGTCCATGAGCACCCCTACCTATGTGCAATATCGTTCAGTAAAGCAAATAGTCGTACATTGTTTATTGCATCTAAAAATACCATGATAAAAGACCCAAATTAACTGAAACGCAGTCATGCGTGAATGGAAAAAAATTAAATGAGTGCATCAGACTAACCTACGTGTAATATTATTCAATAAAACAAATAATCGCGGCCACGAACTTAAAACTTTTTACTCGTTGATTTTACGCACGATTGTAAATTGCTTCTGTAACACCCCATAAAATTCTTTATTTAATTTAATTAATTTTTTTATTAAATATTAGAATTAAATGGAATTATTTGAGAATAGGGGTGAAATAAGGCTAATGGGCCAGTGTTGTAAGTAGCAGTTGGGGGGGTGTATCAGTTGCAAAGCCCTTTTTCTAAAATAAAGTTATATTTTCATAAAAAATGGAAAAGAGGAGTATTTTGGTGAAAAAGAACCAAAAGGGAGAAGAGAAGATTGAACGTGAAATTGGGAGAAGAGCAAGTGCGAAGAGAAAGAGCATCCAAGAATTCGACATCGAGGTAAGGGGGGATTCTTCTCATTAACCTCTATTATGGGTTGTATGAATGATTCGATGGAATTTGTATGTTAGGATTTCGAATTGGATTATATGTCGGGTTTGGGGTTTTGGGGTTTATAGAACCTTGATTCAATTTAGGTTGTGAATGATGATTGGGGATGAATAATGATGTTAAACATGATTAGAAGTATGTGTAAACGCGCAATTTATGTCGTATGTGTGGTTTATTTTTCTGAAATTCGTACTGGTATGATTGAGAGTATTTGGGAGGCATAGAATACTGTTTTCTGCAGGTTGGGGTTTCTGAAATCACCGGTTCGCGCCGCGTGCACAGGGTGGCGCCGCGAACAGGTGGGCAGAATGTCAGGATGTGTTGATACGCACAGGTCGCGCCGCGTACCTGTGTTGGCGCCGCGAAGGCGTAACTTTTTCCTCGCGTCGCGCCGCGTGTAGGTGTTGGCGCCGCGAAGGCGTAACTTTTTCCTCGTTTCGCGCCGCGTGTGGATGTTGGCGCCGCGTGCTGTGCTGTTTGGGATTTTTGTTAAAGTTTAACGGTGTATAACTTTTTAACTGTTAGTCTGTTTGACGTGCCGTTTCGAACATAGTGAGACTAATTCAGTGAGATATGCAATAAAACAGTGTTTGAGTTGTGACTCGAATTTAATTTAAACACTTGATTTAATTGGTTGTGGTGGATTATATTGTTATTGCATTGGTTGATGATTATGACTGTTCAGTTGTTTGGTATTGATGATTAGCATGCGGTATGTGATGCATGCATTTCATAATCATGTTGTGGGCTGTATCCCTTATGGTGGTGGGACAGCGGTAGCTAATTCCCATTGTGTGGAATTGGTGAGAGAAGTAGCCGAATCTTTATGGTGGTGGATCGGTGAGATGGGTTATCCCATGTTTGGTACCACATGCATTTAGTTGCATTGCATTAGGCTGTTGTGTATAATTGTAACATGAATGGAAGTTGTCCAATGTTATGATTTGTGTGTATTTTGGTATGAATGTTGCTATATTATCTGAATATAATTGATTTGGGTGAATAATGTATGGATGAAGTTGTATTGTTTATATACCTATAACATTTGTTAATGCGAATGAAACTCACCCTTACTGTTGTTATTTTTCAGATTGAGGAGTAGCTTGTGTACTTGGTGAGGATTAGCTCGTCAAGTAGTTCGTTAGAGTCAGTTGGGTCAGTGTCATGCTCTGGTCGTGTAACACCGGGAACGTTATTTTAGAATTGGCTGATAAACTTCTGTTTTGGTTATGGTTTATGGTTGAATTATGAGTCTTCGACTCCAGATGTTTGATTATTCAGTTGTTAAGAATATTCCGCTGTGTTAACATGCTACCTGAATAATTTTTGGTTTATCGTTCCTTTGTGGCATGACATGAATATTGTTTATTTTGTTGGCGTTGTAATACTCTTCTTCATGTTTTACTCTGATTTTAATGTTAATTTCCGCGGGGTTTAGAAGGGTGTTACAATAGTGGTATCAGAGCATAGTCGGTCGTTTGAGTCAGAGTCTTAGTGTCGGTTAATCCTTCGTATACGATTAGTGTAAAGTTGACACTGTCGATACTTCTTGTTCTAATGAATATTGTCTGATATTTAGCAGAACAATGGCCGGAAGAGGGGGAAGAAATGACGACGCGATCGCTGAGGCTCTGGGCATGATTGCTGGTGTGTTGGGAGGGAATGCCAATGGAGCTGGTATTGGTGCTGACAGGCAGCTGAATAGCTTTCAGAGGAACAATCCTCCTTTGTTCAAAGGCACGCACGATCCCGAAGGTGCTCAGAGGTGGCTGAAGGAAATCGAAAGGATCTTCAGGGTGATCGATTGTGACGAAAATCTGAAGGTGAGATATGGGACTCACATGCTGTCTGAAGAAGCTGATGATTGGTGGATGGCTAGTAGAGATGAACTTGAATCTGCAGGTGTAGCGATCACTTGGGCGGTATTCAGGCGAGAATTCCTGAGGAGGTACTTTCCTGAGGATATTCGGGGCAGGAAAGAAGTTGAGTTTTTGGAGCTGACACAAGGTAATATGACGGTACCGGAATATGCTTCAAAATTTGTTGAGCTGGCCAAATACTATGTTCACTATAACAATGATGAAGCGAGCGAATTTTCGAAGTGTGTTAAGTTCGAGAATGGTCTCCGTGATGAAATTAAGCAGGGAATCAGGTACCAAAGGATTCGTCGGTTTGCTGATTTGGTAGATTGTAGTAGAATCTACGAAGAGGACAACCTGAAGCTGAAGTCATCTCACTCCCGTGAGTTAGTTGACAAGAAAGGGAAGAAGCCTATGGACCGTGGTAAACCATATGGTAGAGGTAATTATAAAGCTGGAAGTTGGAAGAAGCCTAGTGGGGGAGACTCTAGTGCTCCTGTTAAGTGCTTTAAGTGTGGGGAGCCTGGACATCGTGTTCACGAGTGCAAAAGTGAAGAGAAGAAGTGCTACCGGTGTGGTAAAGCAGGCCACATTGCTGTTGACTGCAAGGGAAGGACTGTGACTTGTTATAACTGTGGTGAAGAGGGCCATATCAGTCCACAGTGTCCTAAGCCAAAGAAGAATCAAACTGGGGGTAAAGTTTTCGCTTTATCAGGTTCAGAGACTACTCCGGAAGATCGATTGATTAAAGGTACGTGTTTTATCCATGGCACTCCTTTAATTGCAATAATAGATACTGGAGCAACTCACTCGTTTATTTCATTGGATTGTGCTAAACGTCTGAACTTGGAAATATCTGATATTCATGGAAGTATGATCATTGACACTCCTGCGTCGGGTTCAGTGACTACTTCGTTTGCCTGTTTGAACTGTCCAATTGATATTTTTGGTAGAGAGTTCGGAATGGACTTAGTATGCCTTCCGTTGGAACAACTTGATGTCATCCTGGGTATGAATTGGTTGCAATTTAATCGGGTTCATATCAACTGTTTCACGAAGACAGTTATTTTTCCTGAAGATGTCAGTGTCGAGGATTTAGCAATGACTGCTAGACAAGTGGATGAAGCCATGAAGGACGGGGCCGCCGTGTTTATGTTGATTGCATCCATGGAAGTGAAGAAGAAAGCGGTGAGTAGTGATTTACCAGTAGTATGTGAATTCCAGAAGTTTTTCCAGAAGATGTAAGAGAGTTACCGCCAGAGAGGGAGGTAGAATTTGCTATTGAGTTAGTCCCTGGGACTAGTCCTGTGTCGATGGCGCCGTATCGTATGTCGGCATCTGAATTAGCAGAATTGAAGAGTCAACTGGAAGAGTTACTGGAAAAAGAATTCATTCGTCCTAGTGTGTCGCCGTGGGGTGCGCCGGTGTTGTTGGTAAAGAAGAAAGAAGGCTCTATGAGACTGTGTGTGGATTATAGACAACTGAATAAAGTTACTATCAAGAATCGGTATCCATTACCGAGGATTGATGATTTAATGGATCAACTGGTTGGTGCGAGTGTGTTTAGCAAAATTGACTTGAGGTCGGGATATCATCAGATTCGGGTAAAGACGGACGATATTCAGAAAACAGCATTTAGAACAAGGTATGGTCATTACGAGTATACAGTGATGCCATTTGGAGTAACTAATGCGCCGGGGGTTTTCATGGAATATATGAATAGGATCTTCCATCCTTATTTGGATCAGTTTGTGGTGGTATTTATCGATGACATTCTAATATATTCTAAGAGTGAAGAAGAACATGCAGAGCATCTGAGAGTGGTATTAGAACTACTGAAGGAAAAGAAACTTTATGCGAAACTGTCAAAGTGTGAGTTCTGGCTAAGTGAAGTAAGCTTTCTTGGGCATGTAATTTCTAAAGATGGTATTGCCGATGACCCAACGAAAGTAGAAGCAGTGTCTCAATGGGAAGCTCCGAAGTCAGTTTCCGAAATCCGTAGTTTCCTTGGTCTTGCGGGTTACTATAGAAAGTTCATTGAAGGTTTCTCGAAGTTAGCGTTACCGTTAACTAAGTTGACTAGGAAGGGTCAAGCATTCATCTGGGATTCGAAATGTGAAGAAGGATTTCAAGAATTGAAAAGGAGATTGACTAGTGCACCGATCTTGATTTTGCCGAATCCGGCGGAATCTTTTGTTGTATATTGCGATGCTTCATTGTTGGGATTAGGAGGTGTACTAATGCAGAATCAACAGGTAGTCGCGTATGCGTCGAGGCAACTCAAAGTACATGAGAGAAACTATCCGACTCATGACTTAGAGTTGGCAGCAGTGGTATTTGTGTTGAAATTGTGGAGACACTATCTGTATGGTTCGAGGTTTGAAGTGTTTAGTGACCACAAGAGCCTGAAGTATCTATTTGATCAAAAAGAGCTGAATATGAGGTAAAGGAGATGGTTAGAGTTCCTCAAGGATTATGATTTTGGGCTGAATTACCATCCGGGTAAAGCAAACGTGGTTGCCGATGCTTTGAGTAGGAAGTCCTTGCATATGTCTATGCTTATGGCGAGAGAATTGGATTTAATTGAACAATTACGAGATTAGAGTTTAGTATGCGAAGACACTCCTGTCAGTGTTAAGTTGGGCATGCTGAAGTTGACTAGTGGCATTCTGGAAGAGATTCGAGAGGGTCAGAAGGTTGATGTAGAGTTAGTGGATAAATTGACTCTAATTAACCAAGGCAAGGGAGGTGAATTCAGAATCGACGAGAATGGTATTATAAGGTTTGGTAATCGTGTTTGTGTTCCTAATGTTTCTGAATTGAGGAAGAGTATTCTCGAAGAAGGACATCGTAGTGGATTGAGTATACATCCTGGTGCGACCAAGATGTATCATGATTTGAAGAAGCTGTTTTGGTGGCCTGGAATGAAGAAAGAAATAGCTGAATTCGTCTATGCTTGTTTAACTTGTCAGAAGTCGAAGGTTGAGCATCAGAAACCATATGGAGCTATGCAACCGTTATTTATTCCGGAATGGAAGTGGGATAGTATATCTATGGATTTTGTTTCTGGATTGCCGAGAACGGTGAAGAACTATGAAGCCATTTGGGTCATAGTGGATAGGTTGACTAAGTCTGCTCACTTTATACCGATGAGAATGGATTACTCAATGGAGAAGCTGGCTCAATTGTACATTGAGAAGATAGTGAGTTTACATGGTATTCCTTCGAGTATCGTGTCAGATAGAGATCCAAGGTTTACATCCAAATTTTGGGAAGGGTTGCAGAAGGCTTTGGGTACTAAGCTGAGATTGAGTTCTGCTTATCATCCGCAGACGAACGGACAGACAGAAAGAACTATCCAATCGCTAGAGGATTTATTGCGTGCTTGTGTGTTGGAAAGAGGTGGTACTTGGGATAGTTATCTACCCTTGATCGAATTTACCTACAATAATAGTTTTCACTCGAGCATTGGTATGGCTCCGTTTGAAGCTTTGTATGGTCGGAGATGTAGAACGCCTTTATGTTGGTATGAATCTGGCGAAAGTGCGGTGATTGGACCAGAGATTGTTCAAGAAACGACAGAAAAGATTAAGATGATTCAGGAGAAGATGAAGGCTTCTCAGAGTCGTCAGAAGAGTTATCATGACAAGAGACGGAGAACTCTTGAGTTTCAAGAAGGAGATCACGTGTTTATGAGAGTTACACCTATGACTGGTATCGGACGAGCTCTAAAGTCAAGGAAATTAACTCCGCGTTTTATTGGTCCGTTTCAGATTTCAGAAAGAGTGGGAGAGGTGGCGTATCGCATTGCGTTACCACCGACACTTGCGAATCTGCATGATGTATTCCATGTGTCGCAGTTGAGGAAGTACATTGCTGATCCGTCACATGTTATCCAAGTGGATGATGTACAGGTAAAGGATAATCTGACAGTTGAAGCTTTGCCTACGAGGATTGAAGATCGGAAGGTGAAACAATTGCGTGGCAAGGAGATAGCGTTGGTCAGAGTAGCTTGGGGAGGACCAGCCGGTGGAAATGTTACATGGGAATTGGAGAGCCAGATGAAGGACTCCTACCCAGAACTCTTTGCCTAAGGTATGTTTTCGAGGACGAAAACTTTTCTAGTGGGGGAGGGTTGTAACACCCCATAAAATTCTTTATTTAATTTAATTAATTTTTTTATTAAATATTAGAATTAAATGGAATTATTTGAGAATAGGGGTGAAATAAGGCTAATGGGCCAGTGTTGTAAGTAGCAGTTGGGGGGGTGTATCAGTTGCAAAGCCCTTTTTCTAAAATAAAGTTATATTTTCATAAAAAATGGAAAAGAGGAGTATTTTGGTGAAAAAGAACCAAAAGGGAGAAGAGAAGATTGAACGTGAAATTGGGAGAAGAGCAAGTGCGAAGAGAAAGAGCATCCAAGAATTCGACATCGAGGTAAGGGGGGATTCTTCTCATTAACCTCTATTATGGGTTGTATGAATGATTCGATGGAATTTGTATGTTAGGATTTCGAATTGGATTATATGTCGGGTTTGGGGTTTTGGGGTTTATAGAACCTTGATTCAATTTAGGTTGTGAATGATGATTGGGGATGAATAATGATGTTAAACATGATTAGAAGTATGTGTAAACGCGCAATTTATGTCGTATGTGTGGTTTATTTTTCTGAAATTCGTACTGGTATGATTGAGAGTATTTGGGAGGCATAGAATACTGTTTTCTGCAGGTTGGGGTTTCTGAAATCACCGGTTCGCGCCGCGTGCACAGGGTGGCGCCGCGAACAGGTGGGCAGAATGTCAGGATGTGTTGATACGCACAGGTCGCGCCGCGTACCTGTGTTGGCGCCGCGAAGGCGTAACTTTTTCCTCGCGTCGCGCCGCGTGTAGGTGTTGGCGCCGCGAAGGCGTAACTTTTTCCTCGTTTCGCGCCGCGTGTGGATGTTGGCGCCGCGTGCTGTGCTGTTTGGGATTTTTGTTAAAGTTTAACGGTGTATAACTTTTTAACTGTTAGTCTGTTTGACGTGCCGTTTCGAACATAGTGAGACTAATTCAGTGAGATATGCAATAAAACAGTGTTTGAGTTGTGACTCGAATTTAATTTAAACACTTGATTTAATTGGTTGTGGTGGATTATATTGTTATTGCATTGGTTGATGATTATGACTGTTCAGTTGTTTGGTATTGATGATTAGCATGCGGTATGTGATGCATGCATTTCATAATCATGTTGTGGGTTGTATCCCTTATGGTGGTGGGACAGCGGTAGCTAATTCCCATTGTGTGGAATTGGTGAGAGAAGTAGCCGAATCTTTATGGTGGTGGATCGGTGAGATGGGTTATCCCATGTTTGGTACCACATGCATTTAGTTGCATTGCATTAGGCTGTTGTGTATAATTGTAACATGAATGGAAGTTGTCCAATGTTATGATTTGTGTGTATTTTGGTATGAATGTTGCTATATTATCTGAATATAATTGATTTGGGTGAATAATGTATGGATGAAGTTGTATTGTTTATATACCTATAACATTTGTTAATGCGAATGAAACTCACCCTTACTGTTGTTATTTTTCAGATTGAGGAGTAGCTTGTGTACTTGGTGAGGATTAGCTCGTCAAGTAGTTCGTTAGAGTCAGTTGGGTCAGTGTCATGCTCTGGTCGTGTAACACCGGGAACGTTATTTTAGAATTGGCTGATAAACTTCTGTTTTGGTTATGGTTTATGGTTGAATTATGAGTCTTCGACTCCAGATGTTTGATTATTCAGTTGTTAAGAATATTCCGCTGTGTTAACATGCTACCTGAATAATTTTTGGTTTATCGTTCCTTTGTGGCATGACATGAATATTGTTTATTTTGTTGGCGTTGTAATACTCTTCTTCATGTTTTACTCTGATTTTAATGTTAATTTCCGCGGGGTTTAGAAGGGTGTTACAGCTTCAACCTGTGTGTCTGTTAAACTGTATCGTTATTCTAGACAAAAGAAAGTAAAACTGGTTGAAAAAAATGAAAATTTTCGGACAAAATTAGTTTACGACACAAGGTTTGTAGTCCGCATCACCAGCATTCACTATTTAGAGAAGGGGCACTCCAAGACTTGAAGTCGGCATCACCAACATCGATGATTATCCCGGTGTTCATTCTAGAACATTAGCATCCAAGGTTGTTAAAATCTCGATTTAAAATCTAAACTCTATAGATTTCACGTTTTTAGGAGGAATTTCATGTTAAATCGCAAGTAAAAACATTTGTATGTAAAATCGTATCCTTGGATGATTTAAAACAATTTAAATCTCTCTAAAATTAGTGAAATCATGTAAAATCGTTAGATTTTACTCTTTGACCCGATTTTACCTTTTTAGTCAAATTTTAAAAAGCTGATTTTATATTTTGACCTATGAAAACTTCTCCCAAGCTTTTTTATTTTATTCACACTAAACGACATCTTCCTTAGGTATTTTATAGAGAAAGAACAAACTAGAGCAGTGAACGATAAAAGGTTTTGAACCCTAATGTCATGTGTGTACTACGAGTATCCAACGCCAAGGACATCACAATCTACTTCAACGACGGGATTTTATAAGCGTTGAAATAATCTTTTGAATGACAGTTGGTTCAAGGAATCCTCTAAATAAAACTTTATCCACACAAGGAATCCTCTAAATAGAACTTTATCCACAGCAATATCAGAAATTTTTAGTATTTGTAAAATTTTCGGTATACCAAAAAATTCTGAAATTTCCGGTATATTTTGTTACTATTCGGAAATTTCAAAAATTGTTAGTATGTTTCTTTAATTTTCAACACAATACCGAATTTGGAAATTTACACAATTTCCGGTATGAACGTGAAACGAATACTGGAAATTTCGTTTTTAGTGCATGTTCTTTGTAAAAACAAATTAACAAATGTAAATTTTTTAAGATAAATATTAACGGTAAATATTAACACAGATAATTTTGTCAATACGAAGAAAAAAAATGAGGAATGCCAGATTTAATTTTAGGGGGGCAGGTTGATTTCTCCGTAAGTTAACATAATCTCGAGAATTTATCTTGTCAACCCCCAAGTTATACAAGCCTGAAGCCACCCCTCATTTTACATTATTTTCAAAATGTCCCCGATGCTATTTACTCAAAAAATTTACCTTTTCTAAAAAAATTTATTGTTACGAAAATCATCAAAAATTAATTTTCTGATACCTTTTTTTGGCCAATACCGGAATTTTTTTAATTTTACAAAATTCCTGTATCCATTTACCTGAAATTTCAAAATTTCCGGTGCGATTTACCGGAGATTTTTAAAATTCTGGTAATTTTACAAAATTCATTTCTCCGTCCCAGAAATTTCACGAACTTCCGGTAGAAAACCAATGTCGAAAATTTGAAATATCCCCGTCCCTGAAATTTCACGAACAGAAATCACACCAAAAATTTGAAATATCCGGTATTTTTTCATATACCTATCCGTTATTTTTCATACACCGGATAATTCAAATTTCTGGTATTAATTTTAAATGCTGCTTTACACCAGAAATTTGAAATATCCAGTACCAAAAATTTTAAATTTTCGATATGTAGCATCAAGCACGATAAATTAGTAAATCCAATAAAATTACTAATATTTATATGAAATTTCCGATATGATATTGAAAATTTCAAAAAAAATTCAGTATTTTACGGATATAATTCGGTAGAACCGCCTTCTTGAATGACGTGGCAATAAATTCTCCGTAATCTACAATGTAAGAAAGTTAAATGGTCTGGAAATACCAAATATGCCCTTCTTGCCATTTAGCCTATCCACGTGGCCTGCCTCACGTCTCAGCTTCCAAAATTCAGTTTTCTTATTTCTTCCTACATTCTTATTCTTTCTTATTTCTTATTCTTTCTTACACAGAACCCTTTTCAAACTAAACCCTAAATCCGCTCTGTTTTTTTTCAAACAGAACTCATTTCTTATTTTTTCTTCCAGCCTAACTCCTTTTCTTTTCCTTCCTCAAACTAAACCCTTTTCAAATCAGCTCATTTTTTTACTTCCACAAAAAATCTTCATCCGTCTCTCTCATGGCCAGACCTTTCGAGCGAGTTTGCGACATCAACGGAGTTGTGGAAGGTGGCGGTTCAAGATTGCGACATCAACGGCACAAATGTTCCAATCTATTAGTGTTACTTCCATGAGAAAGATGTGATTTTTACTGGTTTTTTATAGTTATGGTGTTTATTGATTAGTGAATATTTCGATCTATATGTGAAAAAGATCAGTGATGTTTTTCAGATCTGTGATATCAAAGAAGATCGATTTGATTTTTAACTTCACTTTTTTGTTTTGTTTTACAGGTTCTTTAGTTTTGATCTCTGGGTTTCTAAAAGGAATGTTTCGATCTATCAGATTTGAATTGCTTTTCCAGTTTTCGTTTTTATGGTTGTTTCATTTTTTTGGCTGTGAATGTTCCAATCTATCAGATAAAATAAATAGTGTTACTTCCATGAGAAAGATGTGATTTTTACTGGTTTTTTATAGTTATGGTGTTTATTGATTAGTGAATGTTTTGATCTATATGTGAAAAAGATCAGTGATGTTTTTCAGATCTGTGATATCAAAGAAGATCGATTTGATTTTTAACTTCACTTTTTTGTTTTGTTTTACAGGTTCTTTAGTTTTGATCTCTGGGTTTCTAAACGGAATGTTCTGATCTATCAGATTTGAATTGCTTTTCCAGTTTTCGTTTTTATGGTTGTTTCATTTTTTTGGCTGTGAATGTTCCGATCTATCAGATAAAATAAATAGTGTGTAATTTGGATTACATGAATGGAGATAGTTACTTATGACCAGATTGTAGACTTCTGTCGTGCACCATCTCCTTTTGATGAAGATAATTTGATACCATGTTTTGTGTTTGGTGATAATGAGTATCTTTTTCTAACTCTGTAATATTGATATGTTTTATGTTTTGTTGATTTCAGTTTTTATCATAAAAATAAAGTATGTCATGGTTTTGAGGAAGTACTTGCACACTGTAGACAGATTGCTCCACTCTTAAAACGGTAAGGTTTTCTCTATCAAATTTACTAAGAATATATATCAGTCACATGTTTGTCAGTTTTTCTTTTGAAAAATAAGCTTACCAAAGCTATTATTGGTAGAGAAACAACTCCATTATGATTTCAGTATATGACTCTATATCATGAGTTATGTTAGGCTTACCTCTATACTTGATAAGACTGACACACTATGTGTAGTAACCATGAATTGTTTTAACAGAATTACAATGTGAGTGTTTAAACTGAATGAGAATTATGAGTTAAAGTGAGTGTTTGTTGAATCTTGATATTGAATTTAGTGATTGATGGTTGGTTGTGATTGGTAATTGAACAGAAGGAATCGGATCTCGGCAAGCTCTTCATGGGAGGAATATCGTGGGACACGGATGAGGAACGTCTCAAGGAGGATTTTGAGACTTAGTTATGGGGAGGTGAAATAACGAAGTAATGCCAGAAAAGATCATTAGTCTGTTCTTATTGATAATATTTTATTTTTTATAACAATATTACAATGGGATATATAGATTAGTTTTTTTTTTTGTGGAAAATACATGATTAGTTTATGTGTGTATTAGCAAGAAATTTGGGTTGTCAGAGAGATCTTGGATGAGAATATTTTAAATTTTTTGGTTTTAGATTTCTTCCAAAATATTGGTTAAAAAATTTCAATTTTTTAAATTTCATTTTTTAATTATTTTTAAAACTTTTTTCTTTCTAAAATAATATTTTTTTGTTGTTGTTTTTAAAATGGTTTGAAAATTTTGATTTTGATTAGTTTTTATTTACCATATTTATTGCCTTTATTTTTATTATATTATTTCTATTTTTGTTTTCTACAGATCAAATCTTTTTAAATCTATTCATTTGTCTAATCACCTATAGATTTTCATCATCTTTTCTTTTCTCCTTCCCAATGTCATACTGTGACTTTCAACCACTCTTCTGCTATCAAATCATTTCATTTATCCTCTTCTCTCTCCCACCCTTTAATTATTCTGCAAACAAATTCAAATACCCTTCTTCTATCATCAATTACGTAGGATTAAGACTCTCTCTCTCTGGCGATTTCCGGCGACTGAGAGTGGTTTCATTTACGTTTTCAGCGACGGTGGTTCAGCATCGAATCTTGTACTAAGTTGGTCCTAGACCAATTTGGGGGAGATTCAACAAGTTGAACCTTAATTCGTTGCTAAGGCAAATGGGACGTGGACGTGGTCGGCCAAAAAAAGTGGTGACTACTACACCTCCGACAATGACGCTAGTGAGAACGCCATCGTCTAAAGCTCAATTGGGAAACCTAAGTCAGCGATTGAGTGCAGCAAGTTCAAGCAGTGCTGTGGACCTCCGTTTTTTAATTCGGGCCATACCTCTGTTCTGGAGAGATACGTGAACTGACTCTTTTTTATCGCTTAATGCTTTCGCATTTTTGAAAATTCACAGAGTCGCCACCGACCTTTTATTTTATCCAATTAAGGAAAGGTTTATAAAAGAAACAGAAAAAAGACCTTTAAGAAATTCTGGGTAAGGGGGTAGGTTATACAAAGGGAAGGTGTTAGCACCCTTTGTATCCATGGTTATCCATGGGCTCTTAAGTTTGCTTAGCTCACTTGTTTTTCGATCACTTGTCAATTGCTTTAGAATGCTCATATGTGGTTTCAAATACTTTTGTAAATTGAATTTTGTAATGATCCGTGTGTGGATGTATACAAAATGCTTGTTTATCTTTCGAAAGATGTTTTGAAAAGAACGTTAACTTTGTAATAATCCGTGTTTGGATGTATACAAAGTATTGTCTTTTTTGAAAGTTTTGTTTTGAAAAACAACAGTGTATGAGAATTTTGTTTGTTTTGATTTGAGCAAGCAAACTAGGAGGTCTACCCTGAGTTGTAAGGTCTTTATCCTTTTTCCTTTAAAAATCTATCCTTTCACCGGATATAAACGCAAGGTTCGATTTTGTACTCAAAACAGTAGGATTTTGACTTTGATTTTGAAAAGAATGAGAAGGGATTACCTTAAAAGGTGCAAGTGTGATTGTGATTGGATTCAGATATTTTATCTTTGAAGTTAGTGATCTAACGGTTCAATTTTATCTTTGACATACACGCAGTTTATATTTGCTGGAAATTAAAATGCGGAAAGTAAATCTACGCTATTACATCGATTGTGCAGGAAATGTAAACTAGCCTATTTACATGAATTTGACATCCTATACATTTATCTAGGAATTTAAATTGCAAGGAAAATAAAAGGCATGTTTTTTGGATTTTTTTATGATTGATTTTAATTATAATTAATGCATGATTAATTAAATTAAAATGAAGAAAAAAAGATGAAAATAGATTTAAACCTAGAAATTAAGTTTAAAATATGTACAAAATATTTGTTAATTAATTTTAAAACAAAACTAATTTTTTTTGGAATTTTTGGAATTGATTTGAAATTGATTTAAGCTAATTAAAACATAATTATACAAGTAATTATACCAATAATTAAAACTTAAAGAGAAAATTATTCAAAATATGTACAAAATTAGTTTATAATATATAAACAATATTTAACACAAAGAACAATTTTTTTTAGGATTTTTTGATTGGTTAGAATAATTAAAAAGCAAATATATAAATATATACTAATTAATTATGCAAAATATTGAGATTTTGAAGAAAAATAAAATATTTTTATTTCAGAAAATAATATATTATTTTAGAAGTCTAAAAATATTTTTTGTGTATTTTTTGGATTTTTAAAAACTATTTTAATTAATTTAACAAAGAAATTAAAATAAAAAATAGAATGTAAGGTCACCGTCTTCTATACGAACTTCGTCTCCCAAGAGTGTAAGACCAAAGATACTAATCCATGCACGTTTGTCAACAATATGAGATCTTGACCCCATCTTAAACCTAAAATTACAGCCTTCCTCTCTTGTGAACCCTGCATAGAAGGCCCTAACAGTGTTCTCACAGTACGGTGTGGCACATTCCAAAAGGGGGTGAACGTTCTGATGCTTAATAAGACTAACAACATCAGGAATATGCATATTCTTAGCAACATGTTGATTAAAGATATATTGTTTCACTACCTTCCTTTTCATTTGCCATTTTTCAAAATTTTCTCTGCAATCAGGGTGAACAAGGGCTACAGCACTTACCGGTTGTGAGGATGATCCAGACGCAACTTCCTTTCCCTTTCTTGATTTTGGAGGCATGGTTGTTGATGATTTGTGAGAGAGATGATTTTTGACACTTTTTGAACTTTGAGGAATTAGGGTTGGCCGTACACAATGAAGTGAGAATGAATGAAGATGGAAAGAATGAAGAATGGTTATGTATGGGGATGGGTCGGGTCGACCTAACAGACCCAATTTGGGAACTTTTCAGCAGTGGGTCGACCTACATGAAGGCTGGGTCGACCTAACAGAAGTAGTGAGAAAAAAATAACCAATTTAGGTCGACCTAAAGAGTGGGTAGGTCGACATAACTGGACACTTTTAGTTTCTGCTGAAATTTTTCTTCTGTAGGTCGACTCAGATACAGGGTAGGTCGACCTAAATTGCTTCAAAATGTTTGAAATGACTTAAAGATGTTGCTGTATGATGGATTTATGCTTTAGTTGCTTGCTTGTATGCCCAAATTATGATATGTTATGAGTGGAGATGATAAACACATATGTAATTGAGATATATAGATAAACATATATGAAGTCACTATAAGCACGTTAATTGATAGCATATTATAGCATCAATAATTTTTTTGGAAGTGAACAATAAACATGTTACCGCTTTCTCAATATGTAGGTGTTTTGTCATCATTGTGTAGAGTCCTCTTGTTAGTGTGTCATACTCCTAGATTTGATGATGAATTGTCTTGATAGAATGTTTCATAACATGATTGCTTGATTTTTGCGAAAAACTCATCTAGTCTTGATTACTTGATGTACTCCCGGATGTGAGACAGAGTCTCAAACATTATTCTGCTTAGAATAGGTTTAATTTTCTTGCAAAGCAATTTGCCAATTGCTCATCAAGTAATGCGTCCTATGTGTTTTTCGGATTAACTTGTATTTGTGATGTATCCTATACATTTGTGATGGCCAGGTCACCTACATTTCCTTTGCCAAGTATGGTTCTTCAATCTGTCTTTATAGATGACATACTAAGAGTGATATGTCTTCCTTTATGTGTCTTGAGCACCAGCTGTCAAGGAACCACCACCTTTCGGCGATGTCAAGACACTTTTCCTGCAAAAATTAGTTTAGAATGGAAGGTCCCCAATCTTCATTGGGTCCTAGATGGTGAGTACAGACATTGTTGCACTTAGGCAACCATTGAAATACTCCTTTAGGAACTAAAATTCTCCTAAATTTGCATTTTTCAATGGTATGACCTTTTTTGCAACAATAATGACAGGTAATATGATGAGAATATGCTGTTTTGCTAGTTGATACTTTTGGTACAAAAGTATATTTGCTATATAAAGGAGTATACGATCTTTTGAACTTATTTGGATCAACGGCAAAAGTCACTTTTGGTTGTAGAGCCTTGTCTAACTTGGCTTTTAGATCTCTTACTTCTTTTTGCCAAATGTGACATGTCTCACAACCAAACCATGATGTAGGATCTATTTCAACTTTATCCTTTTGAATGTCTAGCATAGATTGTTTTAAAGCTTCCATATCCTTTTCGGTTTTCTCAACTTTTGATTCAAGATATGAAAATATTTTCTTATTTGAGGCCAAAAGTTTGAAAGCTTTAATTGCATCTCTATGTAATTCTTCAAAAGCAAGTTTTAGTTGAGAATGAGATACCTTATCTACGAGTTCAGGTTTAAGATGACTTACAGCTTTCTTTTTCTTGTGTTGATGAGCCATGAAACATAGGTTTGCTGATTCTTCTTCATCGCTTGATGAGCTTTCACTAGATGAATCACTTTCCCATGCTATGTAGGCTCTTTTAGATTTGTTATGACCTTTGCTTTGGTTCTTGTCCTTTTCTTTCTTAAGGTATGGACAATCCGGTTTGTAGTGACCGGCTTTCCCACAATTGAAGCAAAGGCCTTTGATTTTTCCTTTGTTGTCGTCATCTTGTTTGAACTTGTTTGATTGCTTTCTATAGTTGATCAAGCCTTTGTCAGAATGTTTTGCTCCATTTTTCTTTAGATATTTATTGTATCTTCGCACAAACAGTCCCATTTCCTCATCATCGGAGTCTTCGTCATCACTTGTATCACTATCCTTTGGCTCTTGTCTTGAGGTCTTGGAGCTTGAAGCTTTTAGAGCTATTGACTTCTTCTCTACCTCTTTCTCCATGTTCTTTTCTTTCTTTGCCCTTTTCTCATGCATGTTAAGGCATTTAAGGTGTTGTTCATGTTCCTCTAGTTTGCCAAAGAGAGTGGTAATGTCTAAGGTGTTTAGATCATTTGCTTCCTTTATTGCTGTAACCTTGGGTTGCCATTCCCTGTTCAAGCATCTTAAGATTTTGTTAGTAGCAACTGCATTGGAAACAGGTCTATCAAGAGAGTTTAACCGATTTTTCAGGTGAACGAATCTCTTCTGCATGTTTTCGATGGATTCACCATCTTCCATGTGGAAGAGTTCGAACTCTTGAGTTAACGTATTGATCCTAGCTAGTTTGACATCATCCGTTCCCTCGTGGGCAACTTGCAATGTGTCCCACATAGCTTTAGCTGATCTACAATGGGAAACGCGATAGTATTCATCAACTCCTAGAGCTGAGATTAGAATGTTTCTCGCTTTCCAATCGTATGCATATCTCTTTTCATCTTCAGCATCCCAAGTATTTTCTGGTTTTGGAACAACTGCACCAGCTGCATTTGTCATGGTGATCTGAAAGGGACCATTGACAATAGCTGTCCAGATGTTCCTATCAATTGCATTGATATGGACACACATACAATCCTTCCAATAGCCATAGTTTTCACCGTTGAAAACTGGAGCTCTATTGTGAGCCCCTTTAGGTCCGGAAGCCATCTTTCCAATAAGTGTTTCACGTAGCACGGAATAAACCAGAGCTCTTGATGCCACTTGTTAGACGCTGGCTTTAGGATCTAGAGGGGGTGAATAGATCGTTCACAGTTTTACGGAGTTAAACGACTTTTCAGCGGAAGTGATTCTGAATCGACTCGCGTCTATTCCGAACCACTATCGAAACGATTGTATATGTGTTTAAAACCAGTCAAAAACTTGATGTAAGTGATAAGAGTATACGTTGCAGAATCAAAGCGTTGCTCTTATTGAAAATCAGATTAACTTCTTGTATGATGGACAATGTTTGCAATGCAGTAAAAGTGATAGAAACAAATATACAAACACTTGGTGATAATGATCAAATTGACGGTGATTCAATATGTGATGGATTGTGATGTTTATATAAGTTCTTAATTCACAATCTTAACACTCGAATCGTTGATCAATTTGCTATTATAACCAAATATGAACAGAACGTAAATGAAAAAGTAAAAGCGACAAGAACACGATATTTGTTTAGGCAGTTCGTCGATCGTCCTCGCTACGACTACGTCTGCCCCCAATTCCAAACTGAAATTGGGTAATCTTTCATTAATGTTGAAAGTAGTATATACAAAGAAGATAACAAAGCGATAAACCATAAACCAATTATGTCGATCCTTTGAATCTTCTTCCCCCTTAATCTTGAGTCAGATCAAGGTTATCCAAGAGCTTCACTTTGATCCCTTTCTGCAGTGTCTTCAATTCCCTCGAACCCTTGTTCTTCAATATTCACACTCAGCCGGATCCTCGATGAAACCTCTTGATAAAAACCCCCAAGAAACACCTATCTTGGAGGACAAAACCCGCAGATTTTATTCACCAAAAACCCCACAAATCTTCACCCACTAGGAATCTTCAATTCCGTTCCATGGACGTTATCGAACTCGATCACTAACCCTCAACGCAAGAATGATTATGTGTAATTGTGTTGGAGATGACGAAGAACGAAGATGAGAAGCCTTTGTGTATCTTTCAGTCGTTGGTGTTGCTTTGTAATAATGAACCTTGGACAATATATATGATAGCTTAACAGTTGGGGATGAGAGAAACAGAATTTTTGACTTTCTTGATCAGTTAGGTCGACCTCTTTTAGTGCTTAGGTCGACCTAGCAGAACTTGCAGAATTTTGCTCCCAGTTAGGTCGACCTGTTAAAGGAGTAGGTCGACCAGAATCCTCTTCAAATGCATTCTGGGGACATTTTCTCAGATTAGGTCGACCTAGTTGTTGTGTAGGTCGACCTAGCAGACTGATATGTGAATTTCATCAATTTAGGTCGACCTAGATGATGTGTGAGTCGACCTAGCAGAAGTATATGGATTTTTCTCCATTTTAGGTTGACCTGGGTTGATGGTAGGTCGACCTAGCTGCTGCTTTTCTGCATTCTTCTTGTTTTGCTTGTGTTGAGTCGACCTATATGCATAATAGATCAACCTGTTCTATCATGAGTGATCAATGCTTGCTTTTCTTTGAGTTTTCTACTCCCGCTTTGTTGTTTGAATGCTTATTGAGTTTGCCATGAGTCAAAAACATCTTTGAGTGTAATCTTGTATTCACACACCGTTGTTTGGCTAAGCTACAACAACAGCCCGGGTTCAAATACCACCCAAAGTGCAAAAAACTGAATATTACCAACATCTGTTTCGCAGACGACTTAATTCTGTTTGCTCGGGGAGACAAGACATCTATACAAAGCATGATGACAAAATTTCATAATTTTTCTGCAGGAACGGGACTGAGAGCCAATCCCACCAAATGTAAAGTCTACTTTGGAGGAGTACCTATTAACGTACAGCAACAAATACTTGAGATCACAAAGTTTTCTGAAGGCAACCTCCCTTTCAAGTATCTAGGGGTCCCGATGACTAGTCGTAAACTAGCTGCTTTCCAATATGAACCGCTTATAGAGAAAATTTTGGGAAGGATCCGTCATTGGACAGCGAGACTGCTTAGCTCTGCTGGAAGACTGCAATTAATAAAGAGTGTGTTATTTGCAATCACAGCATATTGGATGCATGTTTTCCCGATTCCAAAGAAAGTACTCCATAGAATTGAAGCTATCTGCCGCACCTTCCTGTGGTCTGGAACTGACAATATTAACAGAAAATCACCTATTGCATGGGACACTATCTGTTACTCTAAAGCGGCTGGCGGAATGAACACCACATCCTTAGTAGAATGGAATGTAGCAACGATTAGTAAATTGTTGTGGAACATTCAAGCAAAAGAGGATAAGATGTGGATTAAATGGATGAATGCTTACTACATTAAGGGGCAATCGGTATATAACTGGCAGGTAAAACCGAGTTGTTCTTGGATGCTTAAAAAGCTTATGCAATGTCGAGACAAAGTGTGTCAGACGGCGTATTGGACCACTGCAGTGCAAGACAAGAAGTACATTACAGCCAGAATGTATTGTGAATTGCGTGGCTGTCAAACTGATGTAAACTGGAAGAATGTTTTGTATCATAATGGAGCTAGACCCCGGGCACGGTTTATGTTACGGATGACACTCCATGGAAGAATTGCAACCAAGGATAGACTGGTAAGATTTAGTATTAAGGTGGATGATAAATGCTGTTGCTGGTGCAAGGAAAATGAGACCCTTGAACACTTATTTTTTGCATGTGATACCACTGTAAGAATCTGGAGGGAGCTTTTAGCTTGGCTGGGAATCTATAGACAACCAGCTGGTTGGAGGAGTGAAAAAGATTGGCTCATCACTGAAACAAAAAAGAAAGGATGGAGAAACCAAATTCTAAAGATACTAATAGCTGAAACGGTATACGAGATATGGCGAAGGAGAAACGAAATTATTTTCTCTAATAGTTCCAATGATAATCTTATGGAGATGATCAAAACAAATGCTGTGGGGCGTTGTACTATGACACGGAAGCTAGGGGGACATGTAAATGTCAAGACTCTTAGCATAGTTTAAGGTGCTAGTTGATTGGTGGCTTGGATCGTTGAGATCGGCGTGTATGTAACTGTTTTTTGGCAATAAAATATCCTTTCATTTCCAAAAAAAAATTTCTTCATGAGACTCCATAATCTTCTTCCTAATATCTAACTTGATTTATTCTTTTAATGGTCACTTAATTATGATCATTTCATTTTCTTTATTTGATGGCTTAAAGGGACAAATACAACATATTCATATAATTAAAAGATAAATTTAATAATAATTATATGTTTACAACAAATATTTACAATTTCAAAAAGGGAGAAAACTACTTATGAATTATATATAATAAAGATACCTTTTCATATATTATATTTTTAAAAAATTAAAGTACTACATATAATTTATATATTTTACGTTTTGAATCAATTAAATATTACATTAATTATTCCATTGTTCATTATTATTATTATTAATTGTGTTGTTCATTATTTATTACTATTGTTCACTACTCTTTATGGAGATTTATGGTGGACTATTGTTTTCAATTAACTAATAAAATTTTGTGATTTGATTATTGATGAATAAAATATCATATATTATTAAATAATAAACAATTATTATGACTGATTTAAATATTTTAATATATAAAAAAATCTTCTACTTAAGTTACAAACAAAAAATATTGTGTTTTTTACTTACATAAATTTTTTTAATAGAAATATTAAATATTATAAGACAAATGTATACATAATTGTTTTTGTTATAAATAAAAGATAATAATGATATTGGTTAATAAATAATTTGGTAAATTGTTGGATAGAAAGTGTAGGATAAATATGTAATAATAGGTAATCATGACATTGGTTTTAGATTTCATCCTATTTTTTATTGGTTAAAAAATTTCAATTTTTTAGATTTCATTTTTATTTATTTTTTAAACTTTTTTTCTTTCTAAAATAATATTTTTTTGTTGTTGTTTTTTAAATGGTTTGAAAATTTTGATTTTGATTATTTCATTTATCCTCTTCTCTCTCCTACCCTTTAATTATTCTGCAAACAAATTCAAATACCCTTCTTCTATCATTAATTTCTTCATGAGACTCCATAATCTTCTTAAACCTACTTATAGCAACGAAAGTCTATAATATAGCTTTTATATCATATCTTTAAATTTTTTATCTTCATAATAATATTTTAATATATGTAATAAATTTCTTAAAGATATTATGTTATATGTATGTGTAGTTGTTTTGGATATTTGGTTCATAAATTCATTTCAGTCTTACTTTGCCCATCTTATGTATGTTCATAGTATTGTAGATATAATACAAAAACTACTTATCCTATTCACCTTACAATAGCTTATGCTTCATCTTTTTTCCCTCTGTTGTGTTATGTAATAAATCTATTGAAAGTTGCAACATATTTAATTTTTTTTTTTGCGCTTTCAAATTTGTTTCTGAGTTTTTTTGATACATTTTAATGTCGATTATTTATTTCTCAAATAATGATTATTAATTTTAATTAAAAAAATATATTAAAAAATGTACATCTAATATCTAATATTTAAGAATCATTAAAATATAGTAATAATTTGTAATCATACCACATATTAGGCATCTCCTAATATAAGAAAATTCAATTATCAGAGAATCACTAAAATAACTTTGCTTATATGTCTGCATATGAATGAATTGAGGGAAAATTTTGTCCAACTAAACTATGTCCCAACCAATCCACACATTTGATTCTATTTCAACCAAAGACCAACTAAACTATGTCACAACCAATCCACACATTTGGCTCTATTTCAACCAAAGAGTTTTTATGCTTTTTATAACAAAACACATTGTTTCAAACGGAACGTAGAGTTTTTATGCTTTTTATAACAAATGCATTGTTCTAAACATAAAGCTTTTACTATTTATACTTTCTTTACGTGTGTCAGTAAATATAGTAAAAAACACTGCTTCCATAAAAGAAATGCTTTCCAGCAACTCTTCTTTTGTCATGTCAATTTTTTTTCAACCATCTCTCTCATTGTTTATTTTGAATTCAGGTTTCTCAATGTTTTTAGATATGAAGTATTTGTAAAAAAAATCAACTTTCAAAGTTAAAGCAAAATTATTATTTTATAGAAAAACATATACAATAACAATTTTAAAGCAAAAATAGTTTTTCAAAATAGTAGTTATTAATTTATATTAAATATTTTTTTCTTTTTTTTTAGATTAAATATTTATTGTTTGAAATTGTAAAAAGAAATAATGTTGCGTAAGACCAACAAAAATAAGACTCTTTCTTCTTTTAAATTATCTCACACAAAGTTATAACTGATAAGATAGGGAAAAATTTATACTTATTAAAATGTGTTACAATTTTCTATGTTTTGAAATTTGTAATTATTATTCATAATTATATAACAAATTATATGTTTTATTATTTTATAGCAGTTAATAAATATCAATTAATTTGATCAATTTGATTATTTAAAAAAAAATTATCTTTCACTAACATAATAGTCATTTAATGAGTTTGGTAGAAAGTGATTTTAAGGTCAATAACTTTTGTGACATGATAAACTTAGCTAACATTCTCATTTAAGTAAATGATTTTATAAGAGACCATTTTTAATAAATATTTTTTACAATTTTAAATTTTAAAAAGAAAATAATATATAAGAAAATTTATGCTTCTAAGATGAAATTAATAATATATTTTAAGTTTGTTTTAGTGTATAAAATGTGATTAAAAAATAAGATTATATTTTACTAAATCTTTTGTACACGGAAACATGAAGTTATTGATCAAAATATTGATTATTAACGGGACATGAAATTACTGATCAAAATATTGATTATTAACACAGGACATGAAGTTACTGATCAAAACATTTTTTAAGGTACACAAGGACATGAAGTTATTGATCAAAATAATATTTTTAGATGGGAACATGAAATTATTTATCAAAATATTGATTATTAACGGGACATGAAGTTACTGATCAAAATATTTTTTTATTAATTATATATTTAATTAATACTTTTTCACGGATAACCAGATACTTTCCTATTAAAAAATATATATCTAAAACAAATGCGCGCCCCGTACCGGAACCCGTGCGAACGCACAGATTTGTTCCTATAATATAGTATCCAATATTTTAAATCTTTCCTTGGAAACACAAATATTTTATCTCAATTTTCTCTTTCTTCATAAATTTCAAATTCAAATAATATTCTTCTACTCCTAACTAATGAGTTAATATATCTTCCTATCTTTTATTCTTATTTTTAAATATTATTTTCTTTTTTATATTCATAAGGTTTTTCTTTAATTTTTCTCATATTTTTTCATTCATAATTTTTTTAACTTCTATTTTTTAATTAATTTTTTTATCTTCTATTATTAACATATTTTATAATAAAATTATATTTTGTATTAAAAAAATTTATTGATCTAAATGTTTTTACGGGTACCAGATATTTTTCTATACATTCAATTAATTTTTTTTTACAGGTACTAGACATTTTTCTATACATTCAATTATTATTTTTTCACGGGTACCAGATACTTTTCTATACATTCATTTATTATTTTTTCACGGGTACAAGATATTTTTCTATACATTCAATTATTATTTTTTAACGGGTACCAGACATTTTTCTATTAAAAAATATACATCTAAAACAAATGCGTGTCCTGTACCAGAACCCGTGCGGACGCACGAGTTTGTTACTAATCTGACACAAACACTAAATCACCTAAAGCCACTTACCAGATATTTTTTTTTATTATATATGCAAAAGTAACTACTTGAAGTAAAGAGAGTAGCCAATAGAAATAATGGAAAAAGAGTCTAATATTAAACCTACATATCAATCAATAGTATAATGAAACAACAAGAGTAATACGACAAAAAGTATATCATATAGCAACAGTATTTATTACATTTCTTTTTAGAAGGCTAATAAATATATAAAAACAATAAGATGAATCCACTCAAACAGCTACCAAGGAAAACAACGCCAAAATGCAAAATTACAACATGCAAAATTTATGTATGTGGTCACAGTCAATTATGGAAATCTAATCCGAATGGTTTTCACATATATCCAAATCAAAAAATATTAGAATTTGTGCAGAGTTCAATTTTATTTTATTTTATTGATTTACGCTACTAAACTTGACTCTAAACAACAGTTATAAACTAACAAAAATGCATATACTGATTTATATAAGAGTGGCTGTTTTTGTTACAATGTAGATAATCCCACACAAAGAGTAAACAAATAAATAGTAGCTCATAAATTCTTAATTTTACAGTGTACAGATATTTTTGTCTTTCAATTTCCACAATCTGATGTCTCTGGCATTATGTGTGGTAACAATCTTCTTCATTCCAACAGCAAGGCATGTAATCGAAGGCCGAGAATTCGTCGGAATGGCATCAATATTTAAGTAGGTGTCCTCAGGCAACCTCTTTCCCCTCGCTCTTCGGATACTGCCCGAATGACTTTGATATGTTGCACACAATTTATTCTCCATAATACAACTGGAAACAATATTGCCATCATTTTGATTTACAAATCTTAAGATACCATCTATTCCTCCAACAGCCAATGTTGATTTGTCATTTTGCATGTGCTGTAGAGAGTAAACGACATTAGGACTCACTCGTTTCTCCCACAACAGTTTCCTTGTCCTGCATGATTAAAAAAAAAGCAAGATTAGGTGTGGCCGCATCAATTGCAGTCGACAGCAATTCTTTGCAACATCGAGAATTTGTAATATCAATAGCAGTCGACATGCTTTATTACATTCTTAATTTGTTTATAAATTCCTAATGTTGATGCACCCAAGCAATAGCCTTTAATACATTATTGCAAGCATACCTCATGTCCCAACAATACGTATATCCAACAGCTGATCCGGCAAACAGTAGTTGAGACGAGGGTTTTAAACACAACGTCTTTATCCCTGTAAGGAAAACAAAACATTAAAAAAGATTTTTACTTGCTGTATCAGAATCTGTAGTGCTTAATTTCCTGTATTCGTCAAACTGATAATGGAACTATATATCATGCCAAAATAATATTTCAAACATGCAATAAATATTACTTAATCAAACAGTACACCAAAGAAAATATAGGCGTATGAACTTCACACTGATTAACCTAGCACTGGTGAAATTATAAACTAACTTCGAATTTGAGCCAGTATAAACATGGCTCCATTATAATAAAGCATCTCAGGTTTGACTACACAAACATTACCCCGTGTGGTCAAACCTGTAACAGTTTGCGTAGTTCTCATCATTAGGGGTGATTAACAAACCGTTTTAAACCAAACTGAATCACACTTTACCAAACCATTTAGAACAATATTTGAACTATCATATTAAACTGGTGTGTTATTATAAGTTCTAGTTTGATTGACTGCTAAAGAAAAGTGATTCAGATCACAAACTAACCAAACCAAACTCACATAGAAAACCAAGACGGATTTCTATCAAAACTGAGAATTGAATCTTCTCTCTTCTTCACAAACAAAATTCCCTCTCAAATAAACTCCTCCAAAACATGGTTCAGAACATAGATCTTTTCACTCCAGGTGATTAGAAGATGGAGATTTGAGAAACACTATTTTTCGCAAACCAAAAACCCGTTCATGTCCAAAAAGCAATAAATAATTACATATATTAATAATGAAAGAGGGGCAGAAAACACTAAAGCAACAAAAACAAAGCAAGGGTCGTGCATGTTAAGCAGAAAGGAATGGGTGATGCTAATGAAAAAAAAAAAGGATATTTAATTTTATTCCTATGATTATGTCGGATATCTTGAATGCAATCATGCTAACCACGCTATCAACTAAAAGGGATAAACCATTACCTCTAAAATCACTTGATCTAAGTCTTGCTACTTTCTGAACAGAAGAAGGATCTGATATTGTTATATTCCCTGAAGTGGAGCCACTTAGTATCAGTTGATCTTCACTTAAACATAAACAAGTTATAGGTGCAGAATGCATTCTGCAGATAACATTTTTTAACCATTATAAATGTTGGACGACATGTTTCAGTTATTCCTCAAGCAATACAAATGAATCCACCAATAAAAATGAGATTAATGATTTACACAATATGCGATTTGTGTTTTTTTTTTCATAATAAACCTAATGCCTAGTTACAGGAGATCACTTTTTAACCTAAATAAAACAGAAAAAACGGAGAGATACCTTATTATTTGAGAACATCTCCTACTGTACATGTCAAAAACACGAACAGCCCCATCATCACATCCAACCATAGCTTCTGGATCAAAGTAACTGCCAGCGCATAAAATGGAGAAAATAAAAGTCAGGTCAAAATCAAGATCCTATGTAGGAGTAGGAGTGGAGTGTAAGATTGTAAAATACACGATCTTCACACAGGTCATGTGATCTTACAAAAATTATTAAAATATTAGTGCTATAATGTAATAGTATCACTAAAATTCAAGTAAGAATTTAGACATTTGTGTTGTAGTTATTGCAAATATTAATCTTTTTAATAGTAATTATAGAAAAGTAACACGAATAGAACAGAACAGAAAAATCAAGAAGGCTGTATTTCACAAGTGAAGTTCAGAGCAATAGACTGCCTTATGAAACTCAATATAGATAAACTTTTAACTTCATGCCAGCTAAGTATACAAGATTCTGACTTCCTAATGAAACAGAATGTGAAATAAACCCGAAGAAAGAGCATTGTTTTAGTTTACCGCATGCATGAACCTGTTATGAATTTTCCTTCAAGAGAAGGAAATACACTTCTTTTCCCATTCCGCCTCCATATGCACAAACGACTTCCAATTAGACCAACAATCTGCAAATGAATATTTAAAGAGATTTAAACCATAAAGCATGCAAAACTTCAGCAAGTTAGGAACTTTAACAAACTTGAACTGACAACAATTCCTACGGAATTGACAGCACAGATGAAAACATACACCAGATTAACATCAGCCTACAGCTGATTAACAACACAGTTAGATTCCATATTTATACAAAATTAACTTTTCATTTTACAACAAGTTGTTGAAAGTGTAAGTATGTTAAGCTTGATGTAACACCCCATAGAATTCTTTATTTAATTTAATTAATTTTGGATTAAATATTAGAAATTATTTGAGTAACTGAGAAAAATGGAATAATGAGGCTAATGGGCCAGTGTCGCTTTTAGCAGAAGGGGGGGGGGGGGGGGGGGGTGTCAGTTGTGAAGCCCATTACTAATGATAAGTTTATTTCATAAAATAAGAAAAAAAGAAGGAATTGGGAGAAGAGAACCAAAAGGGAGAAGAGAAGTTTGAACGTGAAAGAGCAGAGAAGTGAAGAAGTGCGACGCGAGGAAGAACGAAGAATCATCCTTCAGGTAAGGGGGGACTCTTCCGTTTAACTTCTTTTATGGGATTATAGATAGTAGGATAGATTGAACATGTTGTTGGATTCAATTGGGTTATGGTTAGGTTTTAGGATGTTAGGTTTTGGAAGATTTGTTGAATTGTTTGTATTGATGTTGTATGGTAGTGTTTGGGTGTTTGAAATGAGTTATAAACATGCCAAATTGTGTTTGTTGATGCTGTTTGATGTTGCAATACATTATGGTGCGTTTTGGTGTGGTTTGGAATTGGTACAGGTGCTGTAAAATGGTGATTTTGGGTTGCAGACTCGAAGTGATCGGTTACCAAAGGGTGGGTAATCGATTACTCATAGTAAAAAACAGCAGGGATGACATTTTGGGAGTCGGTAATCGGTTACCGAAAGGGCAGTAACCGATTACCCATACAAAAAACAGCGTGATGGTCGTTTTTGAAAGTCAGTAACCGGTTACCCTGGTTTCAGTAACCGGTTACCACTGAAGCTTTTTGAAAAATTATTTTATTTTCTAAAACCCATATCTTTCAAACCGTAAGTCGGATTTTAGTGCCGTTTTGAGCACGGTAAAGCTAATCAAATAATTTATATAATAAAATGGTGTTTTGAGTTGTGACTCGATTTTAATTGGTTGTGGTGGCTTACGCTTATAGGTACGCTAACGAATGTTTTACCTGTATGTTGTTGTGGTTGTAACCGATGTTTGTTATACATGTATTGTTGGTATAAAATACGTGTTTTATTATGGTTGAAGAATAGCATGATTATGTGTGGCTATTTATTATAGTAATTGATGATTGTGACATTTAGTCGATTTATGTGGGTGATGAGCATGTTATGGTTGATGCATGCATTCATAATCATTATGTGGCTGGTCCTTGACGATGGTGGATCAGTGGTAGCTAATTCCCATTGTGCGGAATTAGTGAGTGGGTGTTACCGTATCCTTGATGATGGTGGATCGGTGAGTGGGTTATCCCAGATTTGGTACCACATGCATGTAGTTGCATTGCATTAGGCTGTTGTGCTATTATAACATGAATGGAAGATTGTCCAATGTTATAATATGTGTTGATTGGTTGTTTGCTTATTGATTGTATGGTTTGAATCTGATCGTAACCGTGATTGGGTGAATGGCTTGTGAAATGATATTTTATTATCTATATCTTATAACATTAGTTAAATGTGAATGAGACTCACCCTTACTGTTGTTATTTTTCAGATTGAGGAGTAGCTCTTGTACTTGGTGAGGATTAGCTCGTCAAGTAGTTCGTTAGAGTCAGTTGGGTCTGTGTCATGCTCTGGTCGTGTAACACTGGGGGCGTTGTTTAGAGTTATTTGTGGAACTCTTTTTACTTCAGTATTTTATTATGGTGGTGTTTTAAGCCTATGACTTTGGATGTTGCATTGTTCAGATGTTTAATATAATTCCGCTGTGTTGACATGACAATCTGAATGATATTTGTGTTTAACGTTCCTTTTTATGGCATGACATAAGTAATATTTTAATTATATGGAAGTTGTAATGCCCTTTTCATGTTTCACTCTGATTATTGTTTAATATTTATGCGGGGTATTAGAAGGGTGTTACACTTGACACCTGATACATACATACGTGTGTCTACGTATGAGGTATCTCTAGGGATAAGCGTTGTTAAATGGTGGAATGGGGTGGCAAATTTTTTTACAACTTCCATAGCCACTTCGTGAAGGAATGACCGCCATAGGCCACAGTGGCGTGTTTATATGGAGGACATTTGACCTTAACTGCTAGGGATATCATCAATTGAAACCAAGAGCCAAACTTTTACACTTCCACTTATTAACTTTTTTTAGAATGTGAATTAATTAATCAAACTATTTAAGGTTTTTCATTCCTAATAAAAGCTTTTCACTATATTTTAAATAGGAGGTATCTTACAGTTTACTATAGTGTCAATTGTCAAATTCCTTATACTTTTACTGGACAAGATTAAATCCATAAAACATTCATTCAGTCACTAACCTTGCTCTCGTCAAAATCAAAGTCAACTAGAGGTAGCGTATCAGGTACAAAGTATTCTTCTTCACATTTATAGCAATCTAATGACCAGAGACGAATAACCTACCATAATGCCAAGGCAATAGTTAGTACAACACAGCTAATCAAGTTAGAAACAATGCCGCATGAAAAACAATATAAATAAAAGAGCAATAAAAGGTAGATATGATAACAATATATCAGGAATTCACACTGTTTTCAATGACAAAAATGCTCTATTTAGAAATATTAATATATAGAGAACGGGCACACTTCCAAAAACAGAATAAAAATCCATATTAGATATTTAAAGAATCTATTGATGAAGTTTTCTGCTGCCTCCAAAGAAAAAGCAATAGAAACAAGAACTGCAAGAAAGTGCTTTAAATCCTTAGCAATGAGGTTTTGACCCTGTGAATCATTTTTCCTTTCTATGTTCAACCAAAATAAATAGTTGCAAGATCCCAACGATTAATGTCAGATAAAGCTGATTCTCCCTTCTTTCTAAGCTTAAACTTAAAGTTAAGCTATCTAACCAAAGAATCCCTCCTAGACTGCAGCAATTCCCAACAACAAGATATGTCAAGTGATCTTTCAAATTTGATGAACCGCTCTTATAATAATCATACACAGGGAAAGACAGTGCATTCAAATACCAGAAAAACAAGCCTTAACCAGATTGATGCGGTCTCTCTGAATGAGAAACTTCCTTCCAGCTATCCAACATTCCATCATAATCTAAACTAATAGGACTCAAGAAGGAGCTAAACATGACCCCAATCCACTCAATGATGTTATAAACTATATTTGTTAAATTCTTTATTCCTGTAACAATGCATCTTCATCATTTTAACTATTAGCAATGAATCCACTCAAATCAACATGTAGAAAGAATCCCAATAGTTCAAATGAATTTAAAGTTCAATCATATCTTATCTTTTGTAATACTTACAACAACAAAAAACTAGATACTTCAAAATTGTCAGATTCCTATATGGAATTGGTGAATAATTAACTATTTTGATTACTCTCTAAGGTTGTATTTTTGTTTAAACATATACAATTCTTAATTTACTGCTTCCTACAGAATACAGATTACTCAGACACTGCAAGATCACTAAATATCGTCTTGTGAAGAGGAGTACAGTATATGCATAAAGATGTGTTGTTTATGCTTCACGACTACCAAGTCATAAACTTATTAATCATACTCGGTACATGATAAGCATGTCTTTGAGTGAGAGTTGAAAATAGATCATTCAAATTTAGCCAGAGAACCACAAAGCATTTCCTAATCTACCATATAGATTTGATTGACAATAAAACTAACATCTTGTTTATGCCAGCTGCTCATGTAAGGATGTCTCTAAGAATGAGAAATTAAAAATAAAGTAGATATAAGATTACTGTACACACCTTATCTCCCACACCAGTAACAACCGTACCCATTTTCATTCGGCATTGAGAAACCCTAAATTGAAAGGCAAAGGTGGAACATCAATATACAACCCCAAAATGTTTATAAGGTCTATACTTATCTGTTATCACACATAAGTACAAAAAAAAATGAGCAAGTGATAAAACAATCAGAGTATTGAACTATAGATCCAGCATTATTTCATACATCAGAGTGCTAACACATTACAGTTTTTACATATATAATCTAGTAACAGTCATTTCATTAAAACTTCAAAAATGATCTGAGATGAACATGAGACGACACTCATCATAGCTTCAAAATTTGACATCCACATTTCCACACAATAAAACCAACAATTCCTAGGACACAGGTCTGTGTCGGTTACATGGATCAACTCTCGCCATAATGTTCTATCAAGGACCATGTTTCTATCCAAATCATTAATCTCGAGATCTTTCTTAATAAATTCTCTAATAATCTTTCTATTTCTAGGTCTTCCCGTTCCTCGAATTATTTGCCGTCTCTCCATTCGGTCTACTCTCCTCACTACATAATCTATAGGTCTTCTGTCTAAATGCTCAAAGCATTTATCTATCTGTCTGTCTATTTATCTATCTTCCTAACCAGACACATATACATACGGCTACGGGCACACATATACATAATTCTTTTAGTAACAGACACCACTCATTCTAAAGTAAAGCAAGTGATGGTTGAAAACCAATGTTTTTTTTTCCACTGGTAATAACAACTGGAAACTCAAACAAACATCTGTGAGTATCAGGGATCAAACTTTGGTGATGACGTTCAACTTAACAATATCGATTTTTGTCAGTTGAGTTAGGATTTGCAGATGAAAACAATGTTATTACTGAATTAAAAGAGTTAATTACGCGGTTGAATGACCCTTCCACTGATCAACATGAAATGCACCACACTGAAGCGCCAATCTATGCTGCTCCATAGCCACCTCCCCTAAAATCACTCTCAAGGACTTTTTAGTAAATCCAGATGAACTCGAAGAATCCTTCAGCAACTTCTTCTCGTAAAACTCTCGCAACGATCGAGACTCAAGGATTGCATTCCTTCAAAAAAAAAAACTGAGTTTCAGCAATTAGGGATTGTTTTATTCAAATTGCAAACAGAAGAGAAAACGAAAGGGGAAATATACCAGAATTTGCAAACGAGAGAGCAGCGAACGAGGTCGAACATGTTGAGGAAAGCGAAGATGGTACAGAGGATGTCGCCGTCGAGGGAAAGTATTGTGGTTTGAGTTTCGCGGCGTTTTTTTCTTTGGTCGGTGGAAGTAATGGCCGGAGTAGGAGGTGTGTTTCCTGTCGCCGCCGTGAAGTTTGGTTGCGGTTTGGTCATTGTTTGGAGTTAACGGAGTAGCACCGGCGGGACTGTGAGGCAGCTGTTGGAAGGTTCTGGATTTCGGAGTGGCCCCACCCCACGGCGAGTACTTTCTACTCCGGCGACATACCGGGTGTACAATCAGTTCTAATAATATTACATAAGTTAGTCAAGAAAATTATGTAGCTGATTTTAATTGTTTTTTTAGTGAATAATTGATTTTTTAAATATGTGGCCGCATCAACTACCTAACTAAGAATAAAACATACCACCAAATACTCTAAATTACCCTTAATGAAAAAATTAATTACAGCCCTTTATTGTAATGTGCTAAATCAAAGTTTTATTCCCACCAATCACATTTATCCATTCCTCCAAGTGGCACCCCTTTTCATATTCACATTGGTTGTTTCTTAATATCCATTGGATTTCACATTTTAGGCTTTTAACCGGACAAACAATTTCCTCCATTCATTTTGAATTTTGAAAGCACCGTACTTGTCTCTCTCTTCCTCTCTTCCCGTTTCCCTTTCTCTCCCTCAACCCTAGAAAATCCAATACTTTCCCACTCTCATCAGATCTGGTAACCTCCACACTCTTCTTCCTTCTTCCTTCATCACATTCACGTTGTAGAAAGAGAGAGACTGTGGATCTCTATCCATCTTCATTCTTCCGTCACCGTTTTCACTCTTTCAATCTCCTCTGGCGGTGGCAATCAATGGTAGCTCTCTCTTTTCCCCTTAAGTCTTTATCTTTCTCTTTTATCAGAAATTTAAGGAGTTCTTGTATCTTTTGATGTTTCGGTTCTAGAATTCATTTTCTTCGATGATTGTATGTATCTTTTGATGTTTTGGTTTTAGGATTTGTTGTCTTCTTCACATATCAGTGATTTGTTTTTGAGTTTTTGAACAAACAATTTAGGGTTTGCTAAGAAATTATGTTTTTACTCTGTAGATCTGAATAATACTGATTTAAAATTAAGTTTTTACTCTCTGACAAGTTCTTCATGCCTGACAAGTTCTACTTGAAACCACTATGCAGGTAGCTGAAGTTACAGGGCAGGATGTTGTTTGTACCATTAAAAATTCAGCAACATTAGCTGGGGCATTCTTTACCTTGCATGCATCTCAAATTCATATTGATTTTCCTACCCTCACTGAGAAAGACAAGGAGGTAATTTCTACTTTTCACTTGCATATTTTTTCCGTTGCAGGTTATAAGCACTTGGGGAGTAAAAAACAAAATTGATTTTCTATCATTGTCATATACTAGGCATGCTGAAGATGTTTGTCAGGTTATTTGTGTTCCACATCCTTTGTGTTGTAACATCTACAGTTTAGAACTTGTCATTAATTTTTTATTCTATTGCTGTTTCAGGCTTTCTACTAACAGACCTGATGTGTTTAAAATGAAGGCACATGAATTCCTTTCTACATTAGGTGATTTCAGCCAAACTCAAACACACATCTGTGAGTATCAGGGATCGAACTCTGGTGATGACGTTCAACTTAACAATATCGATTTTTGTCAGTTGAATTAGGATTTGCAGATGAAAACAATGTTATTACTGAATTAAAAGAGTTAATTACGCGGTTGAATGACCCTTCCACTGATCAACATGAAATGCACCACACTGAAGCGCCAACCTATGCTGCTCCATTGCTACTTCCCCTAAAATCACTCTCAGGGACTTTTTAGTAAATCCAGATGAACTCGAAGAATCCTTCAGCAACTTCTTCTCATAAAACTCTCGCAGCGATCGAGACTCAAGGATTGCATTCCTTCACCAAAAAAAAAACTGAGTTTCAGCAATTAGGGATTGTTCTGTTCAAATTGCAAACAGAAGAGAAAACGAAAGGGGAAATATACCAGAATTTGCAAACGAGAGAGCAGCGAACGAGGTCGAACATGTTGAGGAAAGCGAAGATGGTACAGAGGATGTCGCCGTCGAGGGAAAGGATTGTGGTTGAAGTTTCGCGATGTTTTTTTCTTTGGTCGGTGGAAGTAATGGCCGGAGTAGGAGGTGTGTTTCCTGTCTCCACCGTGAAGATTGGTTGCGGTTTAGTCATTGTTTTTGGAGTTAACTGAGAGTAGCCAGCCACCGCCGCGACTGGCGGCTGTTGGAAGGTTCTGGATTTCGGAGTGGCCCCACCCCACGGCAATTACTCTTACTCCAGCAACATATTGGGTGTACAATCAGTTCTAATAATATTACATAATTTAGTCAAGAAAATTATGTGGCTGATTTTAAGTACAGAGTATGGAAAGTCTTGATCTCTTACTTTTCCTGGAATTTTGGTCCAATCTATCGTTAACTACAGAGTATGGAAAGTCCCAATTTTAACAATTTATCCTTGTAAGAGGATGATGATGAAGGAGGGTTTTGCTTCGATGTGACGGAAGATGGGGAAGCCGCGAGTGATTTACGGCTATGTCTTGTAGGAAGGTTCTTATATGATAAACCGATCCATGTTATGTCGATGAAGAAGAGAGTGGCAGATATGTGGCGCTCAGTCAAGGGGGTCACCATCAAGAAAGCACTGGAAGGGCTATTTTTGTTTCAATTCTCTCATAGGTTAGATATGGAGGTAGCATTGAAGGGAGGTCCGTGGTCTTTCGGTAATCACTTACTGATTATTGAGAGAGTGCAAATCGAAGTACAACTTGAGAATATCCCGCTTTTTCATGTCAAATTTTGGGTACAGATCCATAATCTTCTGGCGGGTTTGATGTTGGAGAAAGTCGGGAAAACAATAGCAAACTACATCGGTACATTTGTGGAGTATGACAAGAACAATAATTCGAGCTTCTGGAGGCAGTATATGCGACTGAGAGTCAAATTTGATATCCGACAACCTTTAAAGAAAAATACTAGGGTGAAAAACAAAGGCGGCGAGTGGTGCACAGTTATTTTTAAATATGAAAATCTGAGTCTGTTCTGCTTTGTTTGTGGAATATTGGGACATTCGGAACAGAGGTGTGAAGTCTGATTTGCAATGGAGGATGATAATGGTGTTAAGGGATGGTCTAATGAGATTAGAGTGGATAATAGGAGATATGCTAGTAACTCAAGCTCAAGGTGGCTGAAAGAGGAAGGAGATAGTGGTGATGGCATACAGAATTCTCCAAACAGTGCTACGGAGAGTGAGCCTCAGGCGCAGACTGTGGAAGGTGGAGGAGTTAATGTCACAGAAGAGGGCCCACGTGAGCTTGCTGTGAGTGGCTGTGCGGATCTTGGCAAAAGGGACATGATAGTCAATTTGGCACATAATCTCACCTCCCAATCATTGCCAATCAATAGCATTTATGTGGATTTGCCCAGCCAGTCAAAAGCGCCATTTATTATGGAAGGAATCTGTGGAGACAAAAAAGCAAGTCAATCATTAGAGTTTAATGTTGATGTCTCTAAACTACCTACACTTGACCCCGTCGTACCAGCTTGGCTGGCCCACCAGAACCCACTTTTGCAACAAAACAAGTCAAATAATAATACCCTAGCCCAACCAATCACAAGCCCACTTTTACTTAACATGCAAAACCATACTCCTATCTTCACCCAACCCTGTTTGCGTGAAACCCAGCCAAAAGCAGAAAAAATTAAAACTGGGTCTTTAACCCCCAGACCCCACAAATTTAAAACTCACACCAGTTTCACCCATGCTACCAGTAGCCAAAAAAACCAGAAAAATTCTCTTAACTCAAGACTCCCAACAGTTCCAAAACACAATAATACCAAACAGCCCCACTCTGGAGAAGCTACGGATGAATGTTTTGAAGGACAAATTGAGCGCAAAAGGCGAAGGGAAATAGTTGCCGGTATTGATGAAGGTATCGCAGTAGCAACACAGTCTTTTTTATCGGCAGGTCCTGGCGGTCAGGACTGCCGGGACCAATGAAGATCCTCAGCTGGAATTGCCGGGGCCTGAGCAACCCGAGAGCAGTTCCGAATCTGCGACAACTAGCTCAAAAGCATTATCCAGATGTCTTGTTTCTCTCCGAAACATTGTCGAAAAAACAGAAGCTTGAGAGTGTTCGTGTGCTCTTGAACTTTGACTCTTGTTTAGCTATTGATGTTATCGGAAGGAGCGGAGGTGTGGCGGTGTTATGGAAGAATGCAAGTGTTATGAACTTTTCTAGGAATTTTGTTAACTTAGTGATCCAAGACGATTCGAAAGGCGAATGGAGACTTACTTGTTACTATGGTTATCCGGAGCGTAGTCGTAGAAGAGAAGCATGGAATATGTTACGTGAGCTCAGCCGTATGTCAAATGGTCCTTGGTGTGTAATTAGTGATTTCAATGATTTACTTTCTCAAGAAGATAAAGTAGGCATTCATCAACATCCGAATTGGTTATGTGCGGGCTTTCGTGAAGCGATTAGTGACTGCAACCTTAAGGATATTCCTCTGGAGGGGCACCCGTTCACCTGGATCAAGAGTCGAGGTACCGAGCGTGTGATTGAAGAACGGTTGGGTCGTGCACTCGCAACTCAGGAGTGGCTGGACACTTGTCCGGATGCCAAACTTACGAATTTATTAACTTCTCATTCTGACCACAGTCCCATCATTCTGCAATGTGAGTCGGTTCGACGGAGTCGGCGTTCTAGCTACTCTTTCAAATTTGAAAATGCTTGGTTAGAAGAGGAGGAATTGGGGGGAGTGGTGAGGAAAGGTTGGAACTTGGATGAAAATGGGGGAGTACTGCAGCGTATACGCAACTGTGCAACGGAACTTTCGCAATGGAACAAAGTTACTTATATGCAGAAACACAAGAATCTAACAGTGTTCATGGCAGCCATGGAAGTTGCCCGTCTGGTTAATGATACAGCAACCGCAAGAGCTTTTCTCGATGCACAACGGGAGTATAATAAGATTCTGATTCGGGAGGACATTTTTTGGAAGCAACGTTCTAAAATGCATTGGTTACGGCACGACGATTCGAACTCAAAATTTTTTCACAGGTCCGCCACGGTGCGAAAGAAGTTCAAGAATATTGACATGTTATTAGATGATGTTGGTAATGAGATTAATGGACAGGATGGATTATGTCAAGTTGCCAAGTCTTACTTTGAGAAGTTGTTTGAAGTCAAGCATGGAATTTATGATCCGGTGTTGAATTGTATACAACCGGTAATATCGCAGGGTGATAATAACAGATTGATATCCCAAATTTCCAAAGAAGAATTGTATGAGGCTCTCCTACAAATGCATCCAAATAAATCTCCAGGTCCTGATGGTTTCAATCCAGCTTTCTATCAGAATTTTTGGGATTTATGTGGTGATGACATCTTGCTGGCAGCAGTCAATTGGTTGGATAGGGGTTTTTTCCCGGCGGAGCTAAATGAAACGAATATTTGTCTTATTCCCAAATATGCAAAGCCTAAAGACATGAAGGAACTCCGTCCCATCTCTCTCTGCAGCGTAGTCTACAAGATAGTTGCTAAAGTTTTGGCAAACCGTTTGAAACTCGTTTTAGACAAGTGTGTGTCGGAGGAACAATCGGCTTTTGTCGAAGGGCGATCTATCCTGGACAACGCTATGGTGGCTACAGAAATCATCCATGCTCTTAAGAAGAAGACCAGTGGTAACATAGCTCATTTAGCTCTAAAAATTGATATCAGTAAAGCATATGATAGAGTTGATTGGGGCTTTCTTCGAGGCATCCTTCTCTGTATGGGATTTCATGAGAAATGGATTCATTGGTTAATGATGTGTGTGACTTCGGTTCATTATTCTGTTCTTGTTAACTCTGATAGAGTTGGACCCATTATTCCAGGAAGAGGACTGAGACAAGTGAAGGATAGAAAAACACTTAGAAAGGGGGGGTTTGAATAAGTGTAGTCTTAAAAACTCAAACGATAAAAACAATTTGCACAGTTATTTTTATCCTGGTTCGTTGTTAACTAAACTACTCCAGTCCACCCCCACGGAGTGATTTACCTCACCTGAGGATTTAATCCACTAATCGCAACAGATTACAATGGTTTTCCACTTAGCCCACGACTAAGTCTTCTAGAGTATCCTGATCACAACTTGATCACTCCAGGAACAAATGCTTAGACACAAGCTAAGACTTTCTTAGAGTATCCTGACCACCACGTGATCACTCTAAATACAACTGCTTAGACACAAGCTAAGACTTCCTAGAGTATCCTGATCAACACTTGATCACTCTAGTTACTTACAAATTAATGTAATCAATTCTAAGAGTATTACAAATGCTTCTGAAAAGCTATAATCACAACAGTGATATTTCTCTTAAAGTTTAAGCTTAATCTCACTAATATATTACAACAGCAATGTAGTGAGCTTTGATGAAGATGAAGTTTCTGAGCTTTGATTTGAACAGCGTTTCAGCAAGTTAATTATCAGCAGATTTGGTTAAGAGTTGGTAACCTTGCTTCTCATCAGAACTTCATATTTATAGGCACTTGAGAAGATGACCGTTGGGAGCATTTAATGCTTTGCGTATTCTGTACAGCATTGCATTTAATGTTTCACGCTTTTGTCAACTACCTCGAGCCTTGTTCACGCTGTGTCTACTGACGTTGCCTTTAATAGCTTCCAACATTCCTTTTGTCAGTCAGCGTAGCCTGCCACCTGTACTTTCTTCTGATCTGATGTTTATGTATACAACGTTTGAATATCATCAGAGTCGAACAGCTTGGTGCATAGCATCTTCTTGTCTTCTGACCTTGAAGTGCTTCTGAGCGTGATACCATGAGAACTTCAGTGCTTCTGCTTCTAATCTCAAGTTCTTCTGATGCTTCCATAGACCCATGTTCTGATTCTGCCTTAACCATCTTCTGATGTCTTGCCAGACCATGTTCTGATGTTGCATGCTGAACCTTCTGAGACAAAGCTTCTGAGCGCTGATTTGTGCATACTCTTTATATATTTCCTGAAAGGGAAATTGCAATGTATTAGAGTACCACATTATCTCACACAAAATTCATATCCTTGTTATCATCAAAACTAAGAATATTGATCAGAACAAATCTTGTTCTAACAACAAGGAGATCCCTTGTCGCCTTATCTTTTCATTCTCGTCTCTGAAGGGCTTTCTGCTCTTATTAGAGGAGCCGTCTCGCGTGGTGATATTCATGGGGCACATATCTGCAGGGGGGCACCAAGTGTGTCCCACTTTCTTTTTGCTGACGACTGTTTTTTATTTTGCATGGCAAATCTTGTGGAGGTTACTAATCTTATGGAGATCCTTAATACTTATGCAGCGGCGTCTTGTTAGGAGATTAATCTTTCAAAGTCTGAAGTTTACTTTAGCCGTAACATTAGTGTACCAGCACAGGAGGATTTGGCCAAAGTAATGGGGGTGAGGCACGTGTTGGGCACAGGAACCTACTTAGGCTTACCGTCTATGATTGGTAGAAGTAAGAAGGCGACGTTCTCTTTTCTCAAAGACAGGGTTTGGAAAAGAATTAATTCTTGGAGTGGTAGATCGTTATCTAAAGCAGGGAAGGAAATTATGATTAAATCAGTACTTCGATCGATCCCGGCCTACATGATGAGTCTTTATTTGATCCCAGATGGCGTAGTGAAAGATATTGAAAAAAATGCTGAATTCTTTTTGGTGGGGGCCGGGGGTGGTCGTAATAACAAAGGTATCAGGTGGATGTCATGGGAGAGGATGACCTGCTTAAAGAGTGAAGGAGGTATGGGATTTAGGGATTTCAAAGCGTTTAATATGGCTATGATTGCAAAACAAGGGTGGAATTTCGTGACGAGACCTACCTCTCTTGTGGCTAGAATCTTCAAAGCAAGGTACTTCCCTCGATCCTCTTTTCTTGATTCCAAGATTGGAAATAATCCAAGTTATGTGTGGAGGAGTTTGTGGAAGGCAAAGGATGTGCTTAAGTTGGGTAGTAGGTGGAGTATTGGAGATGGGAGTAGCATTAAGGTTATGCAGGAACCGTGGCTCCGAGAGAAGGGAAGTTGGTGGTTTAATGGTCCCCAGAAGCAAGATGTGTATGATCTTTTTGTCAAAGATCTTATGCGACCCGAAGAAAAACAATGGGATGTGGGGAAGGTGTATCAAGTTTTCGATAGGAGGGATGCCGAAACTATTCTTAGAACTCCTTTGGTGGAGGATGTGGAAGTAGATAGGATGATTTGGCAAGAGGAGAAAAATGGTGAATATAGTGTGAAATCAGGATATAGATTATGGCGAAGGATGCAAAACAATACTCACTATGGTATTGAAGGTAATTGGAACCATCTTTGGAGTATTTTAGCACCACCTAGAGCTAAGCATTTGTTATGGAGGATATGTAGGGATTGCCTCCCGACCCGTTCAAAACTCCAACAACATCATGTCCAATGCCCGATCTTGTGCCCTTGGTGTGAATTAGAAGATGAAGATGAATGGCATGTTTTTTTCGGGTGCTTTTCTACTAGTCAAAGTTGGCGGGCAGCAGGTTTTTCATCCTTAATTGAACCCCGTTTACATACTTTTCATGATGCTAAATCCCTTATTTTGGATGTTTGTAGTCGTGAGGACCGTAGGGATGCAGGTAGATTTGCGGTTTTGCTTGAGACTCTTTGGAGAAGTAGGAATAATGTGGTGTGGCAAGATACTCGTGAAGATGCTATGCGGATTGGTTTACAAGCCTATCACAATTGGTACGATTGGTTTCTAGCCAGAGAGAAGCATGAGCCTATCGTTACTACTAATAGTTCAGAGGGTTGGATTCCGCCTACGGTTAATCAAGTGAAGTGCAATGTTGACGCAGCTTTCAATAAGGTTTGTGGTTCTACCAATAGAGGTTGGTGCTTTAGGGACCATTTGGGGAGATTTATCACAGGAGGGGTGGCTTGGGATATGGGTTCTCTTTCCGTCATTGAAGCCGAAGCCACCGCTTTGAAGGAAGCCGTTCAGAATGCCATCTCCCTTCATTTATCCCATGTTATTTTTGAAAGTGATTGTCAAATTGTAACTAAGGCTGTTCATACTACAACTGTAGGTAACTCTGAATTTAGCCTTATTATTAGATCTATTCAGAACTTGTTGCTTCTTTTTCCGAACTTTGAGGTAAAGTTCATTAAGCGCCAAGCGAATTCGGTTGCCCATACTTTAGCTAAGGCGGCCAATTCTTGGTCTAGGCGTAGTTTCTTTAATATGGTACCTCTTTGTATTGATCATTGTTTAAGGAATGAAAGTCGTTAAGTTTGTTGCTGTAAAAAAAAATGCAACTAAAATATGTGGCCGCTTTGCATAAGAAAAAGAAATTCTTTACCCACCTCCTTATTTTCTTGGTCACCTCTGGTGAAATCTTCAAAGTACTCTCGGTTTCAGAAATGTATTTCCGAAAACATATTTTTTTAATGAAATAAACTGATTTCGAAAATGTACATCCAAAATAATGTTTTTTTTCCAGAAAATGAGTGAATTCGGAAGTACATCTCCGAATGCACCCCCCTTGGAAGAATTCGGAAATGTACTTCCGAAATAAGGTCTGGACAGAAAAAAATAACAAACAACAATGATTCGATTTATTTAACGGTTGAAGATTACATCGATTACGTTACATAAGATTAAAGTTACATATTGTTAAACACGGGTAGGTGAGGATGAGTCAACATTTTGATAACGTCGGCCCCCGATCTTTGAAGTTTCGCATCCAACTCGATCGAACCCTTTGAAGAAAATCGATCGAAAGTTGTCCACAAAACCGCTAAATCTTTGTCGTTCTTGGTCTCAAAAGGTGTGAACTCAACGTCTTCGTCGTCGTTAAGCGATGGCGAACGGTACTCGAACTTGACAACCTTTCGATTTTCCGGATATTGCAATAGCGTGTTGAGACACGTTATCAAGTCCGCAAACGGCGTGTCGCGCGAGAAGCGGAATTGAAACGGCATCGGGTAGCCGCTAGTGAAGTAGACGAATGCTAGGTGGGGGTAGGTTTGTGTCATTTGTGTTTTGTGGTGTGAAGAGTATGAAGAAGAGTGTGTTGTATTTATAGACTTATTGGAGCCATAATGGCCCAATAAACCTTATCCTGCATTCAGTAGAAGTTTCGAAAATGAACTTCCGAAACTGGTCTGAAAACATGTATATTTCGGAAATTCATTTTCGAATTATGCAGAAACAGAGATGAATTTTGCATTTTGTGCATTGCATTCTGTTTTGTGTTAACAATACCAATAGCATCAAAATAGGCATAAAATAGGCAATGACAACATAAAACATACTTGATCTTACCGAGCAGATCAGATGGCCGACAACGATGAAGGCTTGAAGTTCCGAGCAGTTGAGAGGGAAAAAGGTGTTGTACCTGCAAGGCACTCTGATGCCAAAGTAAGTATGTATTCCACAGGGTACAACAAAATAAGAGAGTTTTTGGGGGTAAGAAAAAGGTTACCTTTCGCTTTGTATGTAGAAGGCTATTTATAAGGTGTTTTTGAGCGGATTGGACTCCTCCTTCTGGGGCGGATATTTAGGAGACGCATGGACTGATTGTTTGCCGAGCACGAGTGGTCCTCGTGGTCAGTTACTTGGCAAGTTTGCCCGGTCTGATCGAATGGAAACCTCCACGCGTGATCTGAAGTGTGTTGGGCCAAAGGCGGGAATGGCCCAATTAATTGTATTGGGCTGGTCCAGAACAATACGTATATTATATATGTATTGAATCGGTCCTATTTTACATGGTAAACGACAATACATACAAAAAAGACACGCACCGGTCATTACAAACAAAAAACGGCCCGGTAAAAACTAAAATTCGCCGAACCAATCGGTGGCGCCTAAATCTAAAATAGGTATGTTCTTCGACCGCTCTCTATTTTGCGCACGCTCTTGGCTCATCATTTCTTCAAACTCCGCCATTCTTGAAACGAAGGGATCCGGCCAAGTCTCCGCCTCATTTGAATGATGTGCCGTCTATTGACAAGAAGTAGCTGGTATAGGACACCCTGGTTTCAAAAAGACTTGCACGAAGTGCCGCGATCTTAGATACCCGATGCATATGATGCGGCTCGACGCATCCAATGGCGGTCGACTATGAAGTGGAAAGAATGTCTCACATAGTCCAAATCTCGTCAAATCGACACACACCCGATCATATGCACTTGCTATTAAATGGCCCATATCGGGGAATGACATCCACTTCGAAACCGGAGCGATACCGGTAAGTGATGTAACAAGTGAATCATGAACTTTCTCAAAGTTTTCTTGATTTTCATATAGTCGGGCGTAGATGTCCCGATCCGAAGTCAACTCTGAAAGAAGTTCCCGTCAAATTAAAGTGTGATTATCTTCCCCTTTACCGAGCAAACCCGCAACGGCCGATATCCACAATTATCGTCGCCTCCAACATCAACTATGTTCTCGATATATTTGTGCATAAAAAGTGGCATCTCATCAATGTAGATAATGGGTGATTTTTTGATCGGCGGTGTGTGAGGTGGCTTCGAAATACGGTCGCCTTTGTTACCACTACACTTGGACTTTGGTGTCGGTGAATTCGGGAATGATGCATCAACATGTTCAAAGTAGGAAGGAGATCGTTTTGTTGATGTGTCTTCTTGTGTATTTTTGGACTTTTTCGGTGCACCTTTCGTTTTAACCGGTTGAGATGGCGGTTTCAAATTGGTGGTCTCCGGAAATGCAATTTTTCGTAATTGTTCCTTTATGTGCATTTTCATTGTGTCGTCCGCTTTAGCAAACTTATCCATTATCACTTCCAACTCGTCAGAGATGGTGATTTTGGAATCATTTTCTTTCGGCGGGTCAAAATCATCAAAACGAAGCTTCTTCCAATGGTCAATTACCTCATCCATGCGTATCGGTGAATTCAACTTCATTTTTTTTTAAAGTATACAAGCACATGGAAGGCCGTATGTCTTTCTAATGGTGCACCCACATTTGGAACTATCCGGACCCGTTGTCTCCGCCCGCTTCGCTTCATGAAACATAAAATTCAAACCCGAACGGGATATGTTGTAAATCAATTGGGAGAATAGAATTTGGCCCTTAAACCGATGTTCCATAACTGTCTTGCTTCGACCGAACGATGTTTGAATTTCATTGTGTTGATTTTGGAGCATTTTGGTTTACGGTGTCCCATCCCCGACACAAATCTCCCTTGCTATCACCTAACCACCTCTTCAAGACCGCATGTGCGGATTCAACTCGGTTAGTCGTGGTGCAACCAAGATGTCTTACTCTATCTGTCCAAGCACATACAACTTTTTCCTTTACTTTGTCAAGGATGGTGGATTCGACATAATGACAAAAAGTCTTAATGGAAACGCACAGAGACCTAAAGTGTACTACTTTCTCGGTATACACCTTTTCGGAGTGTGCATCTAAAATCTGTTAGAACAAGATCTGTTCTGATCAATATTCTTAGTTTTGATGATAACAAGGATATGAATTTTGTGTGAGATAATGTGGTACTCTAATACATTGCAATTTCCATTTCAGGAAATATATAAAGAGTATGCACAAATCAGCGCTCAGAAGCTTTGTCTCAGAAGGTTCAGCATGCAACATCAGAACATGGTCTGGCAAGACATCAGAAGATGGTCAAGGCAGAATCAGAACATGGGTCTATGGAAGCATCAGAAGAACTTGAGATCAGAAGCAGAAGCACTGAAGTTCTCATGGTATCACGCTCAGAAGCACTTCAAGGTCAGAAGACAAGAAGATGTTATGCACCAAGCTGTTTGACTCTGATGATATTCAAATATTTTATTCACAAACATCAGATCAGAAGAAAGTACAGGTGGCAGGCTACGCTGACTGACAAAAGGAACGTTGGAAGCTATTAAAGGCAACGTCAGTAGACACAGCGTGAACAAGGCTCGAGGTAGTTGACAAAAGCGTGAAACATTAAATGCAATGCTGTACGGAATACGCAAAGCATTAAATGCGCCCAACGGTCATCTTCTCAAACGCCTATATATATGAAGTTCTGATGAGAAGCAAGGTTGACGATTTGCTAACAATTAACTTGCTGAAACGCTGTTCAAACTCAAAGCTCAGAAACTTCATCTTCATCAAAGCTCACTACATTGTTGTTGTAATATATTAGTGAGATTAAGCTTAAACGTTAAGAGAAATATCACTGTTGTGATTATAGCTTTTCAGAAGCATTTGTAATACTCTTAATTGATTATATTAATTTGTAAGTAACTAGAGTGATCAAGTGTTGATCAGGATACTCTAGGAAGTCTTAGCTTGTGTCTAAGCAGTTGTAATTAGAGTGATCACGTGGTGGTCAGGATACTCTAAGAAAGTCTTAGCTTGTGTCTAAGCATTTGTTCCTAGAGTGATCAGATTGTGATCAGGATACTCTAGAAGACTTAGTCGTGGGCTAAGTGGAAAACCATTGTAATCTGTTACGATTAGTGGATTAAATCCTCAGGTGAGGTAAATCACTCCGCGGGGGTGGACTGGAGTAGTTTAGTTAACAACGAACCAGGATAAAAATAACTGTGCAATTTATTTTTATCGTTCAAGTTTTTAAGACTACACTTATTCAAACCCCCCCTTTCTAAGTGTTTTTCAATCCTTTAATTGGCATCAGAGCGCCGGTTCTAAGGTGCAAGCAATTAACCGTGTTTAGAAAAGATTCAGGAAGAGAAAAACGCTTCAGTAAAAGATGGCTGGTGAAACTCAAACATCTACATCTGGCTCAGCTGAGCAATACTACAATGGTAATGGTAACAATGGTTACACCAGACCACCAATATTCGATGGTGAAAACTTTGAGTATTGGAAAGATAAATTAGAAAGTTACTTTCTTGGTCTGGATGCTGATCTATGGGATCTTCTGTTGGATGGTTACAAACATCCTGTTAAAGTTACTGGTGTAAGGCTCACGAGAAGCGAAATGAATGATGATCAAAAGAAAGATTTCAAGAATCATCACAAATGCAGGACTATTTTGCTGAATGCTATCTCTCATGCTGAGTATGAGAAGATATCTAACAGGGAAACGGCCCATGACATATATGAGTCCTTGAAGATGACTCATGAAGGAAATGCTCAAGTCAAGGAGACCAAAGCTCTTGCACTAATCCAGAAGTATGAAGCCTTCAAGATGGAGGATGATGAAGACATTGAAAAGATGTTTTCAAGATTTCAAACTCTGACTGCTGGATTGAGAGTTCTCGACAAAGGCTACACCAAGGCTGATCATGTAAAGAAGATCATCAGAAGTTTGCCCAGAAGATGGGGCCCAATGGTGACTGCATTCAAGATTGCGAAGAATCTGAATGAAGTTTCTTTGGAAGAGCTGATCAGTGCCCTGAGGAGTCATGAGATTGAACTTGACGCTAATGAACCTCAGAAGAAAGGTAAGTCTATTGCTTTAAAATCTAATGTTAAAAAATGCACTAACGCTTTTCAGGCTAGAGAAGAAGATCCTGAAGAATCAGAATCTGAAGAAGAAGATGAATTGTCCATGATCTCCAGAAGGGTAAACCAACTCTGGAAGAGCAAGCAAAGGAAGTTCAGAGGCTTCAGAAGTTCAAAGAAATTTGAACGAGGAGAATCTTCTGGTGACAGAAGATCTGACAAGAAGAAGGCTGTCTGCTATGAGTGCAATGAGCCTGGACATTACAAGAATGAGTGTCCGAAACTTCAGAAGGAGAATCCCAAGAAGAAGTTTCATAAGAAGAAAGGTCTTATGGCAACATGGGATGATTCTGAATCAGAATCAGGATCAGACTCTGAAGGAGAGCAGGCAAACTTTGCGCTGATGGCGACAGAAGATGATGGATCAGAATCTACATCAGAATCAGATTCTGAAGAGGTATTTTCTGAACTATCTAGAGAAGAGTTAGTTTCCAGTCTAACAGAGCTTCTTGAATTAAAAGCTCATCTTAGTATCAAATACAAAAAGCTGAAAAAGCAATTTGAATTTGAAACTAAGAAGCTTGAGTTGGAAAATTCTGAATTAAAAGAAAAAGTTTTAAAATTATCCAATAATGTTGGATCTCCTTCTGATTCATAAAAATCCACTCCCAGTCTGAATCATATTCTGAAAGAATATGATTTAAGTTTCAGGAAGTTCTTATCTAGAAGTATTGGCAGAAGTCAGCTAGCTTCTATGATATATGCTGTGTCTGGGAATAAGAGAGTTGGCATTGGTTATGAGGGTGAAATCCCATACAAGCTTGAATCTGTGGATGATATGAAAATATCATACAAGCCTCTGTATAACCAATTTAAATTTGGCCACTCCCATGATATTAAGCACACATCACATGCACAAAGTTTTCACATAACACACACCAAGAAGCATGTGACACAACCTAAGAAATATCATGGAACTAAGAATAAGAAGTATCATACTGTTCCTCCTGCTAAATATTTTGCTAAACCCAAGTTCAATCAGAACTTGAGGAGAACTAACAAGAAAGGACCCAAGAAAATGTGGGTACCAAAAGAAAAGACTATTTCTATTGCAGATTCTCTTGGTGACAAAGAAGACAACATTCAACATGTCATGTCATCTGGACTCAAGATGTTCTCAACACTTGAAGGGAAGAAGGACTGCTTTTCAAGTCCTGCTACTTAAATCTTCTGGAGAAGTTAAGGTTGAAGGAGTTCAGAAGAGCAAGTTTGTTAGTTTTGGAACCATCTATTTAGGTTGTTTCTAAAGCAATAGTGTTTCATTCTTGGTTATTCTGAATGCTCTAAAAACTACAGAATATACAATATTGAAACATTGATTGTAGAAGAATCAATCAATACCTGATTTGATGATAAACTTGGTTCTGAAGAACCAAAGCAGCTTAAGAGCTTTGCAGATAAAGTCTGTCCTATCAGAAGCTGCAGAACCGAGAAGCAAATCTCCAGAAGTTGTGTATATCAGAAGTAATGAATCAGAAGATCATTCAGATTTACATTAGCACACTTTAGAAGAAGTGATTCCAGAAGAGAAAGTTGATCAAATCAGAAGCAGTGATCAAAATCAGCAGGCGTAAAGACTATTCAAATTTTTTACAGCTGTCATCTATTATCTAATGGTAAACACGTGTTTGTACGGTTTGTACAAAGCGTGCAGTTGAAAAGACGCCGACCTAGGTAACTGTATTAAATCATTTCGTTTACCACGTTCTCTCACCTAACGTCTCTCATCATTTAATGAAATTGATTTCTTTTGATTCTGGAACTGTTCATTTTTTTATTCTCTATTTCAAATCCGTCTCTCTATATTCTTTTCAAATCGTATCATATATCCTTTTTCGCTCCCTGTCTCTCTTTCTTCTTGCATACTCTCTTTTGAACCCTAACCGAAAACCCATTTTTTTTTCTTGTTCATCACATTTGTTCATTCTGCTTAAATGGCTGGCTCTTCTTCACAAAATGTTGATTCATCTACTCTTCTCCATATTCAAAATGAAGTAAATCAGGAACTCACTCCTGTTGTTGCATGCTCCATTCCAAAAGACAAACTAGAAGTTCTATGTGAACTTATGGTTGATTTTGATAATCTTGAAGAACATGAATTTCACCTCAAAGAAGATATCATTTTTCAAGGATGAACTTCGTTGTTTGCTGAGTTCTGTGGTCCTGTCTACCCAGATCTTGTCAAGGAATTCTGGATACATGCAGTGGTTGCTCCAAAATCAATATTATCCTTCGTCCATGGAAAGTTTGTGGTTGTAACTGAAAACATCTTAAGAGTGATGTTTGATCTGAAAAACCCTGAAGGGGCTTTTGAAATTGATCAAAGGGCAAATTGGGGAGATGTTTTGTCTACTCTCTATCCGGACGTTAATGAAACAAAAAGTGTCAAGGACTTGAGAGATCTCTTCAAAATCTGGACCAAGATTCTTCTTGGGTGTTTCTATCACAGGAAAGGGACACATGCCTCTGATTTCATCAACAATGAGCAGAGATACTGAAATTCTGGTAAGACAGACCCCAGATGTCATATACGATGTTGTGACATCTGGTCTGTCATCAGCTTGGCTGAGGCAGTACATACAGATCCCTCAATTATTTATTACATCTAACATCCAGAAGTCTGGAAGTGTTGGGATCCCATATCAGTTCAGTTAACATTAACAAATCTGCTTAGCAGAGATTCTGTGTTAGCACAGTCATTAAGTCACACACTGATGTCGTGCACGATGTTATGACATCCAAACTGAACTTACAAATAAACAATGCAGAAACATAAACAACACAACAGGATTGTTCACCCAGTTCGGTTCAATCAACCTACTCTGGGGGCATACCAAGCCAGGGATGAAGTCCACTATTAGTAGTATCAATTCAGAGCTAAACTCCCAGTTTACAACTCCTCACTTAATCACTACCCAATGACCCCTCTACCTAGGTTCTCCTTAGATATGGAATATCTCCATTCCACTCCCAATCATAGCAATGATGTCTAGCAGTCAGCAATTCAGCCACTGCATCGACAGCTTAATCACCAGCAATTTAAATATACATAATGGAGTAGTTCCAAGAGCACAATCTTCACTCATTGCTTCACAGCTTCTGAGTGACTAAAGTAAACCTCTTACCTACAGGCTTCGAGGCACAAATCAGTGACCATCCCACAACCTGGGTGGTTCACTTAAACAACAAACCCTAATGACTACATTATGATCGTTAGATTTTTAAGGCTACAAAGATTCCTATATATAACCTGATCCTAGTTGGACTTGGGCTTAAAATCGCAGCACTCCATGCTGTTACAAATCAGCAGCTTTCTTCTGCTATAAACAAGGCCTTATAATCATAAGTTACCTAATTTATCTCCTAAATTAGTAACTGCTGAAAACTTCAATCTTAGATTTGATTCTTCAATATTCTGACTTGATTCTTTGACCTTTAAAGCTACGCCACATAGGATTACATAATATTCTGTATTTTTTAAATTAAAATTGAATCTTCCTTCCTCAGTTCTGCAGGCGCGATGTCATGGCCAATGTCATGACATTCCTTGTAACATCTTGTTTCAGTACCTGTTTTGTTCTTTTTAATATTTGCAAGAGTACAATACATTACATTCAGCTGCTATTATGTTTTAGCCAAGCATGGATGCCAATAAGACAATAATACAGAACAGAGCATTAACAATGCATTAACAATCTCCCCCTTTGTCTTATTGTGGCTAAAACTAAACATAAAAAAATACAGATTAAAATTAACTCCAAGAGCAGCTGCTTCAATTTTCAGGATACCTAGGCTGAACCACATCATAACATCTTCAGTCTGCTTCTACTTCTGTCTTCAAATCTTCCTTTGTTTCTTTTGACAGTAGCAAAATCAGCGTCAGCCTCTCTCCCCCTTTTTAGCCATAATATGACAAAGATGTATCCAATGTCATAATATGCAATGGAAGAACCTGTAACTCCCCCTGCACATGAGGAAGAAGATACGGGAACCAATTCTTGCCACTGTAGTTCTTCAAGAACTAGCCCTTGTAACTCAGAACACAAATCACAATTGTGTTCATAACTCAGATCACAAATCACAACTAAAACGTCTCCCTTCTCGAAGACTGAACAAGAGGATGCATGTTCATTGTTATTTCTGTAACACCTTTGGTGGAGATCCATGATTTCCCCACCCTGTGTTATTCTGAACAGATTTTGGTAGAGGAACCCATCGCAATACCAAATCTGGACGCACCCAACACAAACACACACGAAACACATCTTTAAGAAATTTGACATCTGAAGCCTGCTGTGAAGATGCTAATTTATAGCCATAGGAGGATCATAGGAAGTAACGATAGTCTTTGGTCTTGTTCAATGGTCAAGCTATTAATTAGGAAACAGTTCTCAAAGCAATTACTCTTTCCAAAACAGTTTTTCCTTGTTTGACTCTGCAGAATCAATGTCTTTAGCTATGTCATGACATCCGGTCAGACATTGTCCCTCTTTCACCTCACAAGCACATAGCTTAAGATTCTTTAAGAGACATTAACACAGCATCCTATGGACCACATAATAGACCTCCTACTCCTTTACTGACCTACTAGTCATAGACCTCTGTTGTTCTGATCTCCTTGAGACTGTATACTGCAACTGTGAAGACCCTTCTAACACTTGTTGACATGCAGCTACTAGACCAGATCAAGATTTGTGGATACCAGAAGCACATGGTTAGATTCAACCATTCCCAGAAACACTGACTGTAATGATACATCTTGTTAAACCTTTTCACAAGAAACTTCCTCTAACTAAGTTGAAAGAACTCCTGCTAACTTGGACCACCTTCATTATGATGATAGAGTAAAACAGACCAAGACAATTTTCTAGAAGTATATCTTGAAATAAGAAGACACTCCCCCTATCTGTGATAATTTGTGCTTCATACAGGAAAACTTGTAATGGAAAATATAAGACTCATCTTCATATCTTCACGAGCGCACCCTATGCCCAACAACTATCTGACACACTTCACTATTACAAAATAACTCACATCAGATGTGATAACATCTTGTATAACATTAAGATACAGTTGAACAGTTCAGTGCATTCAACTAATTCCACTTCTCTTTCTTCAACAGATTCAAGTCTACCACCTTATCTCCACCTGAAATAATCAACAAATAACTCTTTGACACTTGATGCTTCCATAGAAAGGTTGCCACAGACTCAACATAAAGAACTGTCACTTCTTCCACTTGTTGATCATAATCCTACCAAGTTGCACTCTGATCATGGTCTGCCAAGATAATTTGAGATCTTCCTTGATATGATGTTTCTCATAATGATTAACATACTCTCCAAGAAGAATCCTTGTTATCTACAGCTATGTTGATCATCTCACCAGACTTCTGTCTTCATAGTCATACTTACTACTGAAGTCTTCATCATGAAAGTAAGCACGAATTGCCAGAACATGTTACCATCACCTACTTTGATTGATGTCTTGTCATACTTCATACTTCCCCTGAGAATTACAACATAAGGATGTTTTGAATAATTGTCCTTAACCTGAAGCATTCTTCATTTGGAACTGCCACACTTTCCAAATTTGGAATCCTTTGTTTGCTTGCTACACAGGATCCAGACTGCTACTTCACGTACCTTGAAAATAGAAAAAAAATCTAAATAGCTCTTGAACATGTCTTTAACAGATAGATCTGAACCTAGTCTTTCCTGGAGTCTTCAAGTGTTGTGATGTAACATACAAAACAAAGCATCACATACATCTTCTTCTTCTTGAATCAACTCACCAACCAACCATTGCCTTTCTTTAATGCTTAATTGAAGATAACACAGAACTATGGTTGATGCATAGTTCAAATCAGACCATGGACACATCATACACATACTTAGCTCCCCACAGAGTATATGAATCTGTATTCAGGTTGTACATCCAATAAGTACTAAGTCTCCCGTCAAGGAACCTATTAGTCACTTAGATAGAATTTGCTGCTCACACCAAGTCCTTCTAAATGATCTCTTCTTCATACATGAAAGCATTCTTCTTGACAATGATGTTACAACATCTGTTATGACATCATTCATTTAGACTCTTTGGATTTCTCCTTCAACATCTCCTGTATGACACTTGGGGAAAGACAAGGAAGGCACGACCAACACCATCAACTTAGCTACACATCAGTCATGATTAAGGGATAATATATCTCATATCTCAATAAACTTTTCTTCAGACTTCTCTTCTGAATTTGAGATAATGGATGCCACATTCTGTACTCCATGAAGAGATTCGCTCAACAAGGTTTCTGGAACAGATTCACTTATGGCATAACTCCTGAAAATACCTCAGATTCCACACAGTAATCTGACTCCCTTGAATCATCACACAATATTCAAAACCATATTTCACTATGCACAATACACAGTATTCAGTTTTCACCACTAACTGTTCTATGATTAAGAAAACAATTCACACATCTGGTTCCTTTGACCAAAAGAACATACCAGATATAAGCTCATCTTGAATTTTCATAGAGGTCTTGAAAAGAAAGCCTGAATGAATCCTTTCACTTGTACTGAGCTCTACTTCCAACTCCCATAAGCTTATGCCTGAAATAAACTGACATTTGGGATGGAAGGTTCAGTTGATTGTATTCTGACCAATCAACACAAAAAGCAGATGTCTCCTCTTCCAGATCAGGAGTAGGTTCCAAACAAATGTACTCACACTACATAAGTTTAGCACCAGAACATCTGTTCTTCAACTGGTAGCTGCATACCAGTATGCCATCAGTTCCTTCTTCTTGGAACACACAATTCTTGACAATCTTGAGGATTATCAAACAACTTTGCAGATGAACATGAGGAACACTGATCATATGAACCTCTTCAACCTCAATAACCATGCCTTTATGAGTGGACTTGAAAAAAAAATCTCAAGTATCTTTGACACTTGTACTAAAGTTGAAAACAATCTGCTACAAATTCTGTTGAAAACCATATAACCCTAGAGATCTTCTTTCAAAGATAGGATTATGCATCAGATGCTATGCAGCAGAAAATAGCCATATATCAACAGAGATTACACAATGCTTACTCCCAGAACCAGTTGTAAGCATGACATCCAAGAATTGCAGCTGAACAATCCAACAATATGCTTGCTTCTTCTTCAAGCAACACAACAAGACCTAACCAATATTTTGACCAGAAAGAAACAGATAAGCACAAAGAATACCTTATCATTAACTTCACTCCCGCATGAAGGTTTTGACAATCTTCTTCTCTGTACCTTGCTATATGCTGAATAAAACACCCCAAATTCTTCACTCCCGCATGAATCATTTGGATATCCTTGAAACCAGTAACACCATCTTCCCTTGCCAAGAGACAACACCTGTTTTGGTCAGTTTGGTCCAGTCTTCCACACATAGGTCCATCCTCCACTTCTAGGGACCATTCAATATGACCATGAATGTTCAAACAATCAACTACCTCCAACAACCAGAAAGTATCTCCCATGGATCTCATCCGGAAACAGACAGGATGCCTGCTCTGATACCAATTGAAATTCTGGTAAGACAGACCCCAGATGTCATATACGATGTTGTGACATCTGGTCTGTCATCAGCTTGGCTGAGGCAGTACATACAGATCCCTCAATTATTTATTACATCTAACATCCAGAAGTCTGGAAGTGTTGGGATCCCATATCAGTTCAGTTAACATTAACAAATCTGCTTAGCAGAGATTCTGTGTTAGCACAGTCATTAAGTCACACACGGATGTCGTGCACGATGTTATGACATCCAAACTGAACTTACAAATAAACAATGCAGAAACATAAACAACACAACAGGATTGTTCACCCAGTTCGGTTCAATCAACCTACTCTGGGGGCATACCAAGCCAGGGATGAAGTCCACTATTAGTAGTATCAATTCAGAGCTAAACTCCCAGTTTACAACTCCTCACTTAATCACTACCCAATGACCCCTCTACCTAGGTTCTCCCTAGATATGGAATATCTCCATTCCACTCCCAATCATAGCAATGATGTCTAGCAGTCAGCAATTCAGCCACTGCATCGACAGCTTAATCACCAGCAATTTAAATATACATAATGGAGTAGTTCCAAGAGCACAATCTTCACTCATTGCTTCACAGCTTCTGAGTGACTAAAGTAAACCTCTTACCTACAGGCTTCGAGGCACAAATCAGTGACCATCCCACAACCTGGGTGGTTCACTTAAACAACAAACCCTAATGACTACATTATGATCGTTAGATTTTTAAGGCTACAAAGATTCCTATATATAACCTGATCCTAGTTGGACTTGGGCTTAAAATCGCAGCACTCCATGCTGTTACAAATCAGCAGCTTTCTTCTGCTATAAACAAGGCCTTATAATCATAAGTTACCTAATTTATCTCCTAAATTAGTAACTGCTGAAAACTTCAATCTTAGATTTGATTCTTCAATATTCTGACTTGATTCTTTGACCTTTAAAGCTACGCCACATAGGATTACATAATATTCTGTATTTTTTAAATTAAAACTGAATCTTCCTTCCTCAGTTCTGCAGGCGCGATGTCATGGCCAATGTCATGACATTCCTTGTAACATCTTGTTTCAGTACCTGTTTTGTTCTTTTTAATATTTGCAAGAGTACAATACATTACATTCAGCTGCTATTATGTTTTAGCCAAGCATGGATGCCAATAAGACAATAATACAGAACAGAGCATTAACAATGCATTAACAGATACATTCTGCATTGCATTGTCACCAAGAAGGAGGTTGATGCCATTTACATTATCTTCAACCACATGTGGAAGGCTGTGAAGGAGTCCAGAAATGCCTTCAGAGAGAAAAATTGTACCACCATTCCGTTTGGCAGAATTATCACCAATCTTCTGGTTCATTCCAAGATTGTTGAGCAACTGGAAACTGAAGGCACTATCAAGAACCTTGTTGTCACAACTGGGGCCTGTCTGAATGCCTTCACCTTAAAGAAGATGAAAGTGATTAAGGCTATCAGTAAGACTCCCCAACCTCTTGCGGGAACAAGAATCAGGAGAGCACCAGTTCTAGCTGAATTTGAAACCTTCTTCAACAGTGAGGTACCTGAAGTCAGAACTAGGTATCTGAAGTCTCAAGAAGAAAATAAAAGTCTCAAAGATCAAGAGAAGGGTGCTCCAATCATAGTAAATCGCAAGAAGGAGGAAAGGACTAAAAGAAAGTTTGATCATCCTTCTGAAGAGGTCATTGCAAAGGTTGCTAAGGCTGTGTCTGTTGATTTTGAGAAGAAAAGGAAGGAAGCTGAGAAAAAGAAGAAGAAGTCAATCAACAATGCTGAGATTGTTGAAGCTGTTGAGAAGAAGAAAACCAGAAAAAGGAAGATGATTCTTCAAGAGTCAGATGAAGAAAATGCTGCTCAAGAGGCTGTGAATCAACAAGAAAGTCTGGCAAATGTCAGAAGGAAAGAGATATCTAAAGGCAAAGCAAAGATTGTTGAAGAGCCTAAGAATAAGAAACAAAAGAGGACTGAGGCTGTGGTCGAAGCTTTTCAGAGAGCATCCAAAGGTATATGCATTTCTGAACCTGATTCTGCTCCTGCTGATTTTTCAGAAGTTACACCAATAGCGGTTGCCCCTACCCCTGAACCAGAAAAAACCACATCAGAATCACCTGTATTTGTCCGTGTTCTTACACCTCCATCTTCTCCCACAACCAAACCAAATTCTCCTCCTCTTTCACCAATTCCAGATGCCTCCATCCCTTCTCCTTCAGCCTCAACTAACTTTGTTTCTGACCAAGCTGCTGTTGATCATGTTCTAGATATACCACCAATTCAAACTTTCTTTCCACCACACACAAATATCTCCATCTCTCAACCTCCTCCCCATGCCACCTTTGAACCTATTCCTTCTACCTCTCTAAATAACCATAGTGACTCTATTCTTCCAACCTCTGCATCACATGAACAGCTGCTCCGTGATTGCAACTACACTCCCAAGCCTCGTCCTGAAGCTGAAGTGGTAGTGTTAGATTCTGATACTGAAGCAGAATCTTCTTATATAGGTTGAATAAAGAACCTCAACCGTACTTCATCCCCAACCCTGCCTTTTCAAAAATCCAATTAAAATCCCACCCCATCTACCCTATTGGTGAAATTTTTGAAAAAGTAAAGAGGAATCTCAGAAGTATCTTTGATACTCTCAGAATTGCTGAAAGTTATGGCTTGAATGATGTTGCTATGCGGAACTTCTGGAGGATCTTACGCAGAGAATCAGATGCTCTGTTTTTAGAACTTCAGGAAACCTGTATAGAAGCTGCCCCACGGCCTCGTGGAATTCTGAGAAGCTATGAAGACTTCTGGTTTGTTCGTCTTAGAGGAAGACATCTTTTGGAAGAGAAGCCCTTTTTGGATGAATTGGAACAAGCAAGGCTGGCTGCTGCATTAGAAGCTAATCCATGCAGGGATATTGTTATCTAGATTCCTGATTATCCTGTTCTTCTTGGAGATTTCAAGACCCTCTTTGACTTTCTAAGGGAAAACCCTTCTGAGAAAGACCCAAGCTTGGTCATTCCAGAAGTTGTTGACCCACCAGAAGTTGAAGGTCCTTCTGCTCCCAGGAATCTTGCTGCCATTCTTCAGGCACTTGAGAATGGAGATTCGGAAATTCCTGCTGCAGAATATGGAGATGCTTCTATGCAAGAAGCAGATGTAGAAGATCATGTTGCTGAATCAGTTCCTGTTGAGGAAATCCCTGCAAATGATCTATCTATGGAAGCTACAGATCACAATGCTATTCCTGTGGTTAGAAGCGGTGAAGCTTCTTCTGATGAATCTTCTCGTCTTGCAAGGACTCTGGAAGATATTCAGAAGAAATAGGATGAGCAAAGCTCAGTCAATGCTGAGTTTAGAGCTTTCATGGAGAGGCAAGATGGATACAACAATGTGGTTCAAGAGATGCTGGCTAAGATCCTGTCAAGGCTAGGGCCGTCTTAGATTGAGTCTATGTTGTTTTTTGCTTTTTTGCTTTTGCTGCACCTGTTTTTGTGCATCTTGTCTTCCTTCTCTTCGTGTACTTCTGTACCTGTTGTTTGAACTTCAATGAAATCATCCTTTTTTCTCCGTGTGTTTCTTTTTGTTTGTATCTGAATCTTTTCTGTTTTTTGATGATATGACAAAAAGGGGGAGAAAATATATGATAAATGATCTGATTAATATTATCAGTTACCGAGTAAAAAGGCTCCACATTTACTAACAGAACTTGCAAAGTTCTATGTTTTTAAGTTGTGTTGTTGCAGGAATCAAAGATTCAAGATCAACATAAGAAGCAACAAAATGAATCAAGCTCTTGGATTCTTGAAGCAAGCTGAGTACTAGGAAGCTTCAGAATCAGAAGCAAGAAGGAAGAATGATCAGAAATAGCTCTTGGATTCTTGAAGCAAGCTGAGTGCTAGGAAGCTTCAGAATCAGAAGCAAGAAGGAAGAATGATCAGAAATAGCTCTTGGATTCTTGAAGCAAGCTGAGTGCTAGGAAGCTTCAGAATCAGAAGCAAGAAGGAAGAATGATCAGAAATTCTGATAATAGAATATGATCCAAATCATTGTCTATTTGCTCTGATACATTGTCTATTGGATCTGATATATTCTATATGGCTTATATGGCTCTGATACATATTTTGTGTTCTGATACACATTTTATGTTCTAACTCATTCATGCTGACTTTTGTCGTTTAGTTTTGTTCTGTAACATTTCAGGATGTAGAGATGCTCTGATGATGCTCTGGTACATTCAACAATGTTCTGATACAATCTAGCATGAAGTGATGTAAGAAGAAATTCAAAGCTCTGAAGCTATCCGAGGGAAGCAGAAATCAGAAGCTGTGAATGTTCTAAAAGATCCAGAAAACTCAAGTTCTGAAGCTGTCCTAAATGGAAGCATGAATCAGAAGCTGTGAATGTTCTGAAGATCAAAGAAATTCAAGTTCTGAAGCTGTCCGATGGAAGCAGAAGTCAGAAGCTGTGAATGTTCTGAAGATCAAAGAAATTCAAGTTCTGAAGCTGTCCGATGGAAGCAGAAGTCAGAAACTGTGAATGTTCTGAGGATCTAAAGAAATTCAATGTTCTGAAGCTGTCCTATGGAAGCAGAAATCAGAAGTCATGAATGTTCTGAAGATCAAGCACTGTGAACGTCTCTACCGAAATAATCAGGGAAGTCTTTTATTATTAAAATTCTTCTAGTATTAATTTCAGGGGGAGATTATTCATCTCAGGGGGAGATTGTTAATATCAGGGGGAGACATATTCACATGCTTATGCTATAGCTGTGTAATTTGTCTTTAGCCGTCTGCTCTTTCTGATCGCAAATTCATATCATTTATATATGTTTTTGTCATCATCAAAAAGGGGGAGATTGTTAGAACAAGATTTGTTCTGATCAATATTCTTAGTTTTGATGATAACAAGGATATGAATTTTGTGTGAGATAATGTGGTACTCTAATACATTGCAATTTCCATTTCAGGAAATATATAAAGAGTATGCACAAATCAGCGCTCAGAAGCTTTGTCTCAGAAGGTTCAGCATGCAACATCAGAACATGGTCTGGCAAGACATCAGAAGATGGTCAAGGCAGAATCAGAACATGGGTCTATGGAAGCATCAGAAGAACTTGAGATCAGAAGCAGAAGCACTGAAGTTCTCATGGTATCACGCTCAGAAGCACTTCAAGGTCAGAAGACAAGAAGATGCTATGCACCAAGCTGTTTGACTCTGATGATATTCAAATATTTTATTCACAAACATCAGATCAGAAGAAATTACAGGTGGCAGGCTACGCTGACTGACAAAAGGAACGTTGGAAGCTATTAAAGGCAACGTCAGTAGACACAGCGTGAACAAGGCTCGAGGTAGTTGACAAAAGCGTGAAACATTAAATGCAATGCTGTACAGAATACGCAAAGCATTAAATGCGCCCAACGGTCATCTTCTCAAACGCCTATATATATGAAGTTCTGATGAGAAGCAAGGTTGACGATTTGCTAACAATTAACTTGCTGAAACGCTGTTCAAACTCAAACCTCAGAAACTTCATCTTCATCAAAGCTCACTACATTGCTGTTGTAATATATTAGTGAGATTAAGCTTAAACGTTAAGATAAATATCACTGTTGTGATTATAGCTTTTCAGAAGCATTTGTAATACTCTTAATTGATTACATTAATTTGTAAGTAACTAGAGTGATCAAGTGTTGATCAGGATACTCTAGGAAGTCTTAGCTTGTGTCTAAGCAGTTGTAATTAGAGTGATCACGTGGTGGTCAGGATACTCTAAGAAAGTCTTAGCTTGTGTCTAAGCATTTGTTCCTAGAGTGATCAGGTTGTGATCAGGATACTCTAGAAGACTTAGTCGTGGGCTAAGTGGAAAACCATTGTAATCTGTTACGATTAGTGGATTAAATCCTCAGGTGAGGTAAATCACTCCGCGGGGGTGGACTGGAGTAGTTTAGTTAACAACGAACCAGGATAAAAATAACTGTGCAATTTATTTTTATCGTTCAAGTTTTTAAGACTACACTTATTCAAACCCCCCCTTTCTAAGTGTTTTTCTATCCTTCAAAATCTCCCTCCATGCGGCCATAATCCTATCCACCACAACACCGGCTTTGATAACTTTACCGTTTTCATCTGGCCTATCTTTTGTCCCAACCGCGGGTTTGAGCTTACTTCTCACGTTGCAAGTTATGTGATACTGGCAAAGTAATATGGTCGATGTCGGGAAGACGGTATCGACCGCATTCATCAAAGCTTGGTCCCGGTCGGTAACAATGACATTTGGCATAACCTTTTTATCAACCAACAAAGACTTGCATATTCCTAAAGCCTATGTAAAGTTATCTTCTTTTTCACACTCCAAAAAAGCAAACCCGATCGAATATGTCTTGTCCGTCGAGGTCACACCGACAATCTCTAGAAGAGGAAGCCTATACTTGTTGGTCTTGTAAGTCGAATCCATCACAAGAACGATTGGAAATGTGTTGAACAATTTGATGCTTTCGGGATGAGTCCAAAAAATGTCACGCACCGTAACTTTGTCCTCGGACGTACGGAAGCTTGACACGTATTGGTTATCGTCTAATAGTTTCAAAAGTTGTTGCATTTCCGACCGAGGCCTATTTTCAAGACTTTAAGATTGTGTCTTTCATTGTAAACTTGCTTGATATTTGACACGCTATCAGGTTTTTTACGCTTCAAATTGGCAAGTATGTTGCGAGGCGCCACTTTGACTATCGTTAAATCCGAAATCACATTCTTCTCTTCGCGGGACAAACGACACGCCATTGGATGTCCGTGTAACTTGGCATCCAAGGCATGATTATGAATTCCATAAATTACGGTTAAACGCCACAAATCAACAACCCTCCGAGTCGCGCGCAACTTAAACGGACACCCACACTTTCTCGATTCCGTGTCTTCGTGTTTTAACACCCGGTTTGTTTGTACATAACTCCCACCCCGCTCGCAATTCAAAACGACAAAAGCTTTCCGTCTACTATTTCCATTGTCGGACCTTAAAATAACAATTCCGAATCCAAGTTTACTAGCTTCGTTTCGAACCCAATCAAGCAATTGTTCACGACTACCGAAGCTCCGATCATTTGTAAATTATTGTCGCACATCAACCGCATTGATCATAAATTTAACGTCGATAACCGAATCGTTATTGACGTTGACAACTTCCGGAACTACTACGTCATCGTCGACAATGTTGTCTGGATGCACCATACCTAACATATGCAAAAATTAGCAAAATTGGCCAAAAATGTTTTTTTACTGCCAGGGCTTATTTCAGAAGTACATTTCCGAAATTTGTTAGGTAACTTATTTCGGAAATGTACTTTCGAACCATCGCAGTTTTCAGTAGAAATTTGTTCAATCAATGTAGTTAAATAGGGGATGAAATGAGAGATGTTTACCTCAAACTGTAGCTTACTATGCTCCCTTTAACGTGATCAACAGTTTGAAACTTGATTTTGAGACGAAAAATGGATTGGGATTGATTGAGTTTTGGAGAGGGTTTGGAGGAGTTTGGGAGAAAAATGATGAAATAGTGAAGGAGGGAAAATTGCATATGCAGAATTATTTTCGGAAATGAACTTCCGAAATATTACCTGATTGTAAAAAATAACGTTTTTTTTTTAATTTTCATGCATCTCCGAAAACACCAATTTTTTGGTGAATTCGGAAATGCATTTCTGAAACCTAAAAAAATATGAAAAAAAATTACTTTGGAGATGCATCTCCGAAGCAGGGGCAAATGGGGGATTTCGCTGGGGGTGACCCCCATAGGGATGTGGTAAAGAAAAATTCAAAAAAAATGTGGCTGCTAACAGCATAATTTTTTTTTTCTCTCGCTGACGAGTGTCTTCAGAGCACTCTTTAAGCTTACTAAATAAATAAAATATTTTTTATTAAAGTTATGATTTCAATTTTCAATGCATTGAAAATTGAATGCACGCATTTTTAAAAAAACTTACCACTTTAAAAAGTGCCCAAAGCGCAGTAGTTAGCATTTTCCTTGTTTTTTAGCGTTAGATTTTGTAGTTAGGGTTTGTAGTTAGAGTTTGGGGTTTTGATATGTGGGTAAGAGAATGAGTTTTTGGATACGTTTTTACGCTGTTTTAGTTTCTTTGTACATACCCTGTTTACGTTGTTTTAGGGTTCCTTGAATGTTGATTTCAATGTCTTTGTACATACTCTAGGCTAACCGAGCATATGTCTATATTGTTGTAGAGTTGTTGAGGCTAGACATAAATTGGAGAACAAAAACACTATGCAGGAATATTTATGTACAAACTGTGGAAAAAGGTTTCAAAATTAATTGTATTTATGTAATATATTTTCGAAAAGTTCTTTTGTTTGTAGTGATGGTTTTCTGTTTCATCATACTTAGGGATTTTAATAATTTAGATACAAAATAAACGATAACAATGACGAATGAAAAGCTTCTAGAGATTGCAATGGATGATCTGAAGCGTGCCAAGAGGTTAATAATGATAAAAAGATTGTTAATCTAACTTGAATTTATGTTTATGGTTATTTCAGGATTTTGGCTAATAGGCAATCATCTGCGCGTTCGAAAAAATGCAAGATGCGATACATTTCATGGCTACAACACAAGGTTCAGACACTGCAAACTGAAGCCACTACACCCTCTACACAACTTACTCTGTTGTAGGTGGGAACTGTATGTTTTAGTTTGGTTATTTTGGCATAGTTTTTTTCCTATACTTTTATTCCTATCTTTGTTGTGGATGTTGAGAGATTCTGTTGGACTTATTAACCAGAATAGCAAGTTGAAGTTCCGTCATGTTACAGCATGTTACAGCATGGCAATTTGTTGGTCTGAGTGTCATTATAAGTGCAGTGCTCACCAGCAGAGCAATTTTTCAAAGGATGAAGACCTATGTTGTTAGTTTTCTTTCTTTCACTGTTGCCGTCGTTGGTGGCCAAGTAACGTAACGTTACTAAAATCTTCTAAACACTGAATTTCGTTTTTGATTTTGTTTATTTGTTAATTTGTTTTGCTTTTGGAAATGACTAATATAAGTTATCATTTGAGATTCTCTTGCATCTTGACATTAGCAAAGAAGCACGAGTCCACTAAGCGTGAAGCTATAAAGCATTTTCCCACAGAAGGGAGGTTAAGATGATAATTGGTGCAGCTTACTCTTTTTTTCTACTTTGATTCACAACAATGAAGTGGGTCAACCCTAAACAATTATCATATTCATTTATTTCTTATAGAATGTGTTATGCAAGTAATAGTTGCAACTAAATCCAAATTTATCAATCATAAAAGTTAGGCAGTCTCCATATTTGCCAACTTATTTTTTGCTGTATTGTGATTTTTTCTTCATGTTTTATTTTTCTTGTCATGGACGGGTACACCATCCCCTTGCACCAAAATTTTAGATGGAAAAAAGCTATATCAAAATGACAGTCGGGTCTTAGAAACACAACATGCATTTGTAGTTGTTTTGCCCTATGTTTTTTTAGATCATAATGACTTATCCTGGAGAGTGAAGTTGTTTTCTACTCTATTTGATTATCTATTTTCAAGCGACATGCATTTGTAGTTTAACAAGGATATTAATAAGTTATGGATAAACAATATTTTACCAATCAAAATCGCAAATATAAAATAAATAAATTAAGAGTTCATTAGAAAATCTTATAAACCAAAATCCATTTTGATACTACTATTAGAACTTAATTTAATACTTAATCAATCAAGCCATCATCGATACATAAATTAAAAACATAATCATACATTAGTGCGGAAACAAATGTGCGTACCATATCAGTACCTATATAAACGAACGTCTAATCAGGTCAAAATTCATGTGAACGCACGGGTAACACACCAGTACCGTGTGATCGTACGAGTAACACACCAGTACTGTGCGATTAAACGGGTAACCAATGTTAATAAATACATTTTTTAAATCTATTTTGCACAATTATTTTTTTTTGTTGTTAAATTGTTGTTTAAATTTTTTTTCTTATATTTATCTTTAACTACTATTTTAATTTTTCCATTTTTACAATTAAATTTAAATATTTTCTATTTTATTTGAATTTCAAAATCAATCTGGTGACAATTCTACAGTCTCCACCAGTATCAGTGAACGCACGAGCAATCATACCAAAATCCGTGCGAATGCACGCACCGGTAACACACCATTACCATGTGAACGCACATGTAATTATACCAAAATCCGTGCACACGCACAAGTAACACACCAGTACCATGTGAACGCAAGAATAATCATGCCAAAATATTTGCGAACGCACGAATTATTATATTTTTGTACTACTGAGTTTTCATTTTTTTTATATTTTAAACCATAGCCCCAAATTTAATAAATACAACATTATACTTAATTCTTTAATACTCATTTGGAATTTTATATAAAATTATTTTTCTACCGATTTTCAACTAATAGAATTTTTTAAAAACTTCTACAATTTTTTTCAATAATATTTTGATATTTTCTAATTTGTTTGAATTCTCATGATAAACTGGTGACATATATGCGGTCTACCCCGGAACCCGTGCGGACGCACGTGTTTCCCACTAGTTACATTAGGCTTTGGCTAATATGCATAAGAACTTTTCCTATGCACCATGCATAAGCCTATCTAAGCCATTGGATCATGTTTTTAATCCAGTATTGAGTATTGAGTATTAAGTATTGAGTATTGAGTGGTGAGTATTGAGTAATAACAATTGATATTTAGAATTTGATCCAATGATCCAAGGGTCCATATTAATCTATGCACGGTGCATAGATTTTTATCTATGCACGGTAATTTCACCCGTTACATTATACAAAACATATTTTAAGAGAATATCTCAATACATTCCTAGTATATCTTAGACATTTGGTGAAATTTCAATAATATTCCCAACTTTCATAAATGCATTTCTGGAAGAACTTTTTTTATAAAAAAAATTTAATTTTTTCCATAGGTACATCTACGGAAGCGTTAAAACCATAATAAATGTTGGGTAAATTCAAATTATTTTAGCTCGGCAATTTTTCCGTAGGTAAATCTACGGAACGTGTTAAAAACAAAGTATTCCATAGATGTACCTACGGAACATTCTCCTATATTTTTAAATCATATGCATTTCACTCCAAAACTCAATTTTTATAGCATCTATGAAAAATCAAATTATAGTAAATTAAAGTAATGCAATTTAAAGACAATAGTAAATAGTACACCAAAAAAATACATCGTATAAATCGTCGGGCATAATATTGAATACATAAATTGTTGAATACATAATCAAAGTAACATACATAAATGAAATCAAAATATAGATATAAAAAAATCACAGGCATCACTACTGTGTGTGTCAGACATCATCATGCACCTCTCATCTGCCTCTGGCCCCGCCACCGTCTCTACGCCTCTACCGGCTACTATAACTCTACCATCAAGTGTCCCACCTGTACTGACACGGTTTCTACGGTACAAAAATGTCTCCTCTGTCAGCCTAATGATACTATCCACCACACTCCTGCCATCGGACCCCTCAAGGAAGAAATCATCGGCAATGCCTTCCTGCGCCATGTCAGCTATCTCACGACACCAAGGAAGAACATCGTCAGTGTGGTCCATCTGAGACTGATGAGTCTGCAAAATCTCCTCATGGTTGGTCTGGATGGTGATCCTGGTGCAGTGGGGATCATATATGGATGTGACAACCTGTAGTACCATGTGATATACCAGTCGACGCAACTCCAGTCTCTCTGGTGTGGTCGCTCGAGCCTCGGCAGGAACCATGTGATGCTCCCAGTTTACATAGACCTCATCTAGCTGCCGACAGATCATGGTGATAGGAGCGGAGACAGACGGGTGGCAAGGTGTCGTCTGCTGGTAGCCAAACTGCCGCATGACGCGCTTTGGAAGATAATGAACAATGATGGTCGAGCTGGAAGCCAAGCATCCATAATATAGTGCAATCTCATCAAACGGAACCGTCTCACGGTGAGTGATCGCTCACGATTCTCACTATGTTTTTGTCACTTTCTTGATGATAATCCAGGTATTTTGCACTGCTTAATGTCATAGTGTAGTTTTTTTAATCTGTTTAAGTAATTATGTGTGCGTTTGCAAGTTTTATCCTTTTATTAGTTTTCGAGTTTATTTTCCCATTTTATGCTTTGGTTTGGTTGTTTAATGATGCCTCAGATCTAGGAGATGGTTCATTCTACACATTGCAAGAGGTGTCAGAAGGAAGGAGCGAGAAGAATGAAGAAAATAAATAATCAGTGGTGCAACACGGGCGCCCGTGTTGAGAAACACGACCCGTGTTGCTAGGCAGGCAATCAAGAAAACAAAAATAAAGGAACAGTGGTGCAACAAGGGCACCCGTGTTACCCAACACGACCCGTGTTGCTGCTACTTGATGCGCAAAGTAAACCAAGTGATCCAGAGGACCAACAGGAGTACCCGTGTTGCCTAACACGACCCGTGTTGGCTTGTTACGCTGATTTTCATGTTTTTATGTTTTTTACTCAAAAAGTGATCCAGAAGGGCTTTTTGGTACTTTCCGACTTAAAAAGAAGGGTTTGCAATATATAGTGAAGGATCGAGAAGAGAAGAGGCATCTTTTACACAAGGAAGAAATTAAATCTGATTGAGAGCAATGTATGAGATTGTTGAAGAACGGAGATCATTCATGAGCAAGAGCAATTTAAAGATCACAAATTCCTCAATTATCTGTAATGTTTAACTTTTATATCTCTGAATTTATTTTGAACAATATGAGTAGCTAAACCCCCCAATTCTAGGGGGTGTCTCTGATTTGGTTTGTAATGACTTTGATATTTTAATTTGATCAATTCCATGTTCATGTTATTCAATTCAATTTTATACCGTTTTTAATGCTTTCTTTATCGGACCAATAAAGATTGTTATGTGATTAACAATTTGCCAGACCTTAATTGTTAAGGTTTGTATTCAATTGAACCATAATAGATATCACCTAGGACTAGGGATACCCTATGGTAACTAAGAACTCTTGATAGAAAAAAGCTTGGTTTTATCTGTTTTCTCTAAGGACTTAGGATTTATAGATGAAAAACCAAAGGTTTGTCCAATAAGGATTTAGGGGCAAACACTCTAAAGATTTAGTAATTGAATATAATGAACTTGTTGAAGAGATCTCAAATAAGGATTCAGGGTTGTTACAGAGCAAATCATACACCTTGCCTTGGCATATACTCATATTAGTGAAAAAGCCTAAATTTACTTTCCGCTCTTTTTATTTTACTCTTAGAAATTATAACTCAATCAAAAATCCCAGTCGTCTTTTTATTTAATTGAATAATTATAAACTTATATTCCAACGCAGTCCTCAAGATCGATACTTGGTTTTTACCCTTTTATTACTACTTCGTAAAAATAGTACACTTGCTATTTTCCCGATCAGTGAGCAACATAGCAGTCGTATTAGACGTCCTCTACAACCATGTGGTCAAGATAGCGCATGTAAGGATCCGACACCTGGTTTCCTCTGAGGGGACGAAGGCTCTAGCACGTGGAACGGTCTCAGTATAGTCCGACACCTTTCCCCGTTAATAATATCAAGGAAGTGTTGTAATATCCAACCTTGAAAAAAAAAGAACGGGGATCAAACATATTATCACAAATATATAATAAACTTTGAGAAAAAGTAGAATGATTTAAGATTGTTACCACTAAGAGGGTACAACTGCCAGCCACAGTCCTAGCCTTCCACAATGATCCCTCTCCGAGTCTATGATAGATGTACGCCAGTGTAGCTGCTCCCTAGTTGTACTCATGGACATGTGCGGTATCCGATAAGTACCTCAGGTAAACGATGTATGTGTATGATGAGCTCGTGTCCATAAACAGCTGGGTGCCTAACAAGTATAGGAAGTAACATCTTAACACCCGCTGCCTGTGTATATCCACTTCTTCCTTGTCACCATCAGCAGCCTGTGCCGCAAGGAGCTCGGCCTCATACTGTCGCCCCATGAAATGAATCCTCACGTGCACTCCGTGGGTCTTCTCCACCTCCTCAAGCGCGTCCTCAGGATCAACCCTGAGCTCCCCAATCAACATCTCCCTCGCTTCCTCCTTCGTCAGCCCACTTTGACCAAGGAGGATATCCTTGATAGATATATGCAGGAGGCATGTGACGTCGTAAAGAGTGATGGTCACCTCACCATGAGGAAGATAGAATGATGAAGTTTCTGTATGCCACCTCTTTGCAAAGGCCATCAACATCCATTATGTATTGTATGGAACCCGACCTGACAGAGGTCCTTCAGCCCAAAAGCTAAGTGGACATCATGGAACTACGGCTCGTCAGGCTGCACTAGAGTAGCAATCTTCCGGCCATGGTTGTAGAACTTTTGGGTATCCTTACCCTAAAATTTTCCAAAAAAAAAAGATTATTAATAATATGCAAAGTTACAAATAATTAATCAAAAACTGAAGTAAAAAAGTAAAAATCAAAGAAAATTTACCTCCCTGTCCTAGATATACCTGGCTGACTGATCTACATACCTGTCAATAGGGATGCATCTATAGGCCCCCGGGGATACTAGAGAGGCTCTGAAACCTCACCATCCTTGTTTAGCTCAGGAGGTAGCATCGGAGATCCTGCATCGACCGTCACTGGCACAGGCACATGAGTAGAAGAACTGTCCCAATGATGTTTGTGGGCGGAAGGGGTCTGTGAGGAACCCTCACCATTATCATGAGGCCTCCGTGATGAAGTAGTAGTCGTGGAAGGCCCCTCAACTGGAAAAGATGGAGAATGTAATACCCCTTTTCTAACCCCAAATATATCATACAATCAAACAGAGTAAGCATGCATAAAGGAAAAAGGGCGCCACATGTTGATTTTCACCAAAATGAAAATCCAAAAATAACATACATACAACATCCATAATACGCAAAGATCATATTGTAACACAAATGTAATATTATGTTCTCATACATTATGCATAAACGCTTGCGGAAAACAATTCGAATTGCTATTAAAGATTTCAATGAATATATCCCATACTATATTCATCTACCAAATTCAAATAACATCAATATCTTTGTTACTTGAAAATTACAATTCTAGGCTACAGAGGCCTTTAATCAACATATCCAAAAGTTATCACATACATCCAATATTCAACAAAACATAAGAAATAGCAATATTCAAATATGAACATAAGTCTAAGAAAAACCCCCAAGTGTTACATGATCAGAGCATATGACTCTCTACCTAATCAAAACGAAACCTCGGAGCTCTTCAACTAAGTCACGAATCAAGCAACTACTCTTCTGAACGTGCACGTTACCAACCAAGGGTAACATTCAAACAGAAGGGTGAGAATTCAACTTCTCAATAGAAAATATAATGGGAAATGCAACATAATTAAGCATACATTTCACAATCCTTCACTTTTCTCAAAACATGCATTTATCTCCAATATAAAGTTAACATGTTCAATACAATTAAGCATCACAATTAATTCACAACCTCATATATTGATGATTTACATATATACACATATATCACTCATACATATATATACTTCACATTTCACATCAAATATGTATTAATCACATATATTTCCTTCTCATCACATTCCCTAATTCATATCAAATGATTCATCATTCCACATATATGCATATCAATCAAATTCACGTCCACACATTCATACCACATAATCACACATAACAACACTTCACACCGACACGTGCGACTCAAGTGTGACTCTATGCAATATGCGTGTGGATCCCTCTGTTATCATTTGCGGTCATGCCGATTGTCATTCTCTCTAGACTAGATAACCACCTCAAATCCCCATACTCGTTAAGCTTTCAAACCCCATACTCGTTAGGTTTAGGACAAGTAAATAACCTTCGCGATATTACCCGCCATTGCCGCTTTCAAAGACTCATGCTTGTGTACGTGTGCAACAAAACAAGACTCATGCATTTAAGACGATCTCTCTATCTCTTAAACTACACAATCACATCTTTCCAACTTTACACAACATTACAAAACATGACATTCCAACAATATCAAACATCAATTATCATTTAGAAATCAATCACATAATTCACGGTTATCATATCACATAATGCATCCATGAACATTGATCATGCACAATTCACCCATAACATACACATATAAGTAAATGTTATTCCCAATTATCATCATAATTAATCAAACAAGTGCCAATCCATTCTATTATATCATATAGGCAATTATTTAAGCTTCAATATGCTTCAAACGACACCTAAAAAGGAGTTACGGATCAAAAGTTATGACATTTCAAAGTTTGGAAAATTCTGCATACAGCAGGGTCCGCTCAGTGGACCTCCAGCGGAGCTAGGCAAAAACTTCCATTTTCGCAGCTCCGCTCAGCGGACCAGCTCTGCTCAGCGGACCAGCTCCGCTTAGCGGGGCATGGATTTTCACATCAGTAAAAGCTGCAGTTAGTTCTTGAGCAAGGCTATCGGCATCAAAGATTTGGGAGCTATAATAATCCGTCCACCATTGGTGAAAATCTGGTGTGGAGTAAAAAGCAGGTTCGAAAGGAACAGGAGAAAAATTGTTGGTGCCAACGTATTTGTTGATTTTTGTTTCACATTCCTCTTCAGTCAAGTACAAGGTATGGAAACACATATGGCTCCTTTTCTCATATAAGCACTTGGGTTTTATTTGAACCAACCCAAACTGTCTCGAGACCAAATTTGGTTGATAGCACACGAGAATACATTGACCCTTTAATAGTCGAAGGCAATGAGAAAATAACCTTGGAGTCAGAAAGGCTTCCCAAATTTCCATAGACTCAGTTTGTTGATCCTGAGTTGTTGTTGGGAATTTTCGAGTAAACCATTCGGGACCTATTGTTCTGTGTACAAACGGGGCCATAGAAGGATCGAACTGATTACACTGGGCAAACATCATTGAAAACGCCATAAAGTGTTCACGAAGCTTCCCAATTTCTTCTTTTGGAGTTAGGTAAGCTAACCTGGTCCCTTCTATAGTTCGATTCTTGATTTTGCTATCTTCCTCATTGACGTTTCCTCGAAAGGGAAGATGAGTTTCGAATGTAGCGTTAAGCCACAGTTGCAATAGCCAGAAAGGACCAGCATAAAGTAAACTACCGGATTTGAAATTCTTGGTAAGGTTTGCAGCTTCGCTGAGGTTTTCATAAAGAAACCCTAAAAGCAGTTGGCTGAGGTTGAGCTTTTTTCCAGCATGCAACTGATTAGCCATGCAAAGGTATCTCTTTGCAACTTGTATGGATCTTGAGCAGAAGGCACATCGTGAGAGCCATAGCGCTAGGAAAGCAATATGCTCTTCGTCGGATACTGCCGTTTCGATGGTGATATGGTGCTTCTGGATGAATGCAGTATAAGTGACTTGCGAGTCATTAAAACCAATAGTATCAGTATCCATCTCATTGGGATCGAAGGTTTCGCCAGTTGGTCGAAGTCCTGTAATCGCAGCCACATCGAAAAGAGTGGGGGTAACCATTCCACATGGGAGATGGAAAGTGTTGTGAGAAGCATCCCAAAAATGAACCGCTGCTACTAGCATGGGTTGGTTATATTCTAAGCCTGTTTTTTACAGTTGAATCAAATCGTATATTCCTAACGATTTCCAGAAGGATTCTTTCTGTTTCTCTACTTTTTCTAACCAGGCATAGTACAAATCAGGATCTTTGGCTAAAGGAATTGACCTAAACACTTTTACAGAGTTGGTCATATAGTTTAACCTAATTTTCGTCAAAGCCAAAGGGGGTACAGTTGAAGTTTCTTCAATGTTAGCAGATTTTCCTGAGGGAGAACAACCATCTTCATCTATCTTAGTTTTGCTAACTAATGGTCTAGTCTTGTAATAAGCAGGGAAGAATCTATTCAGAGATGAAATATTTTCACCTGGTAACGGACCCATAAAAGCAAGAGAGTTTCCAGAAAGTTCAAAGGGAATGATTACCTGGGAAGCGTAAATAGCGCGTACTTCTTCGGTGTTAGGGTTTGGAATGTGCTCTTGTTCCCCAGACCGTGTTGTTGATTGGAGTTTTAGAACAGGTTGAAGAACATTTGAAGATGAAGCCATAGAGAGATTTTTGATTGAGAAAGCAAGATTTTGAAAAGATTGAGGATGTTGGTTTTTCTGTTGAAGAAGATGAAGAAATAGGAATGAAAGGTTGTATAGAAGTGCAAGACCAAGTATTTAAAGGTTTAACGGAAACCCTTTTTAAATCTTTTGGGTAAAACCCAAAGAACACGTGGCGGCTGGTGATTTAATCCGACGGCGGTCGAATAAATTAGCTTCACTCCTAGTATGTAGGAGTAATGATCAAGAAGTAAGGTCAAAAACGTGGGAATGTAAGTTATGAGAAGACATCTTTGAAAATGACAAGACGTTTCGGGAACAGGGTCATCAATGATTATGACGTTAGCCAGTAGTCTTGGAACTCTCAAAGATCAATAGGAAACGAAATCTTATGATGACAAGAAACGCCTATTTCTGTTGATTTTCGAAACAGGCATTTATTGGGGGCAATTTGTTAGCTGAAGATTTCGTCTTGTAATATTTGTCCTTCGAAGAAGTGGAAAATCGAAGGAAAGATGGTTACTGATGGCCATCCCTTAAAAAATAAAAGATGGCTACTGATGGCCATGTTTCGAGAATAAAGACTTCTAAGTTCGTTATGAAGATAATGAATACTGAAAGCTAGTGAAAGTATGTGTCTTCAGGGACTTAGACAAAATTTATAAAATATATTCAAGTATTACTACTTAGCGTGTTTTCGTAGTGTTTTTTAATACACTGCCACGCGTCGAAGACGGACTCAGGCGGGAAGATTTGAAATTCGAAGACGGTTTCGTAACTGTCCAAGTAACAGATGGCGTCGCTGGAAGTTCTTATGAGAGACGTGGCAGCAGATTAGTGTAGGACCGTTAAGGTCGAAACTAGTATAAATAGGAGTCTTAATGTTAGGATTCTGTGTGTTCATTTTGTACAAATCACTCACATATTTACTCAAGTATCAAGCGTTAAGAGAAAGAGTTCGCTGAGAAAATGTACGTATGACACCACCACTTTAATACATGTGTATTATCTTTCGTTTTCGAATATCTTTCAGAATTACTGCATTCCATTTACTTCTTGCCATTTACATTTCTGTATTTTTACTTTAATGTCATTTACTTTCGAATTACTTTCATGTTATTTACTTTCAAAGTCTTTAACGTTTCTGCATTTTAAGATTCTTTACGTTTTAACAGTCCTTTTAATTTCATATGTTATGTTACTTATCTTTTCATTGAAGTCATACTTACATATAACAAAGTGATTATCAAGATTACTTGTTCTTTAATCGAACAACGCTTATTGACAAAGACGAATCATGAATATGGTTCAAATGAACATTGATAACAATCTTTTTGACTATGTGTCCTAGGATCAATCTAGTCGATCCTGCGAGTAACCAAATCATATTTATTATAGTTTGGAAGACTAGCGGTTGTTTACCGGAAATCACCGTAAACAATCATATTAGTCCTTCTGTTAATATTTTTTTCAAACCGATTTTTTCCTAGTTTTAAACCGTGACTGGACTGCCACGTTGGATTTTATTTATTTTTAATTTTTTAAATACTAAATTGATTTTTATTTTTAATTTCATTTTTAAAAAATTATAAATTAATAATATAAAAAAGCCAAAATTATTTCTTATAAGGAGTTGAACTCAGACTCATGTGGTTAATCTTAAACAATTCTAAATTTAAAATTAAAAATATAAAATTTGTATCAATATGGTCTCGAACCTAAGTCTCTCCAGATTAAATGACAGTCAATTTAATACAATAGAAATTGATTTGTCTATTTGTAAATGATAGTCACTTTACTAATAGAAATTGATTTGTCTCGTTGTTATTGATAGTCATTTTACTAACCGTAGAAATTGATTTATCTAGTTGTAAATGATAATCATTTTATTAACAATAGAAATTGATTTATCTAATGGTAAACGATAGTCACTTTACTAACAATAGAAATTAATTTGTCTAGTTTTAACTGATAGTCACTTTATTAAAAATAAAAGTTGAATTGTCTTGTTGTAAATAATAATCACTTTACTAACAATAGAAATTAATTTGTCTAGTTTTCACTGATAGTCACTTTATTAAAAATAAAAGTTGAATTGTCTTGTTGTAAATAATAATCACTTTACTAACAATAGAAATTGATTTTTCTAGTTGTAAATGATAGTCACTTTATTAACGATAGAAATTGATTTGTCTAGTTGTAAAGTGAAAATCATTTAACTTGAAGGAACTTGGATTTGAGACCTCATAGGTAAAAAAATTTGTATAGAATTTGTTAATATTAGTAGAAATCATGGAAATTACTTGTTTAAAAATTACTTTATAAGAAACAATTTTGGTTTTTTTGATATTATTCATTGATAACTGTTTAAAAATTAAATTAAAAATAAAAATTAATTTAGTATTTAAAAAATTAAAAATTAAAAAAAAATCAACGTGTCAGTCTAGTCACGGTTTAAAAGTATGAATAGAACTGGTTTAGAAGTAGGAAAAAACGGATTTGAGAAAAATATTAGCAGAAGGACTAATATAATTCTGTTAAATTTTGTAAGGAATTAATTTGAGTCAAATTTTTTGTGAGGGATTAATTTGACTCGTGTAATATTTGTGAGACTGAAAGACCAAAATGGGTCTTCACTCAAATTTTAAATCAATTATTATTTAATTAATTATAACTATAGCTAGAAAGAGATGCTTATAATAGACTTTACCATAGATAGATGGTATTCTTATATATACGCACTCTTAAATACACTTCATTCAAAAACCTTCAATATATATTTTTTAAATAGATACACAAAATCAACAATATTACCTTTCCCATTAAAAAACCGCGTATTTTATATTTTTAAATTTTAATATTTAAATCTTTAACTACTTTATTGAGTTTTCTTTCTTGAATTTTTATTTTTCTTTCACTTTAACAAGTTGTTAGATTCATCATCCATGTAACTAGTAAGTACTATAAAGATCTCATTGAAGTTAAGGTAAGTTGTTGATGTGTGATTAATAAATAACCATGAAACATAATTTTCTTTTCGTTTTGTCCATGGAGTTGGAAGGATGGTTGAAGATTCTTTTTATTTAGGAAGTCTATTCAAATTGCTTAAACTTTTGTTATTTTGTATCACTATTTTAGCTTTGATAAATCATAAAGACTTTTCTTTATGTCCTTCATGATGAAATTGTAGGTGCAATGAATAAAAATCGTTTTTAATAAAGATGGGCATCAAGTTTGATTAGAAAATGGTTCTAAGCCACTTTAGCTTTAAATCTTCTTTAAGTTTTCCTTAATAACTTAAGAATAGATAGTTAAATCATCACTTTGAAATTGCCTTGATGTTATGTCAATTTGCGTGGGTACATGTATTATTTGATTTATCACGTATGTGTAATATATTGTAATTCATTTGTATTTGTTTGCTTCTTATATGTATTTAGAATTGTACCTTTAAGAGCCCTCTATTCAATTGATTAATGATTGAACCCATAATAATGTTTCTTTTCTAGTCTAGACATTTGATTTAAGTCAATGTGTTGATTAGTGTTGATTAGAGCTAGAATCACAAGTTAGAATACTTAAATCAAGGCTTAATTGAAGCTTGATTTGAATTAGGCATCTTATGATTCAAATCAAACATTTCTTGAAAGTCCTAAATTTATTTAAAATTATTGATGAAGAAAGTTCTGACGAGGAGTATGAAAAGACATTAAGTGAGTTGTTGACCTAAGCTGCTATGGATAAAAATGAAATGTTGGATGATGCATCTGCGAGGATGCAAAATAAAAATAAAATTGTTGAAGAGGAGCAAGTAGAGGAGAATGATGGCGAGAGTGATGTTGACTTGAATGGCCATAAGGAGAATGAAAGCATTGTTGAGGAAGAAGAGAAAGTTGTAGAGGAAGAGGAAGACTCTAATGTGGACTCACACACATTGAAGTCTGAAAAAGAGTTCGAGGTTGAGTTAAGTGCTAATGTGACTCCAGTGGTCACTCCTAAAAAAGTGAAGAAGCTTGTAAAGGTCGGCACTCATGCCCCAACAAAGGTTGCTTAAAAGATGAAATCCACTGCCAAAGACAAGTCACCAGCCAAGCCCAAGTCTTCCCCCAAGAAAGCTCAAGCCAAGCAGGTTAAGGCGCAAACAACTGTCACGACCAAAGTTGTCTATGAGGCACCAAAGACTTCAAAGAAAACATCCCTGCCAGAGCCTGCCCAAAAGGAGGCTAGAAAGAAGAAAAAAGAGGATGCAACAAGGAAGAGCATCAGGCTTAATACCTAACTAGTATTTCTCTTTATCTTGAATGGTGGGCAATCAATGGCCCACCCCATTTCATCAGCTGACATTGAGGACACTTTCCTTACTTTAAGTCTGGGGGAATGGCGGCTAATGTTGTGACATTGTCCATCAACTCACCCAATCTCAATCATTATCACTATCATTTGTTTACTGCTTTGGCTAATGATGTTGGAAGAAGAAAATCTGAAGAAAAGTCTTCTCAAGAAAAGGGCATACAGTGCTATGAATATGAAGGCTTTGGACACATTAAACATGAGTGTCCTACATATCTTAAGAGACAGAAGAAGGGTTTATCTGTAACTTGGTCTGAGGAAGACTCTGATAGTGACCTTGAAGACGAAGCTGTCAAACATGTAAATGCTTTAACAAGCATATGGACATCCGATGATGGTGATTTAGCGTATCATGATCTAGCTGCTTCATATAGAGAACTGTGTCTCAGAAGTGTTGAATTGTGTGAAGAAACGGAGAAACATAAAGGTCTGGTGCGCCAACTAAAAAAAGAAAAGAAAGAACAGTTGAGGACTATCTCTGAACTGGAAGAAGAGGTGAGCTCTCTAAAATTTGAACTTTCAAAAGTTAGTTAGAGTGCATAATAGTGGGCCCGACTCGCTTGATGAACCATCAAGTGGGAAGAATGACAAGGGGCATGAGTACCCTAGGGCTAAATGAGAAAAAGAAGTCATCTTTAGATCCTAGTCATTCCCAGACTGGATCAAAGATGTTAAATCAAATGTCTCAACATCTTGACAAGATATGTATGGTTTTTGCCTCGACCTCCAGAACCAGGGAAGAGATGACCCCTGAAAGCTCATTCGACGACCTGACTGTGTTGAGAGAGCAGTTCAACAACATAGAGAAGTCCAGGCTGAATCATGAAGGGTATGAACAAGGAAGACAAATCATATACCTCAAGAAACAAGAGAAAGGCTCAGCTGTGTCAAGGTGAGGGGAAAGGTTCAAAAGAGAAAACAAAAAGAAAATAGTCGGACAAGAAAATGTCATAACTGAAGCATGGGAATCTGATGAAGAACTTGATGAGTCTGATAGTGAGTCATATTTGATAAGTGAACTGGCAGCAGGATTCTCAGAAACATGTTTGGAAAATGAAAAACTTCGTAAGAGAGTAATATAGCACAGAAACGTTGCTGCTTTACTAGAGGGTGAGAAAGAGAAGCTCTTCACAATCATTGAGGATCTTGTCAAACAGTTGATAAAGATTCTCTAAATAACTTTAAGCAAAGTTTCGATTAAATTAAGAGATAATAGTATTGATTTTGAAGGAAAAAATATTTGAGAGAAAGTAAATTAATAGATAATAAAGAGAAATTGAAATTAAAGGATCTAATTATGAGAACTTAAAAACTTCATTTTAATTAAAATGAGAGAACTCAAATATTATTTTGGCAAAATACCCTTTTTGATCCCTTAAGTTTACCTCGGGGTCCATTCTGGTCCCTTATCTTTAAAAAGTGTCAAAGTGGTCCTTTAATTGTTCAAAAAGGTCCACGTTTGTCCTTTCCGTCCAATTTTTACTAACATCGTTAAGTTTTCCATGCTGGCATCTGACGTGTGACATATTTTTGTACACTTGGAGTTTGATGTGGCATATGTTTATAAGTTCATTAAAATTCTAAAAAAAACATTACAACATTTTTGAATCAGCTGGTTTCGAACCCATGCCATATTGCTTACAAGTGATAACAAACTACCACTACACCACTTTACAATTGTTGTTAATTATATCATTCAACTTTATTAATACATTCAAAAAGCAGAAGTTGTTTCTCCACTCAACAACTACCATTCAACTTTATCATTCAACTTTATTATATCATTCATCTTCCTGGTTTGCCCAGAAATTTCATATCCCTTTCTTACGAACCCACCAACAACTACCATCAATTTTAATCAAACCTTTTTCCCAAATCCTCTCACTGATACCTTCATCTCACGAACCTCTCACAAACAAACCTCACAATACTCACATCACCATCACTTTTCTGCACTCATTCATCCATAGACGCATAGCTCAGCATTCATAACCAAACCACAACCGCATCAACTCACATCATTCACTCAACCACAACCCTTCAATAAACCTGCAGCATTCATCCAAACACACAGACGCAAACTTACAAGTAAATAGCACATAACTCACATACGCAGGTTCAGATTCAGGCGGAAAAAATCAGAGATGAAGAAGAAGAAGATTCGAAGAGTCTGAGACGAAGAGACATACCTGGGTTCTGATTCAAATCACCTTGTGCTTCTGTTATTTTCATTTTTTGTGTTCGATTCATGTAACACTCACAATGTAATCTCTGAATCTAATAAAATTGGGAATTTTGGGGTTGTGTTGGGGATGAGGGTTATTGTGTGATTGTTTGTTTTTGTGTATGTGAATCGTAGAAAGAAGAGAGATTGAGATCGAGAGGTTTTGAGAAATTACGATCTAAAACAGGGAGATGGAGAGGTTTGCGTTTTATTTTCAAAGAAATTAGACAATTAAGTCAAATCATTATGTAACAGATACACACAAATGTAAAGTGGTGTAGTGGTTATAAATGTTGTATATTAAACATTGGTACTTGTGTTCGATTCCTAGCAAAAGTAAAAATTTTTAGAAATTTTCTGGAGTATTTAATGACCTCACATGCCACGCGTACCACATCAGCGCCATGTCAGATGCCAGCATGGTAAAGTTGACGCCGTTAGCAAAATTTGGACGGAAAGGACTAACGTGGACGTTTTTGAACAATTAAAAGACCACTTTGACACTTTTTTAAGATAAAAGACCAGAATGTACCTTGGGGTATAGTTAAGGGACCAAAAAAGGTATTTTGCCTATTATTTTCTATATTTTTTAATGGATTTCATGTTAGAAAATTTGGTATGATAATCCTGGATATCTTCAAGAATCGTGTTTGTTCACTTTCCGAACAAAGTATTTCGACCCTATTCTTGTTTGGGTTCACGAAATCTTTGCAGGGATAATTCTCGAAGAACAATCTGTTTCTGACAATAGAGAACAGATCAGAATGTAGAGAGGAAGTGTATGTCGTGTCAGAAACCGAGGCCAAATGACTCCTTATATAGGAGATCAACAATAGAAACTGAAGTGACACACCTGTTCGGTAAAAACAGTTATGTCGGTTGGGAAACGACACACCCGGTAAAACGGTTATGTCGGTTGGGAAAGGATGCAACTATTCAAACGAATTTTTCGAACGGGGCGCTGCCACGCACCCCGCCAGGGGCTCCGCCCCTTGGAACCCCGTTTCTATTATTCGCATTCAATTGCACGTTTGGCTATACGAGCGCGCACTCCGCACTACCCTAACTCGTTTCAAGCTTAACGCATAATTGCATCGCCCTACAGTAAATCACATTATTACCAAAATACATTGATGATACTAAAATCACCAACATTTCGCACTAGACAAACATTTCGCATAAATAATTTTTTAATGTGTAATGTATAATATTGGAATGTTCAAACCTTTGTTACAATTTGTAGTGCACCATACCATACCATACCATAGAATTGTTTTCCTCATTTCTAGTGTTAGACTTAACATTAGAGTTCCAATTGATTTTGAATGGATTTCACACTAGACACTAACATTTCGCATAAAATAGAGGAACGTTCATTTAGTTTTTTTTTAAATAAAAAATTAGCTTTAGAAAATGCTACTTGAAAAATACTTTTTATTTGAAATTGTCTCAAACTGATTTTCTTTTTAAACCTACAGAAGACGAATAAAAACTTCCAAAATCAATTAATGTAACAATCGGTATTTATATTTGTTTTTCTATACATCAACATGCTTATACAGAGACACAGAAACATAAGCTTAATATATAACCAACTCATACATACATAACATAAGCAAACAAACAACACAAATATCTCAAATTATGACTGATAGTATACAAATTTGAAAAACTATTGTTCAACAAGAAACACCACATAACTTGATGCATTTCACTATAATGTTTCTCTATCTCACTTTGGAATTCTTCATTTCCTTGACTTCTCAATGCCCATGGCTCATATTGTGACTTGGCCATTCATATCTATGACAGGGATGTGAGTAATTTTGGACCAATGTTCCTTCCTTTTATATCTTTCTTCTAACAATGGGCAATTGTCAATGTAGAGTCTCACTAAAGAGGTAGGGAGGTTGTCTTCTGGCAATGACTCTAGTTTTGGACAATCCTCGAAGCAGAGTTTTTTCAGCGAGGAGGGAAATGTTTTTTCTGGCAATGACACAAGCTCTGGACAATTAATAAAGCAAAGCCTTTCTAGAGAGGAGAGGTGTCGAAGTCCATTTCCTTCTAAGGACTTCATTTCAGAGAGATTAACGAAGTCTAGAGACACAAGGGAAATCGGCAACAACGGCTCTTTGAGCAATATGTTAACAGTATCATCACCTATGATACCCAATGATGAAAGAGCAGTGAGACATTGGAGACCCCACTCTGTTACCGGCTTTGTTATCATCACAGAATCAACCATAATTGATTGTAAATTAGGAGGTAGAAAAGCTCCTTCACATAATGATAAATTCAAATTTGGAAGATTGCGTAGAAATATCTTTTCAAGAGCGGTGAGGGTGCCCATCCGTTGAGGTAGTGATCTAAGTTCCTCGCAATCACGGACATGAAAATATTGGAGGGTTGAAGAGCTACAGGAAGAAGTTTCTGAAATAAAAATAGATTCCAAACTGTTACAATCATAGATGGAAAAATTTTGGAGCATAGGAAAACAATTCAATGGGACGGAGGTAAGTGCTTTGCAGTCTTCTAATGTAAGAGTCACAAGGGATGTGTAATTGCTCCACATTTCAGGAGGAAAGAATGCTAAGTTCTCACAATTTATAATAGAAAGTGATTGCAAAGAAGTGGGTAAGCCATTCGTTGGAATCATAGTGAGAGAACTAATACCAAAGAGAATCAAGAATCGAAGACAGGTGCTGTTTATAATCATTTTAGGTACAGATTTTTGCATATGACGGCTCGATATGTTAATTGTTTGCAGCAGACATGGAGAATCAATCTCGAGCAATGAGTATTGGGTCCTTTCAGTATTGCTTATTGAATCTGAATCTTCCACAATATGAATCTTTTTTATTGAGGAGAGCCAATGTTGAGTAGGTGGTGTTGCCAAGAGATGATCACAAAGATATATTACAATCTCTTCTAAGGAAGGAAGATGACTAGGTAAATGTCCTTTCAATTTGGGACACCTTGATAACCTCAGAGTTTTCAAATGAGGAAAAGGAAATATGTTGTCTTGAAGAGGATGCCATTCCTCCCAATTTGACATTTCCTCAATTACAAGCTTCTCAAGGGAAGAAAATGGTTGGATTGAAGAATTGGAACTTCCTGCTGCCATGCCATAGAACTCCTGCCCAATTGTCACAATAGATGTCATTCTAGTAATCTGCAAGTCCTTGAGAGAAGGTAGCTGCCCTAGTGGTGGAAGTATCGGGCAATGCGCACAGTTATCAAGGCAGAGAGACACCATGTTAGAAAATGAAGGATCTCCCAACCAACTTGGAAAACTTGTCCCGCCATATAAGTCAATGCTCAGCTTCTTTAGGTTTGGTGATGGTTGTAACTTATTAAGCACATCTTTTCCTTTAAGTGAGTCATCAACTTCCTCACCCCACTGAAGCGTTAACTCCTCAATATGTTCTCTGCTCTTCAAGTTTGCATCACTTGCCTCCATGACATCATTGACATTTTGTAAGTTCTTGATGAATAATTTTCCTCGTAGCTTAGGAAACTTCCCAAGCTCTCTGACACTTAAACCAATATTTTTCTTGCCTACTACAAAAACAGTTAGAGTTTGAAGGTTTTCTAGTTCAGCAATTTGCTTTGGCATCTCTATTATGCTTGTCTGATCAAGATATAGATGACGCAAATGAATTAATTTTCCAACATGTTCTGGCAATTCTGTGAGATTTGAGCACATAGATAAAATCAAAGTTTGCAAGTAGTAGAGGTTGCATATGGTGTCAGGCAGGCTTGTGATTTCAGAATGAGAAAGATCTAGATAGCGCAACTGCACTAAATTGCCAATTGTGTCCGGTAGTGTGGTGATGTTTGCATATTTTGATAATGATAACACACGCAACCTTTCGAATGTGGGTAGAAAATCATCGACCACCTTTCTGGATAAATGATATTCTCCCAATTCATCATAGTCAATGGCTAGGAAGCTTCTCAAGCATTTGAATTTGTGTAAAGTCTTAAACTTCTTGAAAATGTCATAAAGTTGTTGATTATATGAAAAGTGTCGAACACTTTCATAGCTCTCAGCGCCTGATTCAAGTCTGTAACAACTTTTTCCAGATACAACAGTAGCTAAATCATTAACAAGGTCATGCAAGATAAAAGTCTGCCCACTAGAGTCATCATGCAATTGTTGTATCAATGATCTGGATAACAATTCAGTAAAACACTCATCACCTACTTCTTCCATAGTTTTTTTATCTTGAGAATGATCAAGGAAGCCTTCTGCCATCCACAACAAAACCAATTGCTCCCTATCAAGTAAATAGTCCTTTGGAAAAATTGAGCAATAGGAAAAACATCTTTTTAGTTGCGAGGAAAGATATTGATAACTCAGGCGCAATGCAGGCAAAATACTATCATTCTTTAAGTTCCATATGTCATTGTTCAGAACTTCAATCCACTCTTCAGTATCTACTTTCGAACGCAACAGTCCTCCAAGTGATTTCGCAGCAATTGGCAATCCACCACACTTTCTTGCAATCTTCCTGCCAATTGGTTCTAGGTTTCGGCGTTGAGTTTCAGAAAAGTCTCCACTTCCAAATGCACGTTTGGAGAGTAAAGACCAACTGTCTTCATCTGATAGAGGATCTAATTCAAAAATAGGAAATGTGCGCGCAGCATCTGCCACATTTTTGTGGCGTGTTGTGATGATCACTCGGCTTCCATTTTTTCCATAAATCAACGGAGATACAAGTTCATCCCAATCAGAACAACTGTCATTCCATAAGTCATCCAACACAATGAAAAATCTCCTATCCCTTAAATTTTTCCTTAACTCAACTCGAAGTAAATCAAGATTATTAGTTTCCCATGGTGTTTTAGTGACAGATTCAAGGAGAGTTTTGGTTACTCTAAAAACATCAAAATCTTCTGATACACAAGCCCATGCTGTGAGATCGAAGTGCTTTTGAACATTTTCATCATTGTAAGCAAGCTGTGCAAGTGTTGTTTTTCCGACACCTCCCATGCCTACAATTGCAACTACGCCCATATTGTTCTGGCTAGTACTGCTTTCTGATAGCAGCATGTTCATTACTTTCTCTAGATCATCTTCCCTACCAACCATGAAAGATTCGTCGAACATGGGACATGAAGGTGTTCTATGAGAAACTCTGACACTTTTAGTTTGCAAACTCAGTATATCTTTATTATCAGCAAAAAGTTTGAGGGTTTCACACATATCTTTCATTTGGGAATTGATCTCTCCATAGATATTTTTAAAAGGAGAAGAAAGTAAGTTCCACACCTGTTTAGTTTTGCTTGCAGCTTGCGTGTTCTCCATCTTGCATCGAAGGGAATCATAGCTAATTTGATTGAGAAGATCTTCAGCATCGTAGACAGCATCTTTCAAGCCATCAAGCCAGTCTTTGACAGAAGGAGTGCTGATCTGCTTCTCCTCTGCAACATCTAGGAGAGGTTGAAGAGTGAGAAGTGTTAGTCTTATCTGTTTCAAGAGTGAGAGATCTAGCTTGGTGTTTGTGATGTAATCAAGAAACTCTTTGGAAGCAAGTTTCTGAACTAAGGTCTGAACAGTTGCAGAGAGGAAAGCACTTCCTATCATAGTTGCAGCCATGTTGTATTAGCAAAAGTTTGAAGGAAATGAAGATCTGTTAGCTACAAAATTATAAAGCTGGAAGCAAATCTCACCACAAGATTTTAAGTGGTATAGATGGAATACTGATTCAATAATTGATATTGAAGAAGTTGCAGCAATAATTCAAATATGGACAAATGAATTATGCTGAGTCACGAGATGAGGCCCACTTTTGTAATCTTAAGAAGATCAAATGTAAGCCGTTGATTCCAGGAAATTGGAGAGTTAGGCTTACAATATAAAAGATAAATTGATTTAATGCAATTAATCACTAACCAGAGCCTAATAATATAAATCAATTTAAAAAGTATATATAAGCACCAAGATTTGTATTCACGTGCATACCTCACAGCAAGTTTCATCTGGTGAGAGTGTGAGACAGTTGAGTCTCTACTGGTGAGCCTAATAATCAATAGATTTCTCAATAGGACATACTGTGCTTTAAAGTAATACAAGCTTAATACTTTCTTATTTAACTCTTTGCTCAAAACATATTCAATACTAATTTTGAGATACAGCAGAATATTTCATTTCTCGCCACCACGGCTCATTTTGTTGATTTTCCTGTTGGTTGATCTCACTCCATATAGATTCATGGTTTTAGATTTTAGTGCTTGCGATTATGTAGTTGGTAATTCTATTCTTATCTCTAATCTGTCACCTCCTAAAATACTTCGCAATATTACCTTTCGAGGATTCTAAGTTATTGGTATTAGTTAAGTTTCACGACATTCTTCATTATCGTTTGGATCAACTAAATCTCGATGGGTAAAAATTGTTGGTTATTCGACTTTCACATTTAGAGACTCTTAAATTGTGAGTGTTCGTGTCGGCTTAGAGAACATGGTAGGATTATGCAGTAGTATCAATAAAAGATTCGATTCTTCCAATAGAAGGCCCTTGATCAAAGAAGGCATTATGGAAGCTTTTGAAAGTTCATTTCAAAAATAGATTGAATATTATGTAAACTCTGAAAATTTTCAAAATGTTATTGAGTGTCTCTCTCTAATTAGCTTTTATCTTCTCTCTATCACAATTAAAAATAAAAATTCATAATTAAATGTCTCACATGCAAAGTAAAAATTGAAAAATGATTTCTACTACCCATGAAAGGTAACCATCATGAATCGGTCCAGGGGCTTCATCTTTAAACTCTCAAAACAACGAACCATGATTATAACTATTTAAAGAGAAATAATTGAATCGGAAAGAACTACATTTCTATATTAAGTACTTATGAGGATATATCACAATTATATTTGTAGCCTTTCTTAAGACAACCTAAAGTACATATAACAAAGTTTCACATAGGAGTGATAAATGATAATGGATTCTTGGTCAACAAGGTAACTCGAAGATAAACTCTATAACAGCAAAATTAAGCATGGGGAGATGAGGAAGTGAGAGAAATCGAGAGAGATAGGGAGTAAGGTTTCAAATAGAGATTACATAACTGGTTGCAGTCACATCACAACTCTTGATATTGCAAAGAATCCCAGTCAATTCCAATCATGTTGCATATTCAGCTACATAAAAAAAACTTGGTCGCATTCCATATCATTGACACGGATCTTTGTTTAAAACCTTGATACATGGGAATTTGAGGATCCAAATAAACAATTGAGAGTAAAATAAGTAAATAAGCATGTTGGAGCAGACTATTTTCATTTGTCTACCCATTTCCTCAACTTGTACAATTTTTGATGATTAGGAAGATGAATTTTTGGTTTGATACAGAAATAGAACTCTTGATTCCAACAACGCCACATATTTATCTAGCATAGACACCACGGCTTCAAATTCAGTCACTTGATTTTCTATGGCATCAATCTGCTCATCATACTCGTTAAAGCTACCACTTTAGCATATCAGTTGCTCCACAAACACCCTTAATCCTGAAGCCAAATCACCAAACCCTTTATACTCGTCTGCAACCTTTGCATTCACTTTCTCCACTAGCTCTAGATGATTATTAGTCCCCTGACACACAAATTCATTGCAAATTATAACAAGACAAATCAATTTGCATTCACTTTCTCCACTAGCTCTAGATGATTATTAGTCCCTGACACACAAATTCATTGCAAATTATAACAAGACAAATCAATAAAAACCACAATTGTACATCTCAACTCAACAAGTGTCTGAAGAATTGATGAGAAGTAGGATCTTAGAGAGGGTTTGAGAAAGAATGAGGGGTTTCACCTGAAGCTCCGATTTGATCATGGTGGCGACACTACTGAAGAGATCATTTAATGATTCAGCAAGCTCATCATGCTTTTGATCTTGGGATTCATCTTTCTTTACATTTTCCATGGTTGGAGTATGTAGTTGACCAATTCACAATGGAAGATTAGGAGTAACTACGCAAGCTAAGGAAACAATCAACCAAGTGTTGCTTTATAGCCCAAACTGCAGTTGATTCAAAAAGGGGGAATATATCATTTAATAATAACAAGCTCATAAATCAAACCCTAATTTAACATAATCTTCTGACAAATTAATTGTGTTGTGAATTTCCTAGTTGGAAGGATTAGTATTTAGATACCGACCCACCATTATCTGGTAAATTCTCTGTTTTCCTTGTATTTATTCACCTAAAATTTAAGCAATGAGAATTGAAAATATGAGAAGCAACTTTTCTGTTTATGGAAGGACATCAACAATAAAACCTTGCTACATGATAAAAAAAGCAACTGTCCCTCCTCCCAAGTCTTTTACCAGTTTAATAGTTGACTTGAAATGGAAACAAAAGAAAAACACAAAACACTGAAAGTAAACCCTAAATCACACACATCGAAAATTTACATTGCACATGTTTTATATTAACTTTTTTTTTACACAATTAACTTATTTCTAAATACATGTTAATAATGTGAGACGTAGAATCTAGGAGGATAAATTGAAATTGGATCAATTAATTTAATTAAAAAATGTAAATTGAAATAAAAATTTGTATTGTTTTTCTTAAAAATCAAAATATATAATATTCATTACTAATTTTACAAACTATACAAAAGCATTTGAAGTTACAACATAATACAATTCTTTATTGTATATCAAAACTAGTAACAAACCCGTGCATACGCACGAGTTCTGGTTTGGTACGCGCATTTGTTTACATAATATATTTATTTTAAATAGAAGATTATAACAGAAAAAAATATTTAGATCAATAATTGATTTTTTTTCGTATATAAAAATATTTAAATCAATAATAGATTTTTTCCCGTATATCATATTTGGATCATAAATACCATATTTCGTATATAAAAATATTTAGATCAATAATATATTTTTCCCTATACAAATATTATTTATGTTTAAGTATTATTTACAAAAATATCTAGATTAATAGTAAATTTTTGTATATAAAAATATTTTGATCAATAATAGATTTTTTTCCGTATACCATTTTTTAATCAATTTTTTTTAATTATAAATACCATATTTCTTATATAAAAATATTTAGATCAATAATAAAATTTTTTCCAGTATAAAAATATTATTTATGTTTAGGTATCGTTTACAAAAATATCTGGATTAATAGTAAATTTTTGTATATAAAAATATTTAGATCAATAATAGATTTTTTCCCGTATACCATTTTTTAATCAATTTTTTTGGGATCATAAATATCATTTTTCGTATATAAAAATATTTAGATCAATAATACATTTTTCCCGTATACAAATATTATTTATGTTTAGGTATCATTTACAAAAATATCTGGATCAATATTAAACTTTCGTATTTAAACATATTTAGATCAGTAATAGAATTTTTTTCCCGTATACTATTTTTTAATCAAAATTTTTTGGATCATAGATATCATTTTTCGTATACAAAAATATTTAGATCAATAATATATTTTTTGCGTATACAAATATTATTTATGTTTAAGTATCGTTTATAAAAATATTTGGATCAATAGTAAATTTTGGTATATAAAAATATTTACATCAATGATAGATTTTTTCGCGTATATAATGTTTGAATCAAATTGGATCATAAATACCACTTTTTGTATAAAAATATTTAGACAATAAATTGTTTCCTGTATACAAATATTATTTTTGTTTAAGTATCATTTACAAAAATATTTGGATCAATAATAAATTTTTGTATATAAAAGATAAAAAGATAGAGTAAAAATATTTACATCAATATATATCTCTTCGAACGGGACTAACTTAATGATGCAATTGTGATTGTTATTCAGATTGAAATAAATAGAAAATATTGTTGTGGTGGAGAAATACAACTTAATTATATGCCAATTTTTTGTACAAGTGGAACCTAGTTTTCAATATAATAAAAGTTATCTAGTGAACTACAATAATACTGACATAAATATTACTCTTTTAATTAAACCCCAAGAGCCTTTATATTATAATAGTATATTTATTTGTAGAATCTTCAAAATTCATTGTGATCGTGGATATAGCTTATTCCAAGAGCCTTTACTTCATAATAGTATATTTATTTGTAGTGAATTTTTTGGCATTTACAAACTCATTCTCAAATATATTGAGAACACATGCAAAATTCAACTTATGTAAATCCATTCAAGGCAAAAACATGTGCTACTGTTTTCGATAATAATATCCAAAAAAGTGTTTTGCTTGTGTAAAATACAATGTTTTTGAAATTATATCAGAGCTCCCAATCACATGTTGATAAGTTTTTGTTGCAAAGGCTTTTCACCGATGAACAGTTCATCCTTAATTGAACCAATTATAGTTAAATATATATTTTGATGATTAAGCTACATTTTCAGTTAAAAAAAAGGTAAACTTTAAGTTTATAAATGATTTGTAAGATGAAGAACTTTAAGGTTATTTGACTGTTTTTGGCTACACAATTTTATTTAATATATAGTACAACCATCAGTAACAACCATATTTCTACTAAAGCAACCATCAGTAGCATGATAGAAACACAAACACATTCAAAATGTTTGATCTAATTTGTTAGGGTACATCACCACCATTAATTAAAAAGAAAATAAATAAAATAACTCCCTAGTGTTTTGACAGCAACCAATGTGCAACGTATATAGGTATGCATGCACCATATAGATAGCTTATGATATTTTACTTGTAGTACATCATTTGTTGTGCAGCAGCAACATTTTGGAACCCGCCGTCATATATCGCCCGACTTGCTCCAATCGCAGTCTGTTAAGAGTATGTTATGCTTGGGATGCATCAATGCATGCATGAAAAAGTATGTGAAACTTGTAGAATGGTCTAAACAGTTCATATACCAGAAGTAGTTATGCTGAAAAGCCAATTCTAATATCATAAGCCAAGTCTAAATAGATTAGATATTCAAGATATCATATGATGGTAATAGATGTGTCACATGTCATAGATGGGAACATACACAAGAAACACAAAATCAGACTTACAAGCATGTGAATCTGGTCTCAAGTAGTCACTGCTTCTCAAAACAGAAGCATTGTATTTTATTAAAGTAAACTCTAGCCTGTACAAGAAATGAAGGTTGAAGTTAAGAGTTCAGTAGCCAGTACCTTCATATATAGGAGTTACACTATATGTAGAAACATCAGCTATCGGAGTAGACTTGCAAGGGCACCCTAACCTAGTAAAGAAAATGAATAATGCTCGATAACAGTATAGACGAACCATTTAATTATAACCCTTATTTCAAAGTCAAACGACCTTTAAACTAAATCTTCATTCAAAATGGTACTTGCTTCAACATTCAAATTCAAATTCAATACAACTGAAAAGAGAGTTTAAGAAAAGAACATTTAAAATGCAGGGCTGAAACTAAACATTCAAAAAGAATCTAAAAGAAGGAAGAAGTTATTTATTTGATTCAATCAATGATTTAAGCTCCAAACATATTAATAGAGAAAATCGGAAAAAAAAGGTTGAAACTGAACCTGTTTCAGAATAATCACCGGCAGCCACCGCAACCTAACACCGACGATAAGTCCATCACCGAAAGAAATTAATCTGCACCTATAAAGGAAGCATCACTACACACTAAATAGAAATCATGCGTAGTAGCTAACTGGAAGAAAAAAACTAATAACTAATACCTATGTTAAATTTCCTGTTGGGATCCTTCGCTGCAGTTAGTTGGTTCTACTCTATTAGAAAGTAAGCTATTACAAATGGATAATGCTTTGAAACCATTTTTAAGAATCAAAGAAGCCATTAAGATATTTATTGGAACATGGCTTGGTTCAATTTGGTGGTATTTGTTGTGGAGAAGAGATGAAGGTATTTGTTCTCGAGAGAGATGGAGGTATTTGTTTGTGAGACAGATGGTAGGGTTGTGATAGAGGGCCCACCCGAATTAGAAAACAGCCCATGTGGATGAGAGATTTTGTTACTAAATAATAGTCCTTTTTATTATTTCAGCAGCCTTTTAATTTTTATTGTTGGGCTTGGCCCTTTTAGTGACCCATTAGGATTTTTGTTTGTATATATAGCAACTCTTTTGTAGCAGCAGCTTTTATGAATGAAATCAGAATTTTATCTTTCTTCCTAGTTTTGTGTTATTTTAATGGTGAATTCCTTTATTTGGTAATAGTTGTTGAACCCTCTTTATCATTGGTGCTTTCATTTTATTGTTCTCATGGCTCCTCCCAAACCACCAAACCCTTCATCCAAAGAAATCATTGATGAAGCTGTCCAAACAGCTCTACAAACCTCCTCCCTACACCTTAATAATTTGCTACAAGATACCCAAAATCAATTGGACGAACGTTTTGCGCTTGCTGCCACGGATCTGCAGAAGCTGAACAACCGTATGGACAGCGATAGAGAAACTGCTGACAAGAGGTATGACTCCATGATGACCATTCTTACAAAGCTGGTAGCTCAAAAGACCCCCCAATCTACCTCTCCTATTCCAACAGCAGCTTCTTCATCAGGTATTCCTAAAAGCACTTTCTCTTCACCTTTACATACACAGCATTCTGCCTATAACCTTTCCCCAGCCCATACCCCTCTTCATAACTCTACACTCACTTCCCAAAATCCCCCACAACCCAGGGTTTCTACTACCACCAGATTACCCAACACTACTCAAGCAGCCTTCATACCCTACAGCCTTTATTCACCCCCTTTTTCAACAAACCAGAATTTCTCCATTCCATATGCGACAGCTGGTTTTTCTGCCAGCCAGCCTATACCTACATTTTTCTCTAGCCATATTCCTTATACCCAGCCTGCACCCCCATCCCCAATACCTACTTTCCGTACCCCAAAATTAGAACTTGCATTATTTGATGGGTCAAACCCTTTAGAATGGCTTTTTCAAGCTGACCAATTTTTTACTTTTTACCAATTACCTCCTGAAAGTAGATTGTCCATGATGTCATTTTATATGAAAGGAGATGCTCTAGGTTGGTTCAAATGGATGCACCAGAATAAATTGTTGGTTGACTGGTTCTCTTTTACAAAAGCCCTAGAATTGCGTTTTGGCCCTTCAACTTTTGAAAATCATCAAGCTGAATTATTTAAATTGAAACAAACCCATTCTGTAGTGGCGTATCAGGCAGCTTTTGAAAAGTTGGGCAATCAAGTAGTTGGGCTATCACATGAGGCTATATTAAATTGTTTCATTTCAGGTTTGCTACCAGATATTCAAAATGAGCTTGCTATTCATAAACCATCCTCCATTTCCCAAGCAATTGGTCTTGCCAAATTAATTGAATCTAAGTTAAGGGAAGCCAAACCTAAATTTCAAAAACCTTTTTCCCCAAATACCTATTCACGTCAGCCTGCTCACCCCCACCCAGCAGCACCCACACCAACTACAGCAATGCCTAAAACACCCCAATCAGCCAATCCAAACCGATTACCCATACGTCGCCTTTCCAACAGCCAACTACAAGAGCGTAGAGCTCAAGGGCTTTGCTTCAATTGTGATGAAAAATTCATACCAGGTCATAAATGTGCAGCAGGAAATTTTTTATTACTTTTGGATGATGATGATGATTCTTTCATTCAAGACACTCACGACCAGCAAGGCACTACAGTGACAGCAGAATCCAATGAGACTTATTTCCAACTTTCTCCCCAGGCTGCTATTGGACAATTTTTTCCTAAAACACTTAAGTTCAATGGGTTCATAAATGGTCTAACAGTGACAGTTCTTATTGACACGGGTAGCACTCACAATATCCTTCAACCTAGGATAGCCCAACACCTTAAATTATCAACCACCCCAATACCTAACTTTTCTGTCATGGTTGGTAATGGATCCAAATTACATTGCTCTGGCCTATGCCCCCAAGTCCCTATCACCCTACAAAATAACCTTTTTACAATTCCTTTTCACCTACTTCCTATTGAAGGAGCCGACGTAGTTCTTGGAATGGAATGGTTACGCACTTTAGGTCCCCTTGTGGCCGATTTTTCTATCCCTAAAATCTCTTTCAGCCATAACAACAATGATATCACCATAACAGGAGATCCCAAATCCCTTCCCACACACTCTTCTTACAATCAATTATGTCATCTCCTTGACACTGATTCAGTTGCTTCCATCCATTTGTTACTTTATCAACCAACCCCAGCCCATGAAACAAACCTAAATTGCCCTACATTTCAGACCATGGATACTCTACCTACCAAAATTCCTCAAAACATTTCCAAACTTATCAAATCCTTTGCCAGCATTTTCCAAAAACCCCAAGGCCTTCCCCCACCTAGACAACATGATCACCACATTCCCACTTTACCCAATTCTGCACCAGTTAATGTAAAACTTTATAGGTATCCTCATTCACAAAAAGAAGCTATGACTTCAATAATTCAGGAGACGCTTCAAGAGGGTATCATTAAACCTAGCAACAGTCCTTACTCCTCCCCAGTCTTATTAGTTCGAAAAAAAGATGGCAGTTGGCGATTTTGTGTTGATTATCGCGCTTTGAACGCTGTTACTATACGTGACCGTTTTCCTATCCCCACAATAGATGAGCTATTTGATGAATTGAGTTCAGCAACTATTTTTTCTAAGATCGATCTTCGATCAGGATATCACCAAATAAGGGTAACACCGGCAGATACACACAAAACTGCATTCAGAACGTTTGATGGGCACTACGAGTTCTTGGTTATGCCTTTTGGCCTAACTAATGCTCCTAGTTCTTTTCAATCAGCCATGAATGATCTCCTACGCCCTTATCTAAGACGGTTCGTTTTAGTTTTTTTTGACGATATTCTCATTTATAGCTCTTCTATTACTGACCATGTTATTCATTTAAAAACTGTTCTTGAGTTGCTTTTAACTAATCAATTCTTTGCCAAATTATCAAAATGTGTGTTTGTTGTGCCTAAAGTTGATTACCTAGGTCATATTATTTCAAGTGCTAGTGTAACCCCAGATCCAGAAAAGATAAAAGCTATACTAGAATGGCCAAGGCCTCGATCACTCACGGCGCTCAGGGGTTTTTTAGGCCTCACCGGGTTCTATCGACGATTTGTTCGCCACTACGCCTCTCTCGCCGCTCCCCTCACCGATTTATTACGATCCACTAAATTACATTGGGATACATCAGCTGAGACAGCATTTACAATTTTAAAGAACAAAATGACACAAACTCCAGTTCTAAGCCTTCCTGACTTCTCTCAGCTCTTTGTCTTTGAAACCGATGCATCTGCTTTGGCGGTTGGAGCAGTTCTTTCACAGCAGGGTCATCCACTTGCCTTCTTCAGCAAAAAGCTCTGTCACAGACTACAAGCCTCTTCTGTATATGTCCGCGAGATGTATGCGATTACAGAAGCTGTCAAGAAATGGCGTCAGTATTTAATCGGAAGACATTTCCATATATATACTGATCAGAAGAGTCTTAAAAATTTGCTGGTTCAAACAATACAAACTCCTGAGCAGCAAAAGTGGGCTGCGAAGCTACAAGGGTTTCAGTTTGAAATATTTTACAAACCTGGGCGCACAAATCAGGTTGCAGATGCTTTGAGTCGCCGGCCTACTGAGGACGATGCTGTTGTACTCCTCTCCATATCTTCACCAGTTCCACACCTTATAAAAGAGTTGAAGATACATTACAACACAACACAGGAGGGTAAAGAGCTACTAAACAAAATTCAAACAGACACAGCAATGCAAACTACTTTTCAGATCAAAGATGGACTGGTATTCTTCAAAGACAGAATTTTTATACCTTCAAAAACAGATTTCCGAGAGATCCTGCTCAAAGAATACCATTCAACCCCAACAGCGGGTCACTCTGGACTTCAGCCCACCTTGGCTAGACTTTCTTCTTCGTTCCTGTGGTCGGGTATCTACAAGGATACAAAATCCTTTGTTAAAGCATGCTCTGTTTGTCAGCAAAACAAGTATTTACCCCAAAAGAAACAGGGTTTACTACAACCTCTAAATATCCCAGCCCTAGTTTGGGACGAGTTAAGCATGGATTTTATAACTCACTTACCTAATTCATTTGGCCATACCACCATCTGGGTCATTTGTGACAGACTGACCAAGTTTTCCCATTTTATTGCTCTTCTAACAAGTTTCTCTGCTAAAGATCTGGCCGTCCGATTTTCTGTTGAGATCTGTCGCCTTCATGGAATACCATCCTCCATTGTCTCAGATCGTGACCCTCTGTTTCTCAGCAACTTTTGGCGTGAACTTTTCAAGGCACAGGGCACCACACTTAAGTATAGCTCCGCGTATCACCCTGAAACAGACGGATTAACTGAGGTTACTAACCGTTGTCTAGAGACGTATTTGAGATGCTTCACAAGTGATAATCCAAAAAAATGGTTTCGATACTTACATCTCGCGGAGTTTTGGCATAACACTGCTCACCACTCAGCCATCAATATGTCTCCCTTCGAGGCTCTGTACGGCCGTCCTCCACCATCTCTGTTATGCTACACCCGTGGCTGCACCCAACTCACGACCATTGACTCGTCCCTGCAACAACGAACAGAGCTTTTAACCACTCTGAAACAGAACCTCAAAAGAAGTCGTCAGAGAATGGAATCACAGGCAAACCAAAAGAGAACAGATCGTACCTTTTCTGAAGGGGATTTCGTGTGGTTACGACTTCAACCATATCGCCAAACCTCTGTGACTCGTCGTTCTTCACAAAAGCTTTCAAAACGATACTTTGGCCCCTTCCAGATCATTCGTCGCATCGGTAAAGTCGCCTATCATCTGGATCTACCTCCTTCCGCCAAGATCCACCCAATCTTTCATGTGTCACAACTACGTCAGTTCCATGGTACGAACCCTTCGCTGCGTTTCACTCCAATTCCTACCGAGCTAGCCACCACGGATGTGGAAGCAGAAGAAGTTTTACGCACCCAAGACCACCACAGGGAGGCAGATACACGAAATAAGGGAGATGGAAAGCGAACAACATTTATTGAAAATAGAGAACATAGTCAAGAAGTGGAAGGGAAAGCTGCATTTACTTGTGAAGAGAAAAGAAGTGGAAATGAGGAAGTGGAAACTCTGACTCAGAATATAGAGTCCCAATGTACTTTACCTTCCCACTCTCCCACGCTTCCTTCTAACGTCTCTAATTCAATTAAATCTGCGCCATCCTTTAGCCCACCTACCCTTGATCTACAATCTCCACCGTTGCTTACTTATGCCCCTTCACGTGACTTGATGAGTTCCAAGACCAACACACTTCCCCATGTTTCGTTGGACACAGCTGGCGCCTCACACTTTCCCCATTAGGGAGTACAGTCTGTCCACCACAAGGCTTCACGTGTTACTTCTCCTCTTGGGCCTCCTTGTAGTGCTGATCCACAAAAAGAGATAATACCCAACCTTGAGGACAAGGTTGTCCTTGGGCCGGTGAGTAGTGATAGAGGGCCCACCCGAATTAGAAAACAGCCCATGTGGATGAGAGATTTTGTTACTAAATAATAGTCCTTTTTATTATTTCAGCAGCCTTTTAATTTTTATTGTTGGGCTTGGCCCTTTTAGTGACCCATTAGGGTTTTTGTTTGTATATATAGCAACTCTTTTGTAGCAGCAGCTTTTATGAATGAAATCAGAATTTTATCTTTCTTCCTAGTTTTGTGTTATTTTAATGGTGAATTCCTTTATTTGGTAATAGTTGTTGAACCCTCTTTATCAGGTTGTGTGTGAAGCAAAATAAGACAAAGGGTAGTGTGTGAATTTGATCATGTTTGCAGAATCACAGCAGGCTTTTGGCAGAAAAATTTATGGTTTCAAGAACAAATTGAAGAAGAGAAGATAAAGGGGTTTTTGGATTATCGTGAAGAGGGAAAAGAGGTCTGCCAAAAAGTAAAAAGTAATTATTTGCAAAGGGATATTAAATTAAAAGTGATATTTGTTGATGTTGGGCCACCGGAAAATGATAATGTAGATGTAGAAAACCAGCAAAAGACAATTTTTGCCCCAAAATTATTAAATTAGACTAAGTTAATCAAAGGGTATTTTGGTGAAATTCAGAACAGTAACTTTTCTTATATTATAGATAAAAGATATGATATACTTTTGGGAATTTTTATTCCACCATTTTCTAAAATAAAGATTTTTTGTTATTTTGAAATTGCCCATTAAAAACCGAAAATGCATTTCCGATTCGCCCATATATTTTACAAAAACATGTCAAATGTGATTTCACCATTCAAAATGGAAAAACGAAATCAGAGATATATGGTTTGCGTGAGTGGATTTGCAGCGGAGGATAAATGGATGCGCTTCTCTGATATGAGTCATCTAATAGAAAGTGCGTGTGAGAGGGTGTGTATTAATCTTACAAGATACGGTTTCTCGAAGACTTGTTTCCCTCTGCGCACTGCTCCAATACCAAATCCAAATGATTGTATCATATGTGTTGGATGGGTTTCAAATCCGCAGTACTTTGTTCAAGTGTATTTGAAATCGGAATGCCCTATACTACCTACATCACCAGAGTGGGCGATTCATTTCACAATCTCACGCGAGACTTGGCCAGACCAATTCATTAAAAGGATGCAAGAATACAACAAGTTGAACAAAATTGAAATAGAAAAAAATAGAGAAAAGTTAAAAGAGGTGCCACCGATGGATTTGGTCGACAACAATCTTTTCGGCTCATTTAAGTAGTTAGGTATCATTTTATTGTAAATGTCATTTTGTTCATGTGTTATGGTGTGGAAATATATCCATTTTTGTAGTTTGACCAAAATTTTTATATTTGAATACATGAGGTTTTTTTGAATGAGTTGTTGTTTCTGTTCAGTTTCTGGTTTTTCACTCCCAAGGAACTAACCGGAAATATATTTTTGATTTCAATTTATATAAAACCGGAAGTGAAATTCCGGTTTCAACTCTGACACAGGGATAGGATTTGTATGGTTCATGTTTGCCTCCAACTATTATAAATAACCTCACTTGTCATATTATTTCATACTACAACACCAAAAACCAAAAATGAACATCAAAATGAACATCGAATGACATGTTGGAGTTGTCCACTTTATCGGTGTTACACCATCACGCGAATTTATGTTCACCAAGTACACCCTAATTGAAGATGTGCGTGACATATTGAAGGAACTTATACCTTACGGCGACAATCTCAATGTTGTGAAACCGAGTACCACTCGCCATCTGTTGACAAAGATGGGAAGCTTGTGTTCATCTACCATGAGCTGAAGAACGACGCTGATATACGGGCTATGTGGAATACTTTTACCAATTTTGAGGAAAAAGTTTCGATCGAGTTAGATGCGACTATTTCAAGATCAGTCGATGATATTATCATGATGTTGCAACGTCCACGTGGACGTGAATTTGTAATGTTTGTTTTCTGTTAAAATCCTTAATGTATTTCTTTTGTTTATCTTATGAATTGTCTTTTGAATTTTTGATATTGGTGTTAATCAATGATGATTTTCTGGTTTCCTTTAAAAGTGCAATTCATAAAAAAATATAATAACTTCAACAATTGCCACTTAAACCGGAAGTATGTATTCCCTTTATATATAGTTATAGACTAGCCTAAAAGAATGTATTCCCTTTATATATATAGTTATAGATATTTAATCCGGAGATGCATCTCGGTATGTGTAAAAAATGAGTATGAAGATGCATCTCCATAAACACCATTTATTCAAAAGTAAATGGATGGTTCAAAGATGAATCTAAGGACGCTATTGGTTCATAATTTGCGCCAGACCCTTTCCTCGTCATCCTTCTTCATTTTCTCAAAAGTTCCCAAAAAAATTCAATTGAATTCTGCAACGATTTTCCTTTTGCATCCATTCAATCAAGTTTACTTCTTTGGAGCTCTTTCCACCATCTCATAACATATAATCTGTCCATTCTCATTAATCAATTACTTTGGTAATTTTTTCAAATCGTCTTTTATTTTGAGGGTTAAGTATGTTTTTGGTCCCTCTAAATATATTAAATTTCATTTTTAGTCCTTATTAAAAAAATGACATATTTTAGTCCCTATAAAATTTTTATGCATGCAGTTTTAGTCCCTGCTATTTTTTTAAATTTTGAAAACTGTTTAATTACCCTTAAAATTTTAAAATTTTGAATAACTTTTTTCATACATGTTTAGAATAATATAAAATACTTATTAAAATGAGAAGAATTAAATATGAATTTTTTAAAATGAGAAGAATTAAATATGAATTTTTTAAATTCAAAAAGAGAATGATAAAAGTAATGTAAATCTCGACGTAGAAATCAAATTTTGAGTTCCTTTTTTCGAGGAAATTTTTATAATGTTCTAAACATGTATGTATGTAAAATAATTATTCAAAAATACACATTGGTTTAACAGTAGGGACTAAAACTACGTGTATAATAATTTTGTGGGGACCAAAATATGTCATTTTTTTGATATGGACTAAAAATGAAATTTGAGATATTTATAGGGAGCTGTCATACCCCAAAATTTGCCCACCATAATCTCAAAGATATTTTGGCTCAAGTAGTCTCAGCTCCAACTAGCAAGCATGCATATCTTCTCCCAAATAAAGACCCGTAATGTCATTCACTTATTATAACATTTATTTATTTTATTTGGATTTTATTCACTTAAAGTCTAAATAAACCAAATAAATATAAAAATATTTGAATTAATCTGTGGGAATTTATTTTAATCATTCAAGGGGTGGACAAATTATCGTCTTTTTATTTGATTTATTTAAAGACAAATTAAAATCAAATACAATTATAGTTTAGGAATAAGAGATAAGCTATGGTCCAAGCCCATTCTTTGACCTAATTTCATCCATTATATATACATAACAATACAAGTTATTAGGGGACGATTCTGACAGCCAAGAACCAATTTTCGGCACATACACATTGCTGTTTGTATATATTTTTGTTTTCCGCAAAACTAATGGGAGAGCCTTCCAAACTTGACCACAAATATTCTTTCCCCGTCAATATGTTATAACCAAATGCACTGTCCTCCTTCACAATGGTTACAAACCGCGGCAAAGACACAAAACCGTAACTGCAAAAGAAGAGAGAATTGGCTGCAAGGAGTCCCTGGAAAAAGACGGTGAAAACCGTGAACAAAAGTTGAGGTGCAGATCAAGTTTCGTTTGGATTCAAGATATTGCAAGCATCAAAATACACTCCTCGCATCTTTTTGAATCCGGCCACACCCTTTCCATTGATTGAAGCATCAAAATCGCAAGGAAAATCGCTAACGGTTTGCACTTATTTTTTTCCGAAATTCACTACGAGCGATTTATACGTTTTAAACACGATTTGATTATGTAATTGCTCTTGTACTGATGTTTAGAACATTCCTGTATAGTTTAATTTGAGCTTTGATGCAGAGATGGCAAGATGCCATTGATAGGGTTTCGACCTCACAATTTGGGGACGGTTGTTAGAAGCAATCTTAGGCCTAATTGAGGTGTTCATCAAATTCGTATGAATGTTTACAATCAATCGGGGTTATTGTGGTGCGTTTTTGGTGATTATTTTGCAGGAATTAGGGGGAGCCATAGGACCGGCCATGGACATCTCGAGGACGGGGATGAACAGTAACTGGCGCCTATCTTTTTTTTTTTATATAATTTTTGAATGATCTTGATTTTGTTTATATTACTTGCGTTTCATTCTGCATGACAAACAAAACTTGTGGCGCAGATGGCACAAACATGATGGGGTGAAAGGGAGAACGTGGGTTCGACCCTCTCTCAAGACATTATTTTACCAATTAAACTTGCTATTTGACTGCAGCTCCTGTGTGTGCGGTGCATACGTCCATACCATGCATCCTCAGTCCGTAGCCACAGGATCTCACGCAAAACAAATCCAACACATCAGGATACATAGGAACACCATGGACACGCAAAGCCCTGCAACACATGATCAAAAGCTAAGTTTTTTTTTTCTTTACTTTTTTAATTACATAACTTTATTTAATTTATATTATTTATGTATAGTATTTTATATAAAAAATTTCTTTATTATAAAAAACTTTTTTTTTTATCTTAATCTTTTTGATTCTCCTTATTTACCGACTATTCGATTTTATTTTATTTGTTATAAAATAATTTGAAAATTGTTTGAATTGTTTTAAATTAATAAATTAATTTTGAATAATCAATTAAAAATATGTTTTAACATTTTAAAATCCTCATTTTATTTTGATTTGATTTAATTAATTAGGTTGAAAAACCAATAATTAATTAAATCTGATTTTTTTCTTATTATTATAATTTACGCCGAATCGGGGTTTGCAAGGATTTGTCATACACTGAAAAAATATCTATTTTCTTTTCAGGGTTATTATCAGATATCTCCTGATCACGTGTCACGCCCTTCACAAAGCTAAGTCTTTAATTTATTTCATTTTAAAAGTCTGTTTCGTTTCCTTTTGATTGTAGGGTTTGCCCTTATATCTCTGAACTGTGCATACATTCACCTTTCTCTATTACTTGCTTTGCCATTTTTCAGGGTTAACCCCGAGGGCTTCCCGCTAACCATATCAGATCAAATCAAGGGTTTGTCAAATTGCCTAAGCCACGAGTATCGGTAACCCTAAACTCTAACCCTGATATTTGCTTGTCTTTTATTATTACTTGTGTCAAACCCTATTAGGGATCCGCTGGTTTCATTGTCCCCTCCCCCTTTATTGCTTTATTGCTTTATATACTGCGTGGTTAGTAATCTTAGGGAGTGCAAGCCTTAAACTGAATTAGAATAACTAATTAAAAGATAAATATCTGAATATAATCACGTGAATGTTGCACACACGCACCCTTTTGGGGTAACCTCTCTGTTGCCTGTTGCCTGTTGCCTGAGCCTCGTCCCTCGAATTCGAGGATACCTCAGCCGTGTTGCCTCGATAAAAAGGTCACGACCCTAATGATGCTGCCTTCGATACACAAATGACCTCGACCCTCGGATGTTGCCTACGAAAAAAGGCTGAGGTATCTTCTGGCTGCCTACGAAAAGGTTTATTCTGATCCTTACCTTAGACTACCTGCCCTCCTATGGCATGGGACAGTCTTTTGGCAAAGGATGCTTCGATGACCCTTCAACCTCCAAACGAAAGGCTTCCTGCCCTCTTATGGCAAGGATAGACCCTTTCATTCTGAAAGGCAAAAAGAGACCTATCATCTGAGTTTAAGGTAATTGCCCCTAATTGCCTTGCAATGCTCAAACCTTTTTATTATATTCTTTCTCATAATTTTTCAAAAGGGCAACGCTTATTCACAAGCTAAAGTCCCTATCTCTTTCATCTACATTTTCTAAACAAACGAGCAAGCAAAGCAATTAAGAGCCCATGGAAAACCATGGATGCAAAGGGTGCCTTACACCTTCCCTTTGCATAAATTACCCCCCGAACTCAGATTTTCTTTAAAAGGTTTTTTTTCTGTTTCTTTTTGCCTTTCCGAATATTGTTTGGATAAAATAAAAGTCGGTGGCGACTCTTGCTTACCGCGACATTTTCGATTATAAAAAGTCAGTTCACCGTATTACAGAACTGGCGACTCTGCTGGGGATTAAATTCAATAAAAGAGGGGTTACCTTAAAAGCTTAGGATTCACTTTAAATGTTTTCTTTTGTTTGTTTTGTTTGTTTTATTTTTCAGGGGCGTTTTGGGAAAATTGAAGGACGAATCCTATTCCCGGATTCAAGAACACCTAAGTTTAGGAGTGGCATAGTCATAGAGGCCTCTTTCACATATGTGGGAGATGAGTCAATATGAAGTTCACGCTTGAGTTAGGACTCCATAGCATATGCACACCTTTCTCAAATGAGGGAGGTCTATGCATGTGTCTGTGGGTGCGCCGGAGCTCAAGGACCTTTAGTTACCCTTAACCCATCCTGGCTTTTAGGAACGTAGTGGGAGGACTACTCTTGACAAATGTTAAGAACTAGTCGCTACCCGATGCTACAATTCAGATAGGTCCTTTCTCAAAGTATCATTGCATGATGCGAATGTATCATGTCCGAGGGTGCTTTAGAAGGGCTGACAATTCTGGATAACTTGTAGAACCCGTTGCTGAAATCTCCTTATCCATAGAAATACCCTTGGGAAGGATACCTGATCAGACTCCATGCAAGCCTTAAGCCAAAAAATTGTGACTTGTGTGACTTGTTTGTGTTTGCTACTAACCTTCGTTTCCTTGCAGGTTTTGTTAAAAGGACTTGTTTGTCCTTACTGTCTCACATTATGCCTAATGAACTGCATTCGCATAACATCATGACATCATGACATCATAACATCACATGTTAACTAACCCTTTCAAGGATCTTAGGAATTTAAGGCGCACAAATTCAGATGCCCTTATCAAGGACTAATTTCTCATCAGGGGGCAAGAGGATTTATTTTCCTCTGGCCATATGTCTTCCAATTCAGAGATTCTACACCTATCAAGGGGCAAGAGGATTTATTTTCCTCTGGCCGTATGCCTTCTAGTTCAGAGACATCATACCTATCAAGGGGCAAGAGGATTTATTTTCCTCTAGCCATGTGCCTTCCAATTCAGAGGTATCCCGAATCAGAGGCGATGACCCACTCGATATGGTGAGCTTGATTCTCAAAGAAAGACGTTCCAAATTCAGAATTCTTCAGACAAAGACGCGACCAAATCATTCTCTAATGTCGCAAACTGAATTTCCTAAAGATCCTTGAAAGTATTGCATTTGCATTCATAACATCGCATAACAGGTATCTCATCCTCTCTTGCTGTTTACTTCAGCACAAATGGATCTCGAGCAATCAGTCAAAAATCTTCAGGCTCAGAATAACCAGTTCCGAGGGATGATTCGTAACTTGGCCAAGGGGCAAGAAGAATTAAGGGCACTCATATTCTTGGGGTACAATTACAATGCGAGATGCGCTTAGTATTTGAACAAATCCTGGTTAGGGTGTGAAGGATGGTAGACCGTTGAAGCGTGCCATTAAAGATTTAATCATGACACTCAAATCAGAAAAGACCACGACAATGAAGCCACGATAACTGAGTCACGATAATGGAATCACGACAACTGAGTCACGATAATGGAAACAAGACAACTGAGTCACGACAACAAAGTCACGACAACTGAGTCACGATAACCGAACCACGACAACTGAGTCACGACAATTGAGTCACGATAATGGAATCATGACAATTGAGTCACGATAAAGGAATCATGACAATTGAGTCACAACAAACAATTCACTCATATGATCCATACGCTCAGGGCAATCGAGCCAACAAAATCCACTCATACTATAAATCTCAATACAAGGTGCGCGTACCATTCCAACATGCCTGGACATTACAAAAAAACAATTGCTGGACATTGAAGAATAAGATTCAAGATCTGATGAATGACGGAGAAATCAAATTCAACCCTCCTGAAACACCTGTGGTGATCACCGCTCTTATGCCTAGCCATGACAAGACTGATTGAGGTCTAGACGGACGAACTTCTGGAACATTAGATCTACTTTCATTTGCATATTTCTCTTCTGTTTGTTTAAACATTTGAATCATGATAGACATTATATGTTTTAATAATCATCATCAGTGCATCGCATATGTTTGTCTTGAATAAATTATTTCGCTATCACTCATTTTAAATTATGTCTTTATTCTGCATATGTTTTTGTGATACTCAACTCCTGCTAAAGTTGTATACCTTTTGAGGGAGGATGACGAAAATGATACCGCAACCTCATACAATATGCTTTTGAACGGACTATGCTGACGATGTACAGGCATTGTTTCAATTCCTAAACAGTGGAGATATAAGGATGGTAATCCCTCGTCAACCCCTTTGAGCCTAAGGAGTAGAAGTTTCTTTTTGTACGAAACACCCGCATTTTTAACCTGGGGCAGGGTAGTTCTCAGTTATTTTGGCTGTGCATTCTATTTTAAGAGAATCACTCTGTACACCTTTCAACAAAGGTTTCAATCACAAGCGTTCATCCGTACACATCAAAGAAGTGTTGGAGATGTCAATCAAAAGGCAATAATGGTTCATCAATCATCAAACAAGGCAGTCAATATCTTTCAAAAAGAAAAAAAATGAAAAAAACATATATACAAAGAAAAGCCTGCTAAGTCAAAAATCAAAAAGAAAACTTAGGCAAAAATCAAGGCATCCCGCTGAATGTAAACTCCAAAATAGACAGTTCAGGCAAAAGTTAGGGATATCAAAAAGATGAAAAAGAGAAGTCAATAAATTCCTGAACAACACAATGTTGTGACCACCAAAAGGAAGAAGTGACTGCCACCTCAAAAGTTCTTTTTGCTTGTGAATCGTCATCATTATCAAAGGTGCAAATCCAAAAGTCTCTTGGAACCTGAATGCATAAGTTGAATTAACTGAGCTTAGGATTGAAGAACATCACGAAGAAGGGGATGGGTATAAATAAATTTTGAGCCTTTATCCTTTGTTTCTTAAACCGTGAACCAAGCCACGTTACAACCCTTGAAAGTCCTAACTGAAGCATGGTTAGTTCGAAAGCATACTGTCACGACAAAGGTATCCTGACTCCTTAAGGTTTACCACAAATGCCGAGTTGATATCACGTTTTTACAAACATCACGTTGTTACAAATATCATGTTTTTACAAATATCACGCCTTTACATCTCCTGTTTTAACGTTTTTCAAAAACTCAAGACAAACGTATGTATTGCATCTCATGAATTCATTATTAAACATATTCTGCTACATAATTTCAAATGTTAGCATCAGAAAGAACTTGCACAGGGTATAACTAATGACTGAAAGTTATCCCGACAGACAAGATTACGCCGAGAAGCAATGTATCCTACGTATACAAGGGGCATGACATGCTTTGCCCAATCAATCTGGGGCAATCCAGTCAAGATTATAAGAATCTCTCAAAAGCCAAACAATCAAAGGCATACACCTCAAGTGGGTTTCAAACTATTTGTCCAAACAATCTGGGGCAATCAAGTCAAGTTTCCGAGAATCTCTCAAGGATGCCAAAATAATCAGGGGCACGCATCCAAGAAGATCTGAAGCTACTTCTCAACCAACATAGGACATCATATTGGGCATATGATTACTAGGGGCATGTCTCCTAAAGTGCACATCTTATAAAGTCCTCGCAAGGCGAATCTTTCCAAAGTTCCTGCCAACTGGGGCAAATCTATACAAGTCCCGTTTGACATCTTAAGTGACGTATCCTAAATCAAGTAATAGTTACTATAATACTGGGTGCAACTTTCACCCATGTCTCCCCACAAAGCCGGGATCACAAGATCATATCCCCACAGAGTAATCATTAAGAAGACATCTTCAAACGCTCCCGATAAAGACATGGCTGCCTAACAGAGTTTACATCTTCAACACTGTCGCTCTCCTCCAACATGATTTATCAATATCTTTATCACCAATCAGGGAACATCAAGTCACTGATCATCTCCAAGCAGAAATCATAAATTCCCAGCTGAGCATCTTCAAGACAAGATCAGGCAGTACAATTACAAGGACATAAAGATCTACTTTCTTAATCAAAGACAGCATAAATCATATTCACATATCATATGTCATAAACATATTCATACACTGCATACATTACCTCATAATGAACTCATACATAACATGCAAAAGCTCTCATTTATTTTGAGGGATTCATTACATAACCCATGCATCATGACATTGCATAAAGATTAACCTTACCTTTTTCAGAATACATGTACCGACAAATGAACGAAGTCTCCAACTTTCCAAGATCTAATTCAGCTTCTACGAATGGTACTGACACGATCAACGCTCGAAGATCTAATTCATTTACCACGAACGGTAATGACACGATCACTTTCAAAGTCTAATTCAGCTACCACGAACAGTACTGACACGACAAAAGATCTAATTCGGTTACTACGAACGGTACTGACACGGTCAACTCTCAGAGATCTAATTCTATCATCACGAACGGTGTAGACACGATCACTGACCTTCTCAGTCTAATTCAGCTACTACGAACGGTACTGACACGACAGAAGATCTAATTCAGATACTACGAACGGTACTGACACGATCAAATTTCAGAGGTCTAAGTCTATCATCACGAACGGTGTGGACACGATCACTGGCCTTCCCAGTCTAATTCAGTCACTACGAACGGTGCTGACACGACAAGAGAATCTAATTCTATCATCACGAACGATGAAGACACGATTATCTCCTCAGATCTAATTCTATCATCACGAACGATGAAGACACGATCATCCTTCCAAGATCTAATTCAAGTATCACGAACGATACTGACACGATCAATTCCCAAGGATCTAATTCATCTACCACGAACGGTGATGACACGGTCAACGCGCAAACAACATCTTCTCAAAATTCAACTACCAGATGGCATCCACAAGCCCATCTCCGACAAAGGTCCCTACTTCAAATAGGGCAAATTTCTTGGTATTCTAGTGTTCAATCATCTTCTACCTTCAAATTCCGACAGGCACACAAGCCAATCTACATCCTCAGGTATAAGAAGATTGAACAGGGGCAGCTGTCATACCCCAAAATTTGCCCACCATAATCTCAAAGATATTTTGGCTCAAGTAGTCTCAGCTCCAACTAGCAAGCATGCATATCTTCTCCCAAATAAAGACCCGTAATGTCATTCACTTATTATAACATTTATTTATTTTATTTGGATTTTATTCACTTAAAGTCTAAATAAACCAAATAAATATAAAAATATTTGAATTAATCTGTGGGAATTTATTTTAATCATTCAAGGGGTGGACAAATTATCGTCTTTTTATTTGATTTATTTAAAGACAAATTAAAATCAAATACAATTATAGTTTAGGAATAAGAGATAAGCTATGGTCCAAGCCCATTCTTTGACCTAATTTCATCCATTATATATACATAACAATACAAGTTATTAGGGGACGATTCTGACAGCCAAGAACCAATTTTCGGCACATACACATTGCTGTTTGTATATATTTTTGTTTTCCGCAAAACTAATGGGAGAGCCTTCCAAACTTGACCACAAATATTCTTTCCCCGTCAATATGTTATAACCAAATGCACTGTCCTCCTTCACAATGGTTACAAACCGCGGCAAAGACACAAAACCGTAACTGCAAAAGAAGAGAGAATTGGCTGCAAGGAGTCCCTGGAAAAAGACGGTGAAAACCGTGAACAAAAGTTGAGGTGCAGATCAAGTTTCGTTTGGATTCAAGATATTGCAAGCATCAAAATACACTCCTCGCATCTTTTTGAATCCGGCCACACCCTTTCCATTGATTGAAGCATCAAAATCGCAAGGAAAATCGCTAACGGTTTGCACTTATTTTTTTCCGAAATTCACTACGAGCGATTTATACGTTTTAAACACGATTTGATTATGTAATTGCTCTTGTACTGATGTTTAGAACATTCCTGTATAGTTTAATTTGAGCTTTGATGCAGAGATGGCAAGATGCCATTGATAGGGTTTCGACCTCACAATTTGGGGACGGTTGTTAGAAGCAATCTTAGGCCTAATTGAGGTGTTCATCAAATTCGTATGAATGTTTACAATCAATCGGGGTTATTGTGGTGCGTTTTTGGTGATTATTTTGCAGGAATTAGGGGGAGCCATAGGACCGGCCATGGACATCTCGAGGACGGGGATGAACAGTAACTGGCGCCTATCTTTTTTTTTTTATATAATTTTTGAATGATCTTGATTTTGTTTATATTACTTGCGTTTCATTCTGCATGACAAACAAAACTTGTGGCGCAGATGGCACAAACATGATGGGGTGAAAGGGAGAACGTGGGTTCGACCCTCTCTCAAGACATTATTTTACCAATTAAACTTGCTATTTGACTGCAGCTCCTGTGTGTGCGGTGCATACGTCCATACCATGCATCCTCAGTCCGTAGCCACAGGATCTCACGCAAAACAAATCCAACACATCAGGATACATAGGAACACCATGGACACGCAAAGCCCTGCAACACATGATCAAAAGCTAAGTTTTTTTTTTCTTTACTTTTTTAATTACATAACTTTATTTAATTTATATTATTTATGTATAGTATTTTATATAAAAAATTTCTTTATTATAAAAAACTTTTTTTTTTATCTTAATCTTTTTGATTCTCCTTATTTACCGACTATTCGATTTTATTTTATTTGTTATAAAATAATTTGAAAATTGTTTGAATTGTTTTAAATTAATAAATTAATTTTGAATAATCAATTAAAAATATGTTTTAACATTTTAAAATCCTCATTTTATTTTGATTTGATTTAATTAATTAGGTTGAAAAACCAATAATTAATTAAATCTGATTTTTTTCTTATTATTATAATTTACGCCGAATCGGGGTTTGCAAGGATTTGTCATACACTGAAAAAATATCTATTTTCTTTTCAGGGTTATTATCAGATATCTCCTGATCACGTGTCACGCCCTTCACAAAGCTAAGTCTTTAATTTATTTCATTTTAAAAGTCTGTTTCGTTTCCTTTTGATTGTAGGGTTTGCCCTTATATCTCTGAACTGTGCATACATTCACCTTTCTCTATTACTTGCTTTGCCATTTTTCAGGGTTAACCCCGAGGGCTTCCCGCTAACCATATCAGATCAAATCAAGGGTTTGTCAAATTGCCTAAGCCACGAGTATCGGTAACCCTAAACTCTAACCCTGATATTTGCTTGTCTTTTATTATTACTTGTGTCAAACCCTATTAGGGATCCGCTGGTTTCATTGTCCCCTCCCCCTTTATTGCTTTATTGCTTTATATACTGCGTGGTTAGTAATCTTAGGGAGTGCAAGCCTTAAACTGAATTAGAATAACTAATTAAAAGATAAATATCTGAATATAATCACGTGAATGTTGCACACACGCACCCTTTTGGGGTAACCTCTCTGTTGCCTGTTGCCTGTTGCCTGTTGCCTTTGTGTTTTTGCAGAATAAGCCTCGTCCCTCGAATTCGAGGATACCTCAGCCGTGTTGCCTCGATAAAAAGGTCACGACCCTAATGATGCTGCCTTCGATACACAAATGACCTCGACCCTCGGATGTTGCCTACGAAAAAAGGCTGAGGTATCTTCTGGCTGCCTACGAAAAGGTTTATTCTGATCCTTACCTTAGACTACCTGCCCTCCTATGGCATGGGACAGTCTTTTGGCAAAGGATGCTTCGATGACCTTTCAACCTCCAAACGAAAGGCTTCCTGCCCTCTTATGGCAAGGATAGACCCTTTCATTCTGAAAGGCAAAAAGAGACCTATCATCTGAGTTTAAGGTAATTGCCCCTAATTGCCTTGCAATGCTCAAACCTTTTTATTATATTCTTTCTCATAATTTTTCAAAAGGGCAACGCTTATTCACAAGCTAAAGTCCCTATCTCTTTCATCTACATTTTCTAAACAAACGAGCAAGCAAAGCAATTAAGAGCCCATGGAAAACCATGGATGCAAAGGGTGCCTTACACCTTCCCTTTGCATAAATTACCCCCCGAACTCAGATTTTCTTTAAAAGGTTTTTTTTCTGTTTCTTTTTGCCTTTCCGAATATTGTTTGGATAAAATAAAAGTCGGTGGCGACTCTTGCTTACCGCGACATTTTCGATTATAAAAAGTCAGTTCACCGTATTACAGGAGCAAACACATACCTAACCCTTCTTTTTATGTTAAGATCTTTAGTTAGTTTTTGGACGCATTAGTTGTTTTAGGATCATTAGTTACTAGTGTAAAAGAAAATGATAGTCTATTCGAACATGTAATGAAGTATTTTGGGCCTGTTAGGGTAGAAAACAGGTCTGCCATGGATGCTAAAAATCGCATGTTTGTCCAGAGATGTACCTCCGGATTTTCTCTGAACTATTTTCGGAGATGCATCTCCGGATCAGGATGAGTAAAAAATATTATAACATTTGGTGGACATGTTGTTTAAATTTGTTTTTGTTTATAGCACATGTGCAATGGCTAACAATAATGAAGGTCGAATTAGAGTTGGATGTGTGTCCCAAACCGCGCCAGTACAACATGAAAGGGTCGCTGTCATGTCCGCTACTACGGAAAAGTGATACCATAGCAGTTGAAGAAGTCTTACCACAACGACTGACCAACCATTGTGAGGTAAGGTGTGATTGTATGTACAATGCTTTCTATTACGGTTCTGCGGCCGTTGTGATAAACTATGTACCGTGTAACGCCTCAGACTGCTTTCGGGATGATCGACTGACCCCACAAACCAACACGGGTCTTTTCAGCATGCTTTGACCTCACTCGCACGCTTTCCGGGAAACTTCCCAGAAGGTCACCCATCCCAATACTACTCCAAGTCAAGCACGCTTAACTGTGGAGTTCTTATGGAATGAGCTACCGAAAAGAAGATGCATCTTGTTGGTATAGGTAGTACCCATCAATCCTTATAAGCTTTCCTTCGACCATGCAGTCCCATAACTGCACAGCCTTAGGATCCCTCTCATTCCGATGTGGCGACCACCCTAGCCCCCATTGGCCTCAGGTGTTCCATGCGGTGCAACCACCCCTCGCCTTCTTCGGCCTCGGGTGTTACATGCCCACCAGCTTCCGCATGGTTCGTCCTCGAACCACATCGTACTGGGAGAGGTCTGGCTCTGATACCATTTGTAACGCCTCAGACTGCTTTCGGGATGATCGACTGACCCCACAAACCAACACGGGTCTTTTCAGCATGCTTTGACCTCACTCGCACGCTTTCCGGGAAACTTCCCAGAAGGTCACCCATCCCAATACTACTCCAAGTCAAGCACGCTTAACTGTGGAGTTCTTATGGAATGAGCTACCGAAAAGAAGATGCATCTTGTTGGTATAGGTAGTACCCATCAATCCTTATAAGCTTTCCTTCGACCATGCAGTCCCATAACTGCACAGCCTTAGGATCCCTCTCATTCCGATGTGGCGACCACCCTAGCCCCCATTGGCCTCAGGTGTTCCATGCGGTGCAACCACCCCTCGCCTTCTTCGGCCTCGGGTGTTACATACCGCGCTACCTATCACAACGATTCGCTTAAACAACATTGTCATAAATATAGGGTCATGGGTTCGATACTCAGCTACAACCAAAATCAAAACGCTTTAAAAAAATTAAATATCACTACGGGTATATATCAGAACCGTTCTAGTATATATAAGAGTTTATTATGAAATATGAGATTGCTTATTTTTCCTTACTCCTCATTAATCATATACAACAATTCAAATAGATTTTTAAGATAATAATCTGAAAATTTAAATTATTCTTGAAAAACAACTTTAACGATCCAATGTTTTTCGAACAACATGCATATTGTAATTCATGATTTACTCATTAACCCATAGAATTTGATTCAATCCCAAATTCTTCAAAATAATGTTGATGAATGAATGTCTTCTAAGTCTTTCACACAAAATTTGATTTTCTCTTCTTTTCTAGTTTATTTTAAAAACATAAAGATTTGTGTGAAAGACTCAATCTCGCATCCATTTATCAAAATTGTTTTGAAGAATTTGTGGCATTGAATCAAATTCTATAGGCTAAAAAGGAAATTATGATTTACAAGATAGATGCAATTCAAAAAAACATTGGATCGTCAAAGTTATTTTTCAAGAATAATTTAATTTTTCTGATCATTAACTCAAAAATCTATTTAAGTAAATGCACGTTCAATGAGTGGTTAGTGAACCAAGCAATCACGTATGATATAAGAAACTCACTAACAAAAACATCAATTAATCAAAATAGATTGGGAGAACTTGATAGCTAACAAATATGAAAATTTGAAAACATGTGTTCTCTATAGAAATATCATATGAAAGACTCATATAATATTTCCACATCGAACACAAGTTCGTAACTGTCTTAGATCCATGTTCACTTATATCTATTTCCAGTTGTATCGCCGATAAGTAGAGACACATAACCACTTGCTAGTTGCACATGAAATACCATTTATTGACAAATAACACAAAACATCAATAACATACAAATAAACACTATAATTCCAAACAAAAATGTTGTGAGTGAATAACCTTAGAAGTTACAACTTACACTAAATTATGAATGACGAATATAAAATACTTACTTATTATTTTTTTTCCCATATTTCTTCTTGATGTTCTTCATATGAAGTTGGCACAAGAATCTACACATAGAAGATAAAAAAAGAGATTAGAGAGAATAAAGTAAAAACATAAATAGACGTTTGCAGAAATAGAAACATAGAGAATTTAAGGATAGTCTTCAAGATAGCCAAAGTTAGAATCTTGATGCATAGTCTTTAAGGCATATTTCATCTTATAAAAATGGGTAAACATAAACATCTAGATCACATTACATCTAAAATGGGTAAACGTAAACAATATGAGGCAGAAAAGAAGGATTTTAAGATGAAGATTGCCAAGTTGATGAAGAAACAAGCATAGGAAAAGAAGCAGAAGTCTGAGGAAGCTTCAAAGGTTCAGAAGTTTGAAGGATTAGGCACCTCTATTGGGGCCTCCAAAGTGGAGGAAGAGAGGGATGAAGAATAAAATTATCTAATGTAGGCACATCTACAAAGGAATAAAATAATTTCCTTCTCTTAGTGTCTGTTACTATTTACTTCCTTTAACAACACTAAAACCTAAAGCATATCAACAACCCAATAAAGAGTTTGTAACTACACAAAGTTATTGTCACACAAACTGAATAAAACATGAACAACACAATCACAATGTCATTGTGTTAAAAAAGAAACCCTAGTTATGAACATAAACTTTCAGAAACAAGTACCATTACCTCAGCGAGAGAGAACAAGAAATGAACAACAAATAAGGTGAAGATTTCGGAAATTTGTTTCTAGAAATAAATGAAGATGGTGAAGATTTCGCTATCGCCGTCGTCTCGTTCGCTAGGGAACCCTTCTGTGTTATGGACGAAATAAATTATTTATTATGTTTATATTAAGTGAAATGAATTTCACAACGGTTACAAGAAACAACCGTAATGAATTTCACCATGGCTGATATACTTTTAATTCATAAATAACAAAAAATATTGGGCCAAATAATAGGAACAGAAAAATTAATCTCAAGTTTCTAAAATAAAAAATTAAATAGACAAATGGGAGTCCAAATTTCTTATTGGGCCCCTTAAATTACAGAAATCACTTAATAAAGGAAATTTCTCATCCCACCGATGCTATATGGGACACACCCTTAAAATTTCGAAAATGTCATTTGGTGAATTCGAAGATACATATTCGAACGCACCATTCATAAAACAAGTATCAAATTGGTCTGAATATGCATATCTGAGTTCACCATAGGTTAATTCGGAGATGCACATTCGAAAAACACTCTTGAATCCATTTACTACGCATTTTCATTAAAATTGACGTAGTTGTCAGGAACTCTTTGTCGATTTTTATGAATATTAGAGTCATATAATTTGTATCCTCGCGTTCTGACCCTTGCATTCCTACGTTTCAGGACTTTACGTGATCTAACGTAAATAAACTCTAATTTTCTTATTTTTCTATTTTATTTGATTTATTTATCCGTTTTCATATTTTCAAAAAAAAATTGAAAAAATGTTGTAGACACTAATTTGATTGCTAATTGTATTTTCATATTTTTATACTTTTATTTTAATTCGTTATTCTATTTTCCAATTGTTTTTCTAAATAGGAAAATTGTTGGTATGTACATATTTGTTACATTGTTGATGCATGCTTACTAGGTGTACCGATCCTGATACATCAAATACTAAGTTTTAAAAAAAAACACAACAATGAACTTTTTGAATATACATATCTAAATTCACTATTTTTTCGGTTATGCATCTTCGAAATTAAATTTTTTGTGAAAAATTATGCGTTCAAAGATACATCTCCGAAAATATGGAAGAATGTATAAGGGTGGGATGAGAAATTACCATGATTAAATAGAAAACACTCAATGGTATAATGTATAATCTAAAAGCCCAACAGAAAAAAAATTAAATATAATATTTTATTATTGTAAATATTTGAAAAGAAATTAACAAAAAAAAAGTGACTTGTAAATATTTCATTTGTGACAGGAGAAAGAGAATGAAACATATATTGATTATCAAAAAATGTAACATTCTGAGAAACTCAAAAACGGTTATTAGAAACATCATAACACACAAAACCCTTATGAGAGTTGCTATACCCCATAAATGTACATTGAATAGACTGTGCGCCAAGCTTATTTCTTTCAAACGGAGGTAAGTGAACAAAACACACACATCCAAAAGTATGTAAATCACTATAATTAGGCTGAATTTTAAAAAGGCAAAAGAAGGGAGAATCAACATCAATAACCATAAAAGGAAGACGATTGATCAAGAATACGACTGTGGAAAGTAAGGTGCGTGTTACATCAAGAAAATAACGATTCTTTCGCTCCGCCATCCCGTTTTGTTGAGGGGTATTGGGACAAGACCGTTGAGACAAGATCCCTTTTTGTTGGAGGTATTCCTGAAATTCATGAGAAGTACAATAATCCAAAAATATAGTTATCCTTCTGGGATGTGTTAGAGTCGCTCATGTTATTCTTCTGGAATGACAAACATTTTATGAGTATATTACAAGTTTTTTTTACATCGAAACACACAAATTTCTTTGTGAAATCCTTCTGGAATACTTCACTATTATTGATCCAATCCATCTAGAATTTGATAATATAGGTGATACAATACTTTTTCAAATTTTTAACATAAGAGATGCAATCCTTCTGAGATATGTTATTAGTATAGATACAATCTTTCTGGGATTCATTAATATTATGATGAAATTCTTCTAATATTATAGATACAACATTTTAAGGTGTGAGAAATTCTTATTTTAAAAATTTAACTCTTCGGGATTATATATCACAAATGATTTTCGTAGTGATAAAAAGAAACAATTATTTGCATAATCCTTCTAGGAAGCTAAAAAAAACCTTCAAAGTCAAGTGACAAATATTCACATCGATTAAGAAAAATAATTCTTTAAGAAATCCTCCTGAGATATCTTAACATTACTTTAAGAGAGTTTTTTTTATGTATGTAGTTCTTCAGGAACTCAATCACAATTTTTTTTATAGTTCTTCAGGAACTCAATCATATTTTGTAGTTCTTCAGGAACTCAATCACAAATCTTTTACTAATAAAAATAATATATTTATAATCCTTCAGGGATGCTTGATAAGTTCTTCAGGAATTATATATCAAACTCAATAATATCCTTCTAGGATATTTGATAAGTTCTTCAAAAACTATAGAACAAACTTAATACTATCTTTAATGGATATTTGTTAAGTTCTTCAGGAACTATATAACAAACACGTTGTTTTGTAATCCTTCAGAAATTATTGATAATTTAATAAGATATAATATCAAAATTCAACACGGATAATGAGAAAGAAAAATAATAAATTAATAAATTAATATTACCTCTAACAGTTAGGGCTTCAAAAAAGTTCAAGTTTGGTAGAGCTTCGTGCTGATAACGTGTTATGAAAATCACCAAATTAATATACAGATGAAGTAGAGAAAGTAAGAGAGAAAGTGATATCCTATTATCTTCTTCAAGAAGTATTCTTTACATTGCAAAGTGGATCTTATTTATAGGACATTAGGAAGGTGAAAAATCATAACTTTACTATACTACTTAATAGGGAATATGAAGATGAAAGATAAGAATATATATGGACATCCACAATAATATTTATTCATAACAATTTGAGATATTTATACAGAGAAAAAACATACTTAACCCTTGTTTTTATGTTAAGATTTTTAGTTAGTTTTTTAGGACGCATTAGTTATTTTAGGATCGTTAGGTACTAGTGTAAAAGAAATTGATAGTCTGTTCGAACATGTAATGAAGTATTTTGGTCCTGTTAGGGTAGAAAACAGGTCTGCCATGGATTCTAAAAATCACATGTTTGTCCAGAGATGTACCTCCGGATTTTTTCTGAACTATTTTCGGAGATGCATCTCTGGATCAGGATGAGTTAAAAAAATCAGAATATTTGGTGGACATGTTGTTTAAAATTGTTTTTATTTATAACGTGTAACACCCTTCTAAACCCCGCGGCAAATTAATTAAATTCATTCAGAGTACATGAAAACAAGGGTGCCCTAATTCAAAAATTAATTAAACATCGTTCAGTCATGTCATGCATTCACTAAGGCAATCATCGTTAATTAAAAACATTTCATGTTAACACAACGGAAATCAAAATCACACGGATTAAGTTTAACATCTTTAAAACTTATCCTTCAAAACATCAAAACATAACCAGAGTTACAAAACATAAACTCTAAAACATCGCGTTCCCAGTGTTTCAAATATCAGAGCATGACACCTGACGCTAACTAAACAACTGACTCATGAGCTAATCCTCACTGAGTCGAACAGCCGCTATCCTCAATCTGAAAGTGACAACATGTAAGGGTGAGTCTCATCATAATTAACAAATGTTATAAGGTTATAAAGCAATAACACATCATAGTCGCATCATTCACCCAATTGTTTCATAAACAGACATTCAAACAAGTTTCATCATCATAAACAACCAACCAACACATCATCAATATTTATAACACTGGAATACATCCAATCATGTTATAAAAGCATGCATATGTATGCAATGACATTATGCATGTGGTACCAACATCATCAAATAGAAATAACCCATGACCGATCCAACATCATCAAGATACGGCCATGCCAGCACAAATTCCACACAATGAGAATCATGCCCTTTACTGATCCAACACATCATCATGGATACAACATCAACAATGAATATGAATGAATGCAAACATACATGAACATACTTATACCATCGTCAAGTCTATGAGTAACATCATCAAAATACTCATTTCATCATAATCATCACCATCATCAAAGCATGTTTATATATATATATATATATATATATATATATATATATATATATATATATAGAGAGAGAGAGAGAGAGAGAGAGGAGGGTTATATTTACTCCAGGAGTAAGTGATTATAACTTACTCCAAATCTAGACCATTGATTCTTTTAAATCTAGTGGTTAAAAATAATAAGTAATTAAATGTGGAGAGAGAAAACTATTACTTATTATTTTTAACCATTAGATTGAGAAGAATCAATGGTTTAGATTTGAAGTTATAATAACTTACTCCTGGAGTAAATATAATGTAATACCCCGTATTAATTAAATGCTCTAATGTATTAACTGACACCGAGGTTTTATCAATTGATACGATAGAGATACTTTGGACATTAAGTTAGTAGTGTTAACTTGAAGATACTTCCTTATATCCTTTCCTTTTGTTTTCTTCTTCATTCTACACCAAAAAGCCAAAGATAGAGAGAAGAAGTAGAGAGAAGGAAGAGCAAAGGAGAAAGAGGAGAAAAGCTTGGATCTTCACCATTTCTTCGCCGAATCAACTCATCTTCGACATCAACGACTCTTAATCGAGGTGGGTTCTAGTTAGAAACTTATAGCTTTGATTGTGGATGAGAAATCATAAGTTTTGATTTAGGGTTTTGTATAGAGGAAATCTAGGTTTTGGACAAATTCATCAATGTTCATGAGCAAAGTGATTATAATCCATGAATAGATCAACTATAGTTTGTATCCATGCTTTAATCTGATTTGGAACAGGTTTAGGTGGTTTTGAACCATGGAAAGTGGTGGCTGAACAGAACTCAGAACTGAATTCTCGCGCGCTTCGCGGCGCGAACGGGGCTGCGCGGCGCGAACTATGCAGGTTTTTAGGGGTTTTGCTTCTGTCTTCAGTACGCGGCGCGTACTGGGTGTCGCGGCGCGAACAGTTTGGAAATCTTTAGAGTTTGCTACTGCCAGAGGGTTCGCGGCGCGTAGATTAGTTAGCGGCGCGAACAGTGTTAGAAATTATAGTGGTTTGCTTCTGCCATAGGGTTCGCGGCGCGACCTAGTTGTTGCGCGGCGCGAACTGAAGCTTCCTTAACCAAATTTTCTTAGATTAATGAACATTGTTTCAATCGTAACCTTCTAACCGTAAAACTGTTTTAACCGTCGTTCGAAGCAGTAATAGGCTAGGAGTGTGTCCTTTATAGTGGTGTAGATTTTGGAACCATGAGGACGTTGTGCTATTGGTATGATGCTTATGTACTCTATGATTATTGTTTGAGTTCTATTGCAGGTGGATTGGTAATACCTTGTTATATGTGTTTATATCAAGAGGGTTAAATAACTACATTGTTATGTGAATAAAGCATAAGTGAGGAAAACTAGGAATTGTTAGGTTGTGTAGCTTAACAAAGAAACCTAGGATGAAACATTATATGGACATACGTGTTGGAATCTTATGAGGAAAGGCTAACAGGCCTAGTGGTTTGCGGAAGCGATCACCATTGTTGATGTATTAATCGGAACCGTAGTATTTTCTTTATTTCTTTATTTTTCCTTTGAATGCTAACAGGCATTCACCGTGCAGAGAGGCACAATAATCTTGGCAGGTTTGATTCCCGCTTTTGTGTACGAATGGAACCTACGGGTAGAGACTTGTGATGGTGTACGGGCCATGTGAAGTGACGATTCATGGGGAAAGGCTCATGAGTCCGAATCCATGTCGTATGTCAAGATTTTTCCAAAGGATTCATGACTCGTGCCACCTCCTAGACGTAGAAGGGGACGGGAATATGGGGATGCCTTGGTATTGGTTTCCGATTAATAATCTTGTGTTGAGTTGTTGAACTCTAAGTATGATTCCATATAATGTTAGTGTGAGAACTCAAGGTCTAGTTCCTTATGACTTGAGACTTATAGATTAGAACCTTGTAAAGCCGAGAGGATCCATAGGATAGGGAACTCACTGGGATTTTATATCTCACCCCATTATATATTGATTTCAGGTACTACAGGTTCCGCGAAGGGTAAGGAGAAAGAAGTTTGATTTCCTTATTCCTTGTTCTTATTTTGGATATGGCGAAGCTTCCGTTGTGGAGTTCTTTTGAGATCATTGTCTGATCTAGTTCTTAGCTTTTTATTTTGAACATCTTGTATGTATTATGCCATTGTGTAGAACTTTAGTATTTTGGGCATTAATATGTATAATGTGTTGTCTAGGAACTTATTGGTATTTCAGTACCAAATACTTGGATTCATGTATACTTATATGATTTGATGCATGTATTTATATATGGGTGTTACAGTTGGTATCAGAGCAGGTCGTATCCTCGACCTAGCCATGAGATATTATAAGTGTTTCTTTCTGTCCAAGATGTGTTGTGTTCCCATGAGTTTTGTTGTGTTATGACTATGGCATTGAGCCTGATCAACTTAATCCCATTTTGATAACCTCCAGGAACATGGCGGACGGACGCAGGACTCGTGGTCGACCCCCCACACGACCTCCACAAGTGAATACACCGGATGGCGGTGCGAATGTTCCATGGCCCCAGTTCATGCAACAGATGCAACAGCAGCAGAATCAGTTCATGCTGCAGATGATGCAACAGATGAATGGCGGTCATAATGCTCCAGTGGTTGTGCCCGAAGCTGTAGGTGGGACTTATAGAGATTTCATTCGCATGAATCCTCCGGAATTTCATGGTGGATTAGATCCTATAAAGGCGCATGAGTGGGTGGCCAATGTAGAAGGAATCTTTGAGATCGTGCATTGTAGTGAAGAGGACAAGGTAGTGTTTGCTTCCCATTCGCTGAAAGGTCCAGCTATGAGGTGGTGGAAGGGTGCTTCTGCTTTGATGATTACTCAGGGAGTACCTAAGGAATGGGAGAATTTCAAGACCACTTTTATGGAGAAATACTTTCCTAGTTCACTGAGGACTAAGAAGGAGTTGGAGTTCCAGCAGTTAAGGCAGGACAATATGTCAGTAGCTACTTATGCTGAGAAGTTTGAAATTTTGGCTGCTTACTCTAGGCAGGCCGCGTATGCTCCTGATGAGGGTTGGAAGGTGGACCAGTTTCTGTTTGGTTTAAGGGCTGATATCTCACATAGTGTGTCCCAGAGGGAGTTCACTACTTATACAGAGTTGTTGCGACAATGTTATGTGGCCGAGACTAGTTTGAAGAAAGTTCAAGCTGAGGAAGATTTGAAGAAGAAGAATCAACACGAAAGAGGAAGGCCAAGCCAACAATTTCGACCTAGGCCACAAGCTTTCAAAGGAAAGCAAGTGCAAGGTCCTCGGTCTAGTGCACCTCCGGTGTGTCGTAGTTGTGGTAAGAATCACCTTGGAAGATGTGCCTTTGAAGGGGCGAAATGTTTCCATTGTCATCAAGAAGGGCATATGGCTAGGAATTGTCCTCAGAATAGGAATCAAGTTCAAGGAAGGGGTACTGGTAGAGTTTATACCTTGGATGCTAAGAAGACCAAGGGTGATAACTCTTTGATTGCGGGTACGTGTTTCATTAATGGGCATTCTTGTTTTGTTCTATTTGATTGTGGAGCAACACACTCTTTTGTGTCATTACAATGTATGAAGCGACTTGGGTTGCAAGCTACTCCTTTATTTCCTCCTATGGCGGTTACTACTGCTATGGATGAGATGGTAGAGACACCGTTGGTGTGTGAAAATTGTGTGTTATCTGTGGGTGGTAGGAATTTCCAGATTGATCTTGTTTGCTTACCACTTAAGAAGGTAGACGTTGTATTGGGAATGGATTGGCTTTCTGCTAATTCGGTGTTCATTGGGTGTGAGGAGAAGTTAATCATTATTCCAACTGAAGAAGCTACTCCGAAGGATGTGTTGACTACTATACTAGAAGGTACGGTAGGTATGATTAATTTCTTGTTTGAGAAAGAGAAGTCTGTTCTGTTGGTTCTCACTAAGGAGACGGGTGACAAGTTAGAGGTTTCACAAATTGCTGTCGTTAGAGAATTTTCCGATGTTTTTCCCGAGGATGTCACTTCTCTTCCTCCGGAAAGGGAAGTGGAATTCTCTATTGACCTGGTACCGGGAACGGCTCCTATATCCGTTTCTCCGTATCGGATGGCACCACTTGAATTAAGAGAATTGAAGGGGCAGTTGGAAGAACTGATGGCTAAACATTTTGTGCGACCTAGTGTCTCACCGTGGGGAGCTCCAGTGTTGTTAGTAAAGAAGAAGGATGGTGGGATGAGACTATGTATTGATTACCGTCGGTTGAATAAGGCCACCATCAAGAACAAATACCCTTTGCCTAGGATAAACGACTTGTTAGATCAATTGAAAGGAGCCTGTGTGTTCTCGAAGATTGATTTGCGGTCAGGTTATCACCAAATCCGTGTGAAGAGCTCAGATGTGCCAAAGACTGCATTTAGAACCCGTTATGGTCATTACGAATTCTTGGTGATGCCTTTCGGTGTTACGAATGCTCCAGCTGTTTTCATGGATTATATGAATCGGTTATTTCAGCCTTACTTAGATCAATTTGTGGTAGTCTTTATCGATGACATTCTTATTTATTCTCGTACTCCACAAGAGCACGAAGAACACCTGAGGATTGTTCTGTCGGTACTGCAAGAACATCAATTGTTTGCTAAGTTAAGTAAGTGTGAGTTTTGGATGACAGAGGTAAGATTTCTTGGTCATGTTATATCTCAAGGAGGTGTGGCAGTGGACCCGACAAAAATTGAAGCGGTAATTAATTGGGAGAGACCGAGCAATGTCTCAGAAGTCCGAAGTTTCTTGGGCTTAGCCGGCTACTACAGAAGATTTATAAAAGGGTTTTCTCAATTGGCTTTACCAATGACTAGACTTACTCGGAAGGAGTGTCCTTATGATTGGGATTCGGGGTGTGAACAGAGTTTCATGGGCTTGAAGGAAAGATTGACGACTGCTCCTGTTTTGATCGTTCCTGACCCAAATAAGTCCTATGAAGTATTTTGCGATGCTTCCAAGAAAGGATTAGGAGGGGTTTTGATGCAAGATGGTCAGGTGGTAGCATACACATCTCGACAGTTAAAGGTTCACGAAGAGAATTATCCAACTCATGATTTAGAATTGGTTGCGGTTGTTTTTACCCTAAAGGTGTGGCGTCATTACTTGTATGGAGTTCATTTTGAAATGTTCAGCGACCACAAGAGTTTAAAGTACCTATTCGACCAGAAGGAGTTGAATATGCGTCAGAGGCGGTGGATGGAATACTTAAAGGATTATGATTTTGACTTGAAGTATCATCCAGGCAAAGCAAATAAAGTGGCGGATGCTTTGAGTCGGAAGGTGTTAAAGAGGGCCGAATTGATGATGTCAGAGTATGCATTATTGGAGAAATTTCGAGATCTCAACCTTCAATTTGTTTGGACCCAAAATGGAGTATTGATGGGAAACTTGAATGTTAATTCTACTTTGAGAAACGACATCCAACAAGCACAAGCGTCTGATACTAAGTTACAAGAGGTGTTGGTTCAACCAGGTTTTACTCGAGCTACAGATGGGGTGATTATGTTTAATCAGAGGATTTGTGTTCCGGACGATGCGTTATTGAAAAGAAGGATTTTGGATGAATCTCACAAGGGTGCTTTCACGATACATCCGGGTTCTTCAAAAATGTACCAAGATTTGAAAGGGGATTATTGGTGGTCCGGAATGAAAAGAGATGTCGCAGTGTACGTATCAGAGTGTGCGGTGTGCCAACAAGTAAAGATTGAACATCAAAGGCCGGGTGGATTGTTACAACCACTAGAGATTCCAATATGGAAGTGGGATAGTATTTCAATGGATTTTGCGGTTAGTTTACCTCGTACTCAAGGTGGATATGATTCTATTTGGGTGATTGTAGATCGGTTGACGAAATCTGCACATTTCTTAGCCGTGAAGACTACTTACAAGGCAAGTCATCTTGCACGGTTGTTTATCGCAGAGATTGTGAAATTGCACGGTGTACCCTCTAGTATTGTGTCGGATAGAGATCCAAAGTTTACTTCAAGGTTTTGGAGAGCTTTTCAGCAAGCGATGGGATCTAAATTATGTTTGAGCACGTCGAACCACCCTCAAACGGATGGTCAAACGGAGCGGACGATACAAACCTTGGAGGATATGTTAAGAGCGTGTGTGCTTGAAAGTAGAGGAAATTGGAAGGAGCTTTTACCATTGGTTGAATTTGCTTACAATAACAGTTATCATGCGAGTATCGGTATGGCACCTTATGAGGCATTATATGGGAGAAAATGTAGAACACCGTTGTGTTGGTCAGAAATTGGTGATGATAGAATTTTGGGACCCGAAATTATTCAAGAGACCACGGACAAGATTAGAATGATTCGTGAGAAAGTTAAACAAGCACAGGATCGTCAGAAGAGTTATGCGGATAACCGTAGGAGGCCTTTGGAGTTTATGGGAGGTGACCATGTATTTTTGAAAGTTACTCCGAGGTTGAGGTTGAAAGGACCGTTTAAGTCAAGGAAGTTAAGTCCGAGATACGTGGGACCGTATGAGGTTCTAGAGAGGATTGGTGAAGTAGCTTACCGTTTAGCCTTACCACCTTCTCTATCAGAAATGCATGATGTTTTCCACGTGTCTCAACTGAGGAAGTTTATTCCCGATCCTCTCCAGCCGGTGTTACCAAATGCAATTGAGATAGAATCAGATTTGACTTTTGAACCCTTACCGAGCCGTATCGTAGGAAGAGAGACTAAGGTGTTACGCAACAAGGAGATTCCTCTTGTCAAGGTTCAGTGGGATGTGACGCATCCGGGCGATGCTACATGGGAGCTTGAATCGGAAATGCGGGATGCTTACCCTCACCTTTTCAGGTAATTCTTAAATTCGAGGACGAATTTCTATTTAAGTGGGGGAGGATGTAATACCCCGTATTAATTAAATGCTCTAATGTATTAACTGACACCGAGGTTTTATCAATTGATACGATAGAGATACTTTGGACATTAAGTTAGTAGTGTTAACTTGAAGATACTTCCTTATATCCTTTCCTTTTGTTTTCTTCTTCATTCTACACCAAAAAGCCAAAGATAGAGAGAAGAAGTAGAGAGAAGGAAGAGCAAAGGAGAAAGAGGAGAAAAGCTTGGATCTTCACCATTTCTTCGCCGAATCAACTCATCTTCGACATCAACGACTCTTAATCGAGGTGGGTTCTAGTTAGAAACTTATAGCTTTGATTGTGGATGAGAAATCATAAGTTTTGATTTAGGGTTTTGTATAGAGGAAATCTAGGTTTTGGACAAATTCATCAATGTTCATGAGCAAAGTGATTATAATCCATGAATAGATCAACTATAGTTTGTATCCATGCTTTAATCTGATTTGGAACAGGTTTAGGTGGTTTTGAACCATGGAAAGTGGTGGCTGAACAGAACTCAGAACTGAATTCTCGCGCGCTTCGCGGCGCGAACGGGGCTGCGCGGCGCGAACTATGCAGGTTTTTAGGGGTTTTGCTTCTGTCTTCAGTACGCGGCGCGTACTGGGTGTCGCGGCGCGAACAGTTTGGAAATCTTTAGAGTTTGCTACTGCCAGAGGGTTCGCGGCGCGTAGATTAGTTAGCGGCGCGAACAGTGTTAGAAATTATAGTGGTTTGCTTCTGCCATAGGGTTCGCGGCGCGACCTAGTTGTTGCGCGGCGCGAACTGAAGCTTCCTTAACCAAATTTTATTAGATTAATGAACATTGTTTCAATCGTAACCTTCTAACCGTAAAACTGTTTTAACCGTCGTTCGAAGCAGTAATAGGCTAGGAGTGTGTCCTTTATAGTGGTGTAGATTTTGGAACCATGAGGACGTTGTGCTATTGGTATGATGCTTATGTACTCTATGATTATTGTTTGAGTTCTATTGCAGGTGGATTGGTAATACCTTGTTATATGTGTTTATATCAAGAGGGTTAAATAACTACATTGTTATGTGAATAAAGCATAAGTGAGGAAAACTAGGAATTGTTAGGTTGTGTAGCTTAACAAAGAAACCTAGGATGAAACATTATATGGACATACGTGTTGGAATCTTATGAGGAAAGGCTAACAGGCCTAGTGGTTTGCGGAAGCGATCACCATTGTTGATGTATTAATCGGAACCGTAGTATTTTCTTTATTTCTTTATTTTTCCTTTGAATGCTAACAGGCATTCACCGTGCAGAGAGGCACAATAATCTTGGCAGGTTTGATTCCCGCTTTTGTGTACGAATGGAACCTACGGGTAGAGACTTGTGATGGTGTACGGGCCATGTGAAGTGACGATTCATGGGGAAAGGCTCATGAGTCCGAATCCATGTCGTATGTCAAGATTTTTCCAAAGGATTCATGACTCGTGCCACCTCCTAGACGTAGAAGGGGACGGGAATATGGGGATGCCTTGGTATTGGTTTCCGATTAATAATCTTGTGTTGAGTTGTTGAACTCTAAGTATGATTCCATATAATGTTAGTGTGAGAACTCAAGGTCTAGTTCCTTATGACTTGAGACTTATAGATTAGAACCTTGTAAAGCCGAGAGGATCCATAGGATAGGGAACTCACTGGGATTTTATATCTCACCCCATTATATATTGATTTCAGGTACTACAGGTTCCGCGAAGGGTAAGGAGAAAGAAGTTTGATTTCCTTATTCCTTGTTCTTATTTTGGATATGGCGAAGCTTCCGTTGTGGAGTTCTTTTGAGATCATTGTCTGATCTAGTTCTTAGCTTTTTATTTTGAACATCTTGTATGTATTATGCCATTGTGTAGAACTTTAGTATTTTGGGCATTAATATGTATAATGTGTTGTCTAGGAACTTATTGGTATTTCAGTACCAAATACTTGGATTCATGTATACTTATATGATTTGATGCATGTATTTATATATGGGTGTTACATATAACCCTCCTCATATATATATATATATATATATATATATATATATATATATATATATATATATATATATATATATATATATATATATATATATATATATGTATATATATATATATATATATATATATATATATATATATGCATCATTCAATCACAATCACATCATTAATCATCACATAGATTATTTCACAAAGTTCGTTTAGCTCGAAACGACACACAAAAGGGACCAACGGTTTAAAAGTTATGAATTTTACAAAATATTTTATTTTTCAAAACAGTTTCAGCCGTAACCGGTTACAAGGAAACAGTAACCGGTTACGCTTGACGTAACTCTATTCGCTATTATTTTTGCTTGACCGTAACCGGTTACGAACAACACCGTAACCGGTTACGAACTTGTAACCAGCCCAAAAACCCCATTTTTCACAACCGTAACCGGTTACAAGCCCGACCATAACCGGTTACATCACCTGTAACAGCAAAAAAAGCACTTTTGACAGCAACTTGTTTCCATCCCACACAACCCAAATCGAACCATTTCGACCATACACGAAAAACAGAATCAATTCACAATTATTCCATGTTATTTCATGCCTCAACAACACATTCAAACATCACAAACAAGCATTTACACATAATTTATCAATTTGAACCATAACAACACAAACATCATGGATTCTAGCCAAATGATCAATCATCATCCAAATTGACTCAAATCCCTAACTCTATCATATGACTCAATCGATACGAATTCTACATCTATTCTATGCTATCTACCCCTAGCCCGATAATAGATGTTAACCAGATAAGTCTCCCCTTACCTTAACCAAATTCTTGAATTGGGTCTTCTTCCTCTTTAGTTCTCTTTCACGTTCTTCAGCTCCTCTTCTCACAGCTTCCTTTTCACGTTCTAATTTTCTTTCTCCTTTTTTCCTTATTTTATGAAAACACAAAATAGCTTAGTAATGGGCTCCTTCACATTACACCCCCCACACTGCTAACTTCACGAATCACCCAACACTACATTTTATTCCTTTCTTCAATAAGACCACTGTCCACGTGGCTACATCTAAAAGCATGCAAAGTTCCTACACAAAAGATCAAGCTTAAAAGTACAATAAAAAACTTACGTGATCTCCAAAATTATATGTTCTTCATACTTCAAGTCTGATAAATTGCCGTCCTTTGTGATTCTCTTATAATCTCAACCAATCGTCCCAATAGGTGAAGTTTTGTCAAAGAAAATTTCAAATACATAGATAATATCACTGCAATAAAACCGAGTAGAGTTCTGCAACAGAAATACATAGATAATTTTAACGCAGTTGAAAGATAAGCATGTTCCCTTCGAATAGCAGTGTATACTATCCTTGGCCTACTTCATATTTTATCAAAAGGAAAAAATCACAATCTCCAAAAGTATGGGGTTTGCATTAATTTAATACTAATAGACATTTCTTAACTGTTTCTGTATTGAATAATCTGAATCCCTAGTTAGTTACAAAGTGTCACATTTGGCACTAACTTTTACAAATTGTAGCTTGTCATGCAAGCTGAAGCTTCTCTCGTTAGCTAGCCTAACAGTTGGCACAAATTCAATCTAATTTAAAATGGTCGTGTAATAATTAAATAACATAATGTTGAATATAGTAACATAAGACTTCATGTTAGTGTTACAAACAACCTCTTCTCATAATGAATAACATATGCTACCACTTCACATTATCAATGACATGTGCTATAATATAAACTTGATTGTTGCCATCTTATTTCACATTGGATAACAACTATCAAGGACTTTTCATTGTTTGCTGAAATTGGAAAACAAAACGAGTTGCGAAGTCTTCAAAGGTAAAAATCTAAAGGATTGTATCAAAATTTTTAAAATTTCTGGTAAAAAATTAATTTTCACAATATTTTCGATAAAAATGTGAAATTTCCGATATCGTGCTGGAGGTTTTGTAATTTGCGCAAATTTTGAGTGGATTTTGAAAAAAGGTTGAAAATTTTACAAGGTAATATAATCAATTCATTAAATGTGAGGTGACAGCTTAAATGTTCCCATTTGAAGAATCAAGTAACTCATGCTGGTTGATTTGGAATAAGCTCAAATCACTTCCCGCAACTCCTTATCTTTCCATCTCTAGGTAAAATTCACAGAGAAATGCATGACATAGTAGCTAATATTGCCCCACCTGGCATAACCTTTTGTATAGCTATAGCAGATATCAATTTTAATTAAGTTGAAATATTATGAGCTTTGTGGTCTTTCATGTCGGTTCACAATCGACCAAATGTCGGGCCTACTAAGATGTAGACTTTTCTTTGTCGAGCCTGACCAATACTAGTCTTAGTAAGAACTTTTTAACCAATAAATCATTAATGCCTGTGAAATTTTTAAAACGATCTTATATTAAGTAACCGTGTTTTTAGTATAAACTTTGACACAGGATAACCACATTTGACCGCAACCAAATTTCAATGTTGTTTGTTGTTCTATGCATCAACATGCCTATATAAGCCCATTCATATAAACATACTTCAACCAACAGAGAACTAAATTAATTAATGGATCTCGACACCAGAAATAGAAACAGTAATCCATTGTTTGATTTTTTATGTAAAAATATCATTAGTTTGTAACAGCAAGCAAGGAGTATTGCTTCTTAAATTGTATATAATTCTGTAGTCATGTTAAAAGCACACTCACTGTAGTAATGGTTACATTCAATAATATAATTCATAAATGTCTTCACATGATTAAGACAGAAATAAAACATATAAACATTTATGTGGTACATTAAGATAAAACTGAGAGAAACACAATAGGTTGCACTGTTGGAGAAGAGAACGGGCGATAACCTTCTTAAGCAACCAAATTCAGCTCTCTATTTCATCTCAGTCTTCTAGCAATCTACGTCAGCCACAAGAACAAACACACCCAATTGAATTACCAAATTACCTGGACTCAGGAAATGGCAGACAAATCTAGTTAATAATTTGCCTTAACAATAATTTTATTTATGTTCACTATAATTTTAGTGGCCAGTAACATAAAACAAACAAAAAGTAACATTCATACCTGAAACAGAATTGAAATTCTTCATTCTCTTGGCTTCTCAATGGCCATGGCTCATATTGTGAGTTGGTCATTTATTTGTATGACTGGGATGTGAGCAATTTTGGACCAATGTTCCTTCCTTTTATACCTTTCTTCTAACAATGGGCAACCTCCAATGAACAGTTCTTCCAAAGAGGTAGGGAGACTGTCTTCTGGCAATGACTCTAGTCTTGGACAATCGCTGAACTCAAGTGTTTTCAGCGAGGAGGGAAAGGCTTTTTCTGGCAATGACTCTAGTCTTGGACAATTGCGTAAAGAAAGTGTTTTCAGCAAGGAGGGAAAGGCTTTTTCTGGCAATGACTTTAGTCTTGTACACTCATAAAAACTAAGTGTTTTCAGCGAAGAGGGAAAGGCTTTTTCTGTCAATGACACAAGCCCCGGACAACCATTAAAAGAAAGGGTTTCTAGAGAGGAGAGGTGGCGAAGTCCAATTCCTTCTGAGGATTTCATTTCAGAGAGACCGTTGATTTCTAGACACACAAGGGAAATGGGCAACAACGGCTCTTTGAGCAATATGTTCACTATATCATCACCTTCGATCTTCATTGATGACACGGAAGTAAGGCCTTGGAGACCCCACTCTGCTACTGGCTTTGTTACTCTCACAGATTTAACACCAATTGATTGTAAATTGGGAGGTAGGAAAGCTCCTTCACATAATGATAAATTCAGATTTGGAAGATTCGTTAGAGATAACGATTCAAGAGCGGTGAGGGTGTCCATCTGTTGAGGAAGTGATCTAAGTTCCTCGCAAGAATTGACATGAAAAGATTTGAGGGCTGACGAGCTACAAGGCAAAGTTTCTGAAATAAAAATAGATTCCAAACTGTTGCAATCATAGATGGAAAAATTTTGGAGCATAGGAAAACAATTCAATGGGACGGAGGTAATTGAATTGCAGTAGTCTAATCTAAGAGTCACAAGGGATGTGTAATTGCTCCACATTTCAGGAGGAAGGAATGTTAAGTTCTCACATTTTTGAATACGAAGTGATTGCAAAGAAGTGGGTAAACCATTTGTTGGAATCGTAGTGAGAGAACTAATATGATTGAGATCCAATTCTCGAAGACAAGTGCTGTTTAAAATCATTTTAGGTACAGATTTTAGCATATGACTGCTCCATATGTGTATTGTTTGCAGCAGACATGGAGAATCGCTCTCGAGCAATGAGTATTGGTTCCTTACAGTATTGCTTATTGAATCTGAATCTTTCACAATAAGAATCTTTTTTATTGAGGAGAGCCAATGTTGAGTAGGTGGTGTTGCCAAGAGATGATCACAATTATATATTTCAATCTCTTCTAAGGAAGGAAGATGACTAGGTAAATGTCCCTTCAATTTGGGACAGTTGTATAACTTCAGAGTTTTCAGACAAGGAAAAGGAAACATGTTGTCTGGAAAAGGACACCATTCCTTCCAATTTTCCATGAACAAAAACTCCAAATTCTCAAGGGCTTGAAATGGTTGGAACGAAGAACTGGAACCTCCTGCTGCCATGCCATAGAACTGCTGCCCAATTGTCTCCAAAATTGTCATTCTATTAATTTGCAAGTCCTTGAGAGAAGGTAGCTGCCCTAGTGATGGAAGTGTCGTGCAATTCTCACAATTACTAATGCTGAGGGACACCATGTTAGAAAAAGAAGGATCGCCAAACCAACTGGGAAAACTTGTCCCACCATATGATACAATGCTCAGTTTCTCTAGCTTTGTAGATGGTTCTAACATATCAAGCACATTTTTTTCATTAAGTGTGTCATCAGTTTCCTTGCCCCACTCTAGCGTCAATTCCTCAATATGTTCTTTGCTCTTCAAGTTGGTACCACTTACCTCCATGACATCATTGACATTTTGCAGGTTCTTGATGAGTAACTTTCCCCGTAGCTTAGGAAACTTCCCAAGCTCTCTAACACTTAAACCAATATGTTTCTTGCCTACTACAAAAAGAGTTAGAGTTTGAAGGTTTTCTAGTTCAGCAATTTGCTTCGGCATCTCTGATATGCTTGTCCTATCAATATAAAGATGACGCAAATTACTTAATTTTCCAACATGTTCAGGCAATTCTGTGAGTTTTGAGCAGCAAGATAAAATCAAGGTTTGCAAGTAATAGAGATTGCATATGGTGCCAGGCAAGCTTGCGATATTCGTGTAAGAGAGATCTAGATAGCGCAACTGCACTAAATTGCCAATTGTAATGGGTAGCATGGTGATGTTTCTATATTTTGATAACGATAACACACGCAACCTTCCAAATGTGGGTAGCAAATCTTCGACCACCTTTCTTGATAAATTATTTGATGCCCATCCAGGGTCAAAGCCAAGGAAGCTTCTCAAGCGTTTGAATTTGTCAAAAGTCTTAAACTTCTTGAAAATGTCATATCTTTTTTTAATATATGACAAGTGGCGAACAGTTTCAGAGCTCTTAGCACCAAATTCAAGTCTGTAACAACATTTTTCAGATACGACCGTAGCTAAATCATTAACAAGGTCATGCAGGACAAATTTCTGTCCACTAGAATCATTATGCAATTGTTGAATCAATGATCTGGATAACAATTCAGTAAAACATTCATCACCTACTTCTTCCATGGTTTTTTTGTCTTGAGAATGATCAAGGAAGCCTTCTGCCATCCACAACAAAACCAATTGCTTCCTATCAAGTGGATAGTCCTTTGGAAAAATAGAGCAATAGGAAAAACATCTTTTCAATTGAGAGGAAAGATATTGATAACTCAAGCGCAATGCAGGCAGAATATTATCATCCTTTAAGTTCCATATGTCGTTGTTCAGAACTTCAATCCACTCTTCAGGATCTACTTTCGAACGCAATAGTCCTCCAAGTGATTTCGCAGCAATTGGCAATCCACCACACTTTCTTGCAATCTTCCTTCCTATTGCTTCTACATTTCGCTTTTGAGTTTCAGAAAAGTCTCCACTTCCAAATGCACGTTTGGAGAGTAAAGACCAATTGTCTTCATCTGATAGAGGATCTAATTCAAAAATAGGAAATGTGCGTGCAGCATCTGCCACTTTTTTGTGGCGTGTGGTGATGATCACTCTGCTTCCATTTTTTCCATAAATCAACTGAGATACAAGATCTTCCCAATCAGAACAACTGTCATTCCATAAGTCATCCAACACAATGAAGAATCTTTTGTCCCTCAAATTTTTCTTTAACTCAAGTCGAAGTAAATCGAGATTAGTGGTTTCCCATGGTGATTTAGTGACAGATTCAAGGAGAGTTTTGGTTACTCTAAAAACATCAAAATCTTCTGATACACAAGCCCATGCTGTGAGATCAAAGTGCTTTTGAACATTTTCATCATTGCAAGCAAGTTGTGCAAGTGTTGTTTTTCCGACACCTCCCATGCCTAGAATTGCAACTACGCCTATATTAGTATTGCTTTCTGATAGCAACATGTTTGTTACTTTCTCTTGGCCATCTTTCCTACCAACCATGACAGATTCATCGAACATAGGACTGGAAGGTGTTCTATGAGAAACTCTGACACTTTTAGTTTGCAAGCTAATGATATCTTTATTTTCAGCAAAATGTTTCAAGTTTAAGCATATTATTTTCATTTGGGAATTGATCTCTTCATAGTTATTTGCAGGAGAAAAAAAGAAGTTCCAGACCTGTTTAGTTTTGCTTGCAGGTTGCGTGTTCTCCATCTTGCATCGAAGGGAATCATAGCTGATTTGGTTGAGCAGATCTTCAGCATCGTAGACAGCATCTTTCAAGCCGTCAAGCCAGTCTTTGACAGAAGGAGTGTTGATCTGCTTCTCCTCTGCAGCATCTAGCACAACATTAAGAGTGAGTAGTGGTGCTCTTAACTGTTCCAAGAGTGAGTCATCGAGCTTGGTGTTTTTGAAGTAATCAAGAAACTCTTTAGAAGCAAGTTTCTCAACTAAGGTTTGAACAGTTGCTGAGAGGAAAGCACTTCCAATCATAGTTGCAGCCATGTTGATTAACAAAAGTTTGAAGGAAATGAAGATCTATGTGAATGGATAGTAAAGACTGATGTGTGAATGGTTGGCAGTGGTAATAATAGTAAAGCAATGTATATATGGAATATTGATTCAATAATTGATATTAGTGCAATGTATGGTCCATATAACAATATGGTGGGACGTGATTGTGAAAAGTGAGCATGAAAGCAAAGACTACTACTAGCTGTAATGAAATAATTATGTTGTTTTAAATATTAGAATGCTTCTTTCTTAAGCATATGGTTCTACTTTAGTTTATATAATGAAAAAACGTGTAGGGACAGTGTAGAATGTACAAATTATATAGGTCCAATCATTTCTTTTTTGTAGTGTATAATAAAAGAAATGGAAAAGTTAATGTCTTAATTTATTTACTCATAAAATAATTATATATATGTGAAATATAAATAATTGATATTGATAAAAGATATATTTCATTTTTTTTTAAAAACCTATTTCCCCTCATGCCTTCAAGCATTGCACTTCGCCACGATCTTCATCAATTCATCATGTTTAATGGTTTTAAGGCCATACATCCAAAATCTCATGCCATGACTTCATGCACCATGTTTCAAAACCTGCCAACAAGGAAAATGCTCAGTCCAACATAATCCAGCCAGCACACTTCTTTCATTATGCTATGACCAAGAGAATGAACCATGTGCAAACCAAAAAAAGATGCAAACATCTACAACATGTTTAGGATAGTTTAGCATACACCTCTCAGTTATTCTAAACAAAACAAAATCAATGGAAGGCATTCAATACCAATCCATCAGTTTAGAAATATCCAGTCCATATGGCAAATCCATAATGACATACATGTTCAGTTGTGCATATCAGCTCATAAGCATGTTCAAGAACAAAACAATCAATGCATCCCAATATACACTTCATTCTCAGCATAGCAGGTTTAACAAGTATATTCAAAATGCCAACGCAAAGCACATCAAGACAGCTTGATCCACATCAGTATGCATGCAGTACACAAACCTACAAAGCAAATGAAACATGACGCAAGCTATGCATATGTATTCAGTCCCTCCGTGCATGCATCCATACTAATGCATCAAGGCAATGCATGATTTCTATCATACCACTTTCAGCTCAAGCAAAACAGCATGTTATGGTTCATACACATTCCGAAAAAATCTACATAACTCACTATGCATTCCATAACAGTGCAAGAAACAAGACCAAGCATTTCATCATGTAAGATCATTAAAAAACACACACATACTGATCCCATAATTCAATCACAATACATACATGTAAAAACAAATCTACATAAGCCAAGATATCATCAAGCCAATACACTTTCAACATCATAAGCCAATCATCCACATCATACACTTTCAACTACTAACTGTTTTTATTCACTTCTTACCTTCAATTCAATTAACCTAAGTACTAAACCATCCTAACACTATACTAACTTAACTCAACAGAACTTCCAACTTACATCTAACCTATACCTCAAGTTAGTAACTAACTTGTTCACCAAGCCTCTAAACCCATTCTAACCAATTAACACTCTAACTAACTTGTACTCTAAACCACCTATAACAAACTCTCTAACCATTGCTAACAAACTAACTAACCATTTAACCTACAACTGCCACGTGTCCTAGCTAAATACCTCAAATGCCCCTAATTAGTTTTTTCCCTCCCAAATCAAATTCAAACCCTATCTAACTCTTGAGACATAAACTAACACACCTACATTTCACTTTTTCCACTAAACTTAGCACAAAAGAAACACAAACAAACCACTTGAAATCTCATTCTAAACAAACACAATCCATAACTAATTCTTATCAACTACTCTCAACCATTGATTAAACCCTAGCCTCGGATCCTAGGGCCTCAAATCCATGATACTTAACAGAATTTCCCTCCCAAATTCTATAACCTACACCTATAAAAACCTTACATCTCTTCCTTCATCATGAGGCAATTTCACCCTAAAGAACCCCTGCCAAATTCAATTCCGAAACCCTCACGAAAATCACTCTAAAGCTCCATCACCAGCTTCTTCAGAGCTTATCATCAAAGCTCTGAAAGAAGTAGAGCTTAGCCTTAGGGTTTCATTGAAAAAAGCAAGATTAAGGTGGGTTTTTAAGCTTTATTGAAAAAATGAGCATGGGGTTTAGATAGAGGGAGAAGAGAGATTTGTATTCGTAGTCAAAATGTTGGATTTTGTAGTGTCCCGCCACCTCCGGCACGGCGGGACGATTTCCGGTGATGGTTAACATCGAAGAGAAAAGAGAGAGTGAGGTAAAAGGTTTCGCTTGGGCCTTGCCCACTCAGGCCCAGTATCTTTACTCACGCCACACCCCCCTTCTTTTGCTCTTTATCATTTTTTTTTTAATTTTCTGAATTTACAAACAAAAACCACTTAGCAAGAAATTAACTTGCCACCCCTTTTTTTATACCTATCATCCTTTAAGGGTGGAGTTTTTATCATATAATCCATGCAGAATACTGGATTTTTTGAAATTTTCGGTTCCGTATCGAAAATTTCGCAAATGTACCCGATATTTGGTAGGATTTACCAAATTACTGTGCATGATGATTCATACCGGAAATATAAAATTTCATGTATCGTATATTTAAAATATCCGGTACATATCACCAGATAATATTAATACCGGAAATTTCAAATATTCGGTACTGGAATTTTTACCGGATATTTCAAATTTCCGGTATGATTTCACTGTATAAAACTATCGGAAATTTTAAATTTCCGGTAAGAGAAAAAAAGCGGAAATTTCAACAACAGCAACACCATATGAGTTCTTCCAATAGCGGAAATTTCTATTTCTTTTGAGATTTTCTTTCCTTTTAACTTTGGTTTCTTTTAAGAAAATTTGGAAAATATATATTGATAACACTTCGGTTTTCCAAATCAAACTTAATTGAATGTAACGTGAATTCTTGATCTAATATCAATTAACTCTTTCATTTAATTCATACAAATATCATAATCAACTTCAAACACTTGAATTAACGTCAAGTCACTTTCAAAAACATTTTCATAATAAACTGGATTAAAAAGGATGTTGTACACGTGCTTGTCCACACAATCTCTCAAGTACTTGGATTGCCAGTTGTATCTAGCTTGTGGCTCAATGCTTGTCTTCCATCTAAAACACTTAAGAATGAACGAGTTTAATATAGGTCCTTTTGGGATGAAAAAGAAGAGGTTTGGGAGTACTTGTCCTTTCAACTTCTCGAGTATTTTGATCGCCGATCATACTTAGCTTGTGGTTAGATACTTGTCTCCCTCTAAGTACCAATAATTAAACTCGCCTCACTAATTTCATAAACTAAATTTTTTGGATGGAAATGGAGAAGAATAGATGCACTTGTCCTTTCAGCCTCTCAAGTATTTGGATTGCCAGCCGTATTTAGCTTGTGTTTCGATGCTTGTCTCCCACTTAAAATCAATCACAACCAATCAAACCTTCTTTTTCGTCTTAGAGAAATAAAAATCTTTTTAAAAAGGACATGTTATTTCTGTTCTACTGTAATAGAACAAACGGTTATCCTCCCACGCGCGAGTATACAAACAACATTTAACTGCTAGAACACGAATGTTAACATCATCCACTAAAAACAACCAACAAACAATTAAATATGAAATATTTTTGGTGGTTCATTTGATTCTAACTATTTTTAAATGTTATTTTATTAATATTATTGTAAGACAAATGTCGAAGTCCCTCTGAAATTCTTGTAGCACTATTTTACCGAATTGAAAAGAGATTGGCATGCCTACAATGACTACGAAAATAATTTTTTATTACTATGCAACCTAAACATCACAACGCCGTCTATATCAAAAAAAAATTGTTGGAAAAATGTTATAAATATTTTGGGACTTGACTTATAGGATAAAATTTATTTAAAGTATAAAGGAAACAACAAATTTTATATTAGATGTGAAACACTCAGGAATCTTCGTTCTTTTACAACTATACACACAACACGTGAGGTAATATTTAACAAATTATTTCACAACTATTTTTTAATAGTTTTTTCTTATTTTTTTTTTATATTTGATTCATTCAAATGATCAGTGAAATTGAACTTATATTTGTACAAAAATTCGTACACAATACCAGCACGATGAAATGTTGTTTATGATCCTAACGACCATAACCATCTCATGTATTTCAATATCCAATGTGTCATCTGCTTCACGGTTCATAGTTGTATCATCGTCACATCTATTTCTTATTTGTCATTTATAAAATTGTTTCCAATGTATCTTTTAATTTTTTATGTCATATTGTTGGTATTGAATTTCTAATTTTTCATTTTATTTCATTTTATATTTTATTTCGATGATGTTTATCATATCGGATTTTAAATGAATATAAATTTATTACTACAACATCCACATTCAATTTGATAAATTTAAATTCATAACACCTAAATTATTATATATAATTACACAACATTCACATCCATGTCATCCAACTCGGTGGTATAAATGGACCTCATTAAATATAGTAATACATTATCCAATTTTTTTTTAAACATCTCTTAAAAAGTTTATTCGTAGTCCACATCCATGACACCCATTTTTGTTGAATGTGTAGGATTGAAAAAGCCTCTCAAGTAGCACGTGCAGAGGCCAATTCATAGTCCTCGATAAGGGTTGAAATATTGATGAAAAATTTACTTTGTATCCCTACAATTAGTATTATACCCCTACAATTTAAAAAAATACCAATTATACCCTTTAATACTTTAAACCATTTTATCATTTTACTTCTTACTAATAAAAAATCTTAAAATTGCACTCCTACACATGCAAACCGGAACACTTTTTGAAAGTGTTCCAGTAAAGAAATTGTCATACCGGAATATTTTTTGAAATGTTCCAGTATGAAAAAAAATAGTTAATTCGTCATAATTTTCACTTTTCTTGCAAAATTATTTTTTATCCCGAAATTTTTTGGCAAAGTCTTTTGATATGCAAAATAAAAGTTAAAACTGACTACCAGAACTCTTTTGCAAAGTCTTCCGGTAAACAAAATAAAAAAAATTGACTATCAGAACTTTTTTGCAAAGTCTTCCGGTATGCAAAATAAAAGTTAAAAATGACTACCTGTTTACCAGTAATTTTTGACAAACAACCGCTAGTCCTCCAAAGTGTTTAAACAATCTGGTTACTCGCAGGATTTACTAGATTGATCCTAGGACATTGTCGAATAATGTTTTAGTAATTTGATTCATATTCAATAATCTCTACAGTTTGTAAAAAATATACAACTTGCTAATGTAAATTGCATTGAGTAAATGACTTTAAAGCGAAATAAAGTAAACGTATAAACAAAGAACTTTTAAGTATAACTTTGCCTTAAACAAGTAACAAAAAGTATGAAAATATGATGTTCTTCATGTTAGTTAGTTATTATTATTATTAGTATATTGGTTTATTATATCTTTGTAAGGGTAGTTTAGTACTTTTATAGCATATAGTATTTATACTATAATGTAACCCTTATTCTCTAGTTTTTTCTCATTCTATTGAAACCCTAAGTTAAAGGGTCTTTTACCTTCTCTATGTTTTTATATATTCATTATTGTTAACATGGTATCAAAGAGCTTGGTGTGTTTTTGAGAATTACCGGCAGAGTAATTTATTGGAGTGTTGGTTTTACGGTATCGAAATTTTCTAGCTCAGTAATGTTCATCGGAGAAGTAGTGGTCATCGAAGACAAAATAGCAGTTAATTGATTTGAGAGGTATTTGCAACGTTACTTGTTTCATGGTTCAGTGGCAATTTGTTTTTTAAAGAAATTGAGATATAATAAGCATAACGGTTTTCAAATAACGGTACAGTTTCAATCCCAAATTGCATTTATATATTAAGAGAAGCAATATATTCTTATATTGGCACTGTTCCATACTTTATTAAATTGGGAGAAGTAATATTAATTTTGGTACATTGGTTTTGGGTTAATATTATTTTATACTTTGTTTAATTGCGGTGTTTTGGTTATCTCATAGTTGACTACAATGAGTAACGATAAAGATGATTCTCTTCAGTCTGTTAGTGTCCAACTCAATGGAGAAAATTATCCTTATTGGAGTTATGTAATGAAAAAAAATTTGAAAGGAAAAAGGATGTGGAGTTACATTGATGGAACCTCGATTAAACCTACAGATAAAAAGGATGAAGCAAAATATGCAAAAGAGTTGGAAACATGGGATGTTAGTAATTCGAAGATTCTTACTTGGATTAATAATTCTGTTTCTCAGTCAATAGGTGTGCAACTAGCAAAATATGATACTGCTAAGGAGGTTTGGGACCATTTGAAACGCTTGTATGCTCAGTCTAATTTTGCAAAACGGTATCAGTTGGAGAGTGATATTAGAGCTCTCAAACAGAATAATATGACAATTCAGGAATTCTATTCCGCGATGACTAATTTGTGGGATCAATTGGCTCTTATGGAATCGACTGAATTGAAAGTTGTTAAAGCGTACACTGATCAAAGAGAAGAGCAACATTTGGTTCAATTTCTAATGGCGCTTAGGGATGATTTTGAGGGGATTCGTGGGGGTATTCTGCATCGTAATCCTCTTCCTAGTGTTGATTCAATTTTTAATGAATTATTGGCAGAAGAAATTAGACTCAAGTCCCACTCAAAGTTGATTCCAGACAAAGGAGTTTTATCCACTCCTCCGTCTGTTTTTGCTGCTCCATTTCACAAAGGAAAACCTCAAGGTAGGGTTGGGCTTGCTATTGATGAATGTGCTTTTTGTAAGGAGAAAGGTCATTGGAAATCCCAATGTCCTAGATTGTTGAAAGCAAATAAGAAAAATTTCAAGAGCCCGTTATCAAATGTTGTTGTTGCTGCTCCTACTACCATTGGTACTGGTTCTGATCGTGCATATCCATCTGAGACTACTTCTCAAATATCTGATATTGCAGAGCAGCTTCAAAAGCTTTTTTCCACTCAATCACATGTCATGTCTTCTTCCTCTACTAAAGGTTTGAACTCTTCTAGTTGTTCAGGTATATCTCCTTCCATATGGATTCTAGACTCTGGAGCATCGCACCATATGTCATATGATGCTAAATCATTCGTGTCTTTGAATGTTGCAACATCTATGTCGGTTATGATTGCTGATGGCACTCACATGCCATTAGCAGGAATTGGTTCGGTCTCCTCATCTAATTTGTCATTTTCTAATGTTTATTATATTCCTAACCTCACTTTGAGTCTTGTTTCTGTTAGTCAATTGTGTGATTCTGGTTGCTCAGTTATGTTTTCTTCCACTTCTTGTTGTGTGCAGGATCCTCATTCCGGGAGGCTGATTGGGACAGGCCGTAGAGAAGGGGGACTTTATGTTTTGGATGAGTTGAGAGTTCCAGATACTGCAGCCTCAACCTCTACTTCCACAACTAATTTATTATCCTCTTTTCGTTTGAATTCTTCGTCTTCAAATTTTTATTTATGGCATTACCGTCTTGGACATGTATCTGCTTCTAGATTAAAGTATTTGGCTTCTACTGGAGCTTTAGGAAATTTACAAACTAGTGATATCTTTGATTGTTGTGGTTGTAAACTTGCTAAATTTTCAGCTTTACCATTTAGTAAAAGTGTTTCCATTTCATATGCACCTTTTGATTTAGTTCACTCTGATGTATGGGGTCCATCGCTGCTTCTTACTAAGGGTGGATCTAGATATTATGTTTCGTTTATTGATGATTATACTCGTTATTGTTGGGTTTATCTTATGAAAAATCGTTCAGAATTTTTTGACATTTATTGTATATTTCGTGCTATGGTTAAGACTCAACATAATGTTGTTATAAAGTGTTTCCGCTGTGATTTAGGTGGTGAATATACCTCTAATAAATTTTTTGAACTGCTTGCTTTTGATGGTACAATTCATCAAACATCTTGTACTGATACACCTCAGCAGAATGGAGTTGCTGAAAGGAAACATCGTCACATTATTGAGACTGCTCGCTCTGTTTTGTTGTCTGCTTCAGTTCCTAGTGAATTTTGGGGTGAAGCAGTTCTTACCGCTGTTCATGTTATTAATAGAATCCCATCATCTGTCACATCAGGTTTGTCTCCCTTTGAAAAATTGTATAACTCTATCCCTGATTACTTATCGTTGAAAGTGTTTGGTTCTACTTGTTTTGTTCTTCGCCCCCAAGTAGAACGTAGTAAATTGTCTTCTCGTTCAGCTATATGTGTTTTTCTTGGTTATGGGGATGGTCAAAAGGGATATCGTTGTTATGATCCTGGTGCAAGGAAATTGTATGTTTCTCGTCATGTTGTTTTCCTTGAACACATTCCTTTTTACTCTATTTCTTCTGATTCTCATACTACTGACAGTTCAAAGCTCACTCATATCGATCCTTTTGATCATAATGATAATATTTCTAGTGATTGTAGTTTTGAGAATTGCAGGACTGATACTACTAATAATCCAGATATTGACATCCCTCTTGTCCCCGCGGCTACCCAAGAACCTCCTATGACTGTTGATCCTGCTCCTCCCCGATATCCCTCTCGTGATCGTAAGTCTACTCAATTGCTTGATTTTGTCTATTCTACTTACTCTTCTTCTTTTGCTTATTTTCTAACCTCTATCCACAGTTTGTCTGAGCCCTCTTCCTATAAAGAGGCTATTCTTGACCCTCTTTGGCAGCAGGCTATGACAGAAGAACTCTCTGCTTTGCATAAAACAAATACTTGGGAATTAGTACCTCTTCCTCCTAGAAAACGTGTTATTGGGTCTCGTTGGATATACAAGATCAAAACTAAGTCAGATGGATCAGTTGAGCGCTACAAAGCACGTCTTGTTGCTAAGGGGTTCTCTCAACAATATGGTATGGATTATGAAGAAACTTTTGCTCCTGTTGCTAAGATGACTACTATTCGCACTCTTATTGCAGTTGCATCTGTTCGTCAGTGGCATATTTTTCAAATGGATGTTAAAAATGCATTTCTTAATGGTGATCTTCAAGAGTAAGTTTATATGGTACCCCCACAAGGTGTTCCTCATAATCAAGGGGAAGTGTGTAAGTTGAAGAAGGCATTGTATGGTCTGAAACAAGCTCCACGAGCTTGGTTTGAGAAATTTACCACTGTGATTACATCTATTGGCTTTCGCTCTAGTGATCATGATTCTGCTTTGTTTGTCAAGACCACTTATCATGGTCGTATTCTACTCTTATTATATGTTGATGATATAATTATTACAGGTGATGATATGCATGGAATTAATGACTTGAAATTATAGTTAGCCAAACAGTTTGAGATGAAGGACTTAGGCTATCTTCGGAACTTCTTGGGCATTGAAGTTTCTTACTCTCCTAGAGGCTATCTTCTTTCTCAATCCAAGTATTTTGCAAACATTCTTGAACAGACTCGCCTTTCTGATACTAGAGTAGAGGATAGTCCTCTTGAGTTGAATGTGAAGTATTCTTCGTCTGATGGTGTTCCTCTACCAGATCCCACCTTATATCGTACTTTGGTTGGCAGCCTAGTGTACCTTACAATTACTAGACCAGATATTTCTTATGTCGTTCATGTTGTTAGTCAGTTTGTTGTCTCTCCTACTACAGTGCATTGGGCAACCGTTCTTCGCATATGTCGTTATCTTCGGGGAAGCCAATTTAAGAGCCTTCTTTTTCCCTCACCGTCCTCACTGGAATTGCGTGCTTATTCTGATGCTGATTGGGCTGGTGACCCCATAGATCGTAAGTCTACCACAGGTTTTTGTATCTTTCTTGGAGACTCTCTTATTTCTTGGAAGAGTAAGAAACAAGATATTGTCTCTCGTTCTTCTACATAAGCTGAGTATCGTGCTATGACATCCACCACCACTGAAATAGTTTGGTTGCGTTGGTTACTATTTGATATGGGTGTTATTCTTTCCGAACCAACTTCCATGTATTATGATAACAAGAGTGCCATTCCAATTGCTCACAATTCAGTCTTTCATGAACGTACCAAACACATAGAGATTGATTGTCACTACACTCGTCATCATCTTCAGCATGGGACAATTACTTTACCGTTTGTCTCTTCTGCTTTACAGATTGCTGATTTGTTTACGAAGACACATTCCATTAAACGTTTTCGTTTTTTGATTGACAAACTCTCGATGCTTCCTACTAATGCATCTTGAGTTTGAGGGGAGATGTTAGTTAGTTAGTTATTATTATTATTATTAGTAGTATATTGGTTTATTATATCTTTGTAAGGGTAGTTTAGTACTTTTCTAGCATATAGTATTTATACTATAGTGTAACCCTTATTCTCTAGTTTTTTCTCATTCTATGGAAACCATAAGTTAAAGGGTCTTTTACCTTCTCTATGTTTTTATATATTCATTATTGTTAACACTTCACACATACATTATTTCAGCAAACACTCTTTTCTCTCGCGCCAATACTTCGAGTATATTTTATGAATTTTTGTATATTGATTTGAACATGCCAAACTAAACAATAGTACTCCTATTTATACTACTTTGACCCTAACGGTCACTATATAGATGTCTGCCACGTTCGACAATTCGAACGTTTACTACCCTTCGGATGTCTCCACGCGTCTGCTGGACGAAACCGCTTCATTTTGAATTTCAAATCTTCCCTCTCTGCTGTTTCGACTAAACTAACGCCTACGTCGAAGGATACTTGTCAAATTTCCACCATTACTCTTGGTCACATAACATCTCCTCTAAAGAGAAAAATCCTTAAATAGCTCCATGAGAACAATTTCTTTATCATGATTCGAAAATCCAAGATATCACAATCCTCTAATTGAAATCTTCAGCTAACACTACCAGAACTCTTATGCAAAGTCTTCCAGAACACAAACTAAAACTTGAAAAATATATATAAAAAAATTACTACTGGAACTCTTGCAAATTCTTTCAATATACAAAATAAAAGTTAAAAATGACTACGAGAACAAATATTCTGCCCTAGTATACTACTAGATGGAGTATAAAAATGTTTCACATGGTTATCAAAGAAGAGTTTTTTTCTTCTAAATATGGGATTCAACTGTATATACTCCATTTACCCGATTTCCAACAATTAAAAAATTTCTTGGTTCAACAGTAAAGAAAAAAAAGCAGACAAACCAAATTCAATATTAAGTTTTTTATATACTTTTATAATTTTATAATTTAATTAAAATTTTATCACATTACTACTTTTCTATGGATCGAAGGTTAATTAGTAACTTATACAATAAAGAGAGTTACACTATTTCCTCTAATTTTATTAGTTAAAGGGAATTTCTATTAAGCAAACAAACAAAACTGATGACGACACTAATCAATAAAATTATGAGAACTTATTCTTGCCACCGCATAACCAAATAACACATAACGAAACCACCTCATAATCACGTCTAACTTTCGAAAATTAAATATGATCTTAAAATATCACAATGATGATGACTAAATGAGTTTCCAAACACACAATTAGTGACATTGTTACTATAATATATAATTGATATATTGATACGGACTCTGCTGTTGCTGTTAATAATGGGTCTGAGGCATAAATTAGTACAACTTCCACAAGGCCTGTTAGAAACAAGAGACTTCCAGCCAAGTTTAATGATCATCTTATTTACAAATAATATTCCATTCTATTATTAGTTATTACTAGCTCTTATTAGCTTTGAATTGCTATAATAACAGTTTACATCTTCTGTTACAATATGTTTGGTATTCCTATGAGCTAAGGCTATATAAAGCTTGTAATGACTCTTATGAAATCATCAAAATATAATTATTCAAAAAAACTCACTTCCTTCTTCTTACTAATGCTTTAGGAGGATTTGCTCAATCCTTATAAAATTGAGCAGTAACATCGGTGCTTTCATTGTGATTTCTCCCTCCTTCCATGGGTACTCCACCTCCACCACCGGATACCATGGCTGAATTGGTCCGACAAGTTGCATCTTTAACTATGCAATTTGACGCAATGCGTAAACACATTGAAGAAACTGCTGCTTCATCTCGTTCTTCTCAAGCCTTCCATAATCGACCTCGTCTGAAACTTGACGTGCCTCGCTTCAACGGGACCGATACTCATGGCTGGATCTTCAAATTTTCATAGTTTTTTAATTATCATCAAACACCAGAAGAGGAGCGCATTACCATTGCCTCTTTCTACCTTGACGGAGCAGCATTGGCCTGGTACCAGTGGATGTACCTTAATCGCCAAATTGCGTCTTGGGCTCAATTCTTAGAGAAAAGTTGACTCAATCAACGACGGTGTCAACTTATCTCACCGAGTTTGAAGCGTTGGCCAATCACTTGGAAGGTCTTTCTGATGTGGATTTACTTAGTTGCTTCATTTCCGGCTTAAGGAGTGATGTACGGCGCGAGGTAGTTGCACAACAACCCACTTCGATATCCCAAGCAGCGGGTTTGGCTCGATTGCAGGAAGAAAAGTTGCAAGACATCGCACGCGCACCTCGACCAACATCGTCATGGCAACCTTCATCCGTCGCTCGCCATCTTCAAAAGGCTCCTGAGGTTACTTCCCCAGTGAAAAATACATCAGGCTTGCTGTAACACCCTGGATTTCCGCTTACCCCGCGGGGATTCCGGCCTACCAAGCATGTCACCAGCTTAATCAATACTCCCCCATAGGTCCGCTTACCGGCTGCCCATGAAATATTGTTTTTGCCTCCCGCAGGAATCGAACCACGTACCTAGGGGTTAAGTACATATTCATAGCAATTCCTGCTACCACTTGAGCTAGTAGCTCAATTGGTAGTGGGAATGGAATGAACATGTACTTGAACCCCAGGGTACAGGGTTCGATTCCCACGAAAGGCAAAAACTCTACTAGTGAGGGGGGTAGAGAAGATCGTGAGGTGACAGTGCCGGGAACGCCGAAGGCTCGGGCTGTTACATAAAAAGGCGCCTTTTAATGTAACACCCTGGATTTCCGCTTACCCCGCGGGGATTCCGGCCTACCAAGCATGTCACCAGCTTAATCAATACTCCCCCATAGGTCCGCTTACCGGCTGCCCATGAAATATTGTTTTTGCCTCCCGCAGGAATCGAACCACGTACCTAGGGGTTAAGTACATATTCATAGCAATTCCTGCTACCAATTGAGCTACTAGCTCAATTGGTAGCAGGAATTGCTATGAATATGTACTTAACCCCTAGGTACGTGGTTCGATTCCTGCGGGAGGCAAAAACAATATTTCATGGGCAGCCGGTAAGCGGACCTATGGGGGAGTATTGATTAAGCTGGTGACATGCTTGGTAGGCCGGAATCCCCGCGGGGTAAGCGGAAATCCAGGGTGTTACACTTGCTACCCACTCCTCCGGCAAAACCGCATTTTCGACACCTCTCTGGTCCTGAATTGGATGAACGGAGAGACAAAGGCTTATGCTTCAATTATGATCAGAAATGGTCTAAACAACATAAATGTGGTGCCCGAGTTTTCTTGATGCTTGCTGACAATGATGATTCGTTTTCTATTGCCGCCGCTGACGAATTACTTGCAGATTCCATTGTTCCAGGAGGAGTTCCGACGCCACAATAGGAGGTCCAAGCGGCACAATTAAGCCTTTTTGCCGTGTCTGGTGCTCCGGAAGGGGATACCATTCGGATCATTGGGTATATCGGGTCACATCCAGTGCGCGTCCTTGTTGATGGAGGCAGCACGCATAATTTTATACAGGATTCTATTGCTGAAGTATTGGGCCTGACCCATGATTCTATCAAGCCATTTAAAGTTTTGGTGGGTAGTGGACAAGAATTATTATGCTCTCAGATATGCCCTGCTGTGTCCATCCGGTTGCAGCAACACACCTTCACTACAGATTTGTATTGCTTGGGTCTTAGTGGGGCAGATATCGTACTTGGGGCTCAATGGCTGAAACAAATTGGTCCAATTTTGATGAACTATGCCACACTGAGTTTATCTTTCTTTTACAAGGATCAATGCATTGAACTTAAAGGCGAGTCTCCAGCCCCAATCGTGGGTCTCCACTATTTTCAAAAAGCAGCTTGTTTTGATTCATCAGCCCAATTCTTTTCTTTATCCATTATTGAACCCCCACCCGACCCAAACCCAATGCTTCACCCTTCTTCCCCACCTAATCCCTCTACCAACGAAACTGAACCAATCGATCCACCATTCCAAACACTCATCGCTAAACATAACCACCTCTTCTCTGACCCATCCAACTTGCCTCCACCTAGACCAACCGATCATACCATACCTTTATTACCAAACTCCTCTCCCGTAAACGTACGACCTTATCGATACCCCCATTCGCAGAAATGAGAAATCGATTTACAAGTCTCTAAACTTCTCTCCACCGGATGGATTCAACCCAGTAATAGCCCCTTCTCCTCCCCTGTATTACTATTAAAAAAGAAAGATGGTACCTGGCGTATGTGCGTTGATTATCGTGCTCTTAATTCACTCACTATCCGTGATAGGTTCCCATTACCCACAATTGATGAGCTTCTGGATGAACTTGGTCATGCTCGCGTCTTTTTAAAGCTGGATCTTACCTCTGGGTTTCACCAAATTAGAGTGGCACTACAAGACATTCTGAAGACAGCATTTAGGACCCACGACAGACATTATGAGTATAAAGTAATGCCATTCGGTTTGTGCAACGCTCCTTCAACGTTTCAAGCAACCATGAACGACATATTTCGTTCACTTCTTTGCAAGACAGTTATTGTTTTCTTCAACGATATCTTAGTTTTCAGTGATTCTATGGAAACTCATCTGGAACATCTTTCTCAGGTACTTTTTATCCTTGAAACTCATCACTTTCATTTGAAAACTACCAAATGTTCCTTCTGCCAGTCTACAATTGCTTATCTGGGCCACATCGTCACTGCTGGAACGGTTGCGCCAGATCCTCAAAAAATTCAAGGGGTTTTGAATTGGCCAACTCCTAAGTCTGTGAGAAACTTACATGGATTTCTGGGTCTTTCGGGTTTTTATCGTCGCTTTGTACGAAATTATGCTACCATGGCACACCCTCTTACATCCCTCTTGAAAAAGAATGCTTTTGATTGGACCTCTACTGGGCAACTAGCATTTGATCAGTTGAAAATTGCTTTGTCTACGGCACCTGTTTTGTCCCTTCCGAATTTCACCATACCCTTTGTAGTGCAAACAGATGCTTCTGGACAAGCAATGGCGGCTGTATTGTTACAAGGTAACCATCCTATTGCTTATTTTAGCAAAATTTTCTGCCCTCACCTCTCTAAGGCTTCTACATATATTTGAGAGCTTCACGCCATTACAAGTGCATTCAAATGTTAGCGCCAATACCTTTTGGGTCACTTCTTCGTCATTCAAACTGATCATAGAAGTTTGAAAGAGTTGCTTACTCAGGTTATTCAGACGCCTGAGCAACAATTTTATTTGTCCAAGTTGTTGGGTTACCATTATGATATTCAATATAAGCCGGGAAAAACAAATGTTGTTGCTGATGCCTTGTCTCGCTGCTTTGAGCCCTCTTCAGCTGAATTAAATTTACTCTCGGCGCCTCAATTCTTGTTCATAGATGAGCTACGTGAAGAACTTCAGCAGAATTCTTCATATCAAGAATTATGTCAGAGAGTAATTTCTGATCCCACCAAATTTCATGGGTTTGTTTTATCTAACGACTTATTGTTGACGAAAGGACGGATTTGGATCCCTGCCAATTCAAAATTTAAGGTCCTCCTTTTAAAAGAATTTCATGAAACACCCGTGGGTGGTCACGCTGGTGTTATAAAGACACTCTAAAGGCTCTCTGCTAATTTTTATTGGCAACATATGCGTAAGGAGATTAAGGATTTTGTTGCTCGGTGTTTAGTCTGTCAACAAACGAAGTATTCTACTTGCAAACCAAGTGGCTTACTACAGCCTTTACCCATACCATCAAATGTTTGGGAGGACATTTCGTTGGATTTTATCACTGGTTTACCCCTTTCTGGAGGATATTCAGTCTTGCTGGTTGTGGTGGACCGCTTCTCCAAATATACTCATTTAGGTGCCTTACCCTCTCACTTCACTGCTTATAAGGTTGCAGAATTGTTTGTCAACATGGTTTGCAAGTTACATGGCATGCCCCGCAGCATCGTGTCTGACCGTGACCCTGTTTTTATCAGCAAATTTTGATCAGATCTGTTTAAGTTCAGTGGTACTTTATTACGAATGAGTTCTTCTTACCACCCTCAAACAGACGGTCAAACGAAAGTCACTAACCGCACAATTGAGCAATACTTGCGGGCATTTGTTCATCAGCGCCCAATACTTTGGCATCATTTTTTGCCCTGGGCAGAATACCATTACAATACTTCATATCATACTGCTACATGTTTGACACCATACCAGGTTGTATATGGTAAGGAACCTCCCACAATTGCAACGTATGTCCTTGGTGCTTCCAAAATTGCTGCTACTGATGATCTACTAAATGAGCGTGAAGAAGTGCTTTCCATGTTGCGCAAGAATTTGACAAAGGCCCAGGAGAGAATGAAGACTCTTGCTGATAATCACCGCCGCGATGTATCTTTTGAGGTCAATTCTTATGTTCATGTGAAGTTGCAGCCTTATAGGCAAAGTTCTGTTTCTGGTGTTAAGTATAATAAGCTCCAAAAGCGCTACTATGGTCTGTTTCGTGTTTGTGAACGTATTGGCCAAGTAGCCTACAAGTTGGAACTCCCTTCCCATTCAAAGATTCACAATGTGTTTCATTGTTCACTTTTGAAACCTTACTTGGGGCCTATCCCTCCTGATGCACCCATTCTTCCTCATGATTCGGTTGACAATCACCCTATAGTGACTCCCCTTGCCATTCTGAACTCACGTATTATTTCAGTAAATGGCCAGCAGATACAGCAAGTTTTAGTGCAGTGGAATGGGCTGCCACCTGAAGATACCACTTGGGAAAATTGGCAGGATTTGCAAATTAGTTACAACCTTGAGGACAAGGTTGAATTTGATGGGATAGGTAATGATACGGACTCTGCTGCTGCTGTTAATAATGGGTCTGAGGCAAAAATTAATACAACTTCCACAAGGCCTGTTAGAAACAAGAGACTTCCAGCCAAGTTTAATGATCATCTTATTTACAAATAATATTCCATTCTATTATTAGTTATTACTAGCTCTTATTAGCTTTGAATTGCTATAATAACCGTTTATATCTTCTGTTACATTATGTTTGGTATTCCTATGAGCTAAGGCTATATAAAGCTTGTAATGACTCTTATGAAATCATCAAAATATAATTATTCAGAAAAAATCACTTCCTTCTTCTTACTAATGCTTTAGGAGGATTTGCTCAATCCTTATAAAATTGAGCAGTATCATATATCTTATCAAAATATAAATTTTAATGAAAACAAAAAAATCATGATGAAATTGGTTAAAGAAAATAGAAATACATGATGAAGTTGTTTATCGATAACAAATACATCCTTCTAAGGCTCCGAAATCCATACTTCTAGGGCTCAATACCATTAATCTTGGTAACAATGACGAAGTTGGATGATCGATGATTAATGAAATGAAATCTTAGAAGTATTAGTTTTGAATTTCTGCTCAACCATGGAAAAGAAACTTCAAATTTCTGAAACAACAAAATATTCCATCGACTGAAAAATTGAAACTGAAAAGTTAATCTCAAATTTTTGAAATAAAAACTCAAGTAGACAAATGGAAGTCCAAGTTTCTTATTGGGCCATTTAAATTACAAAAATCAAATTAATGTAATGAATCAAGACAATTTCTCATCCAACCTTTGTTATATGAAGCGCACCCTTGACATTCCAAAAATGCTCCTGGATGAATTCAGAGATATATATCCAAACTAGGGGTGTTCATGGTTCATGAACTGCACAGAACCAAACCATAAAAATGGTTCAGTTCAGTTTTTAATAACCACATTAATAACAATTCAGTTAATTAGTAAAACAATTTCAATTCAGTTATAAATTGGTTTAAACCGATTTGTATATATAAACTTGTTTAAAACCAATTTGTAGTTATAAACTAGTTTTTACATTATAAACTGGTTTAAAATCAATTATAACAGTAAAGAGAATGTTTGCTACCCATCTAAATATTTAGCACATTAAGACTTGTTTAGTCCAATTTGAATTCCAATTTATTAAATACTTTTATCGGCGACGAGAGAGAATGGAAAATTAAAAGAAAATTGAATCTGAAGTCCAATCAGTGGGCTTTTTGAGAATTTGGATTACAAGAGAAAGTGGAAGACCAACCAAGTGAGAAGAGTGATCTTCCCCTTGCATGGAAATCTTCTAAGGACCATCCTATGGAGAACATTCTTGGAGACATATTAAAAGGAGTAACAACACGGTCAAGGATAAGTAACTTTTGTTTTTATTATTCTTTCGTCTCTCAAATTGAGCCAAAAAACTCCAAAGATGCATTAGTCGATGAGCATTGGTATTTAGCTATGCAAGAAGAGCTAAACCAATTTAAGAGAATTGAGGTTTGGGACCTTGTCCCCCTTCCGCGAGACCATCGAGTAATTGGCACTAAATGGGTGTTTAGGAACAAACTAGAAGAAAACGGTATTATCACTCGCAACAAGGCCCGTCTCGTTGCTCAAGGGTATAGCCAAGAGGAAGGGATCGATTATGAGGAGACTTATGCTCCGGTCGTCCGACTCGAAACAATACACTTGCTAATTGCATTTGCATGTTCACAAAACTTTAAACTATATCAAATGGATGTTAAGAGTGCTTTTCTAATAACTAAAATGATATCAATAACTAAAATAGCCGTGGGTGAAAAGTGATCTTATTTTGATTGTGAGAAGAATTACAAAATTAATCCATTAGATGCAAATAATATGAATGGTACACAAGTTGTCAATAATAATTTTGAAATCTAATTTAAGTTTTGAAAAATGGCCTGATGAAGAAAAATAGGGAATATTTTTTTAAAAAAAATTCAGATTTTTCCCCAAAATTTTAGTTTTGTTTTTGATAAAAAAAATATATTTTTTCAAATTGTTTTTTAATTTTTTAAACATTTTAAAAAAATTAATATTTTTTAAATTTTGGAATTTTTTATGAAAAATTAATTTATATAATTAAACCAGTTTAGAAAACTGGTTCTGAACCGATTTTAAACTGAATTTGAATTGTTTAAATTAAATGGATCAGTTTATTAACCATTTAAATGGTTCAGTTTTTATATGGTGCAGCGCAATTCAATTCCAGTATACAATTCAGTTCACCATATTTTCGAACACCCCTAATTCCAAACGCACCCTTCATCAAACAAGCATCAAATTGGTTCGAATATGCATCTCTGAATTCACTATAGGTTAATTCGGAAATGCATATCCGAAACCACTCCTGAATCCATTTACTACATATTTTGATTGAAATTAACGTAGTCGTCGGGGACTCTCTGTCGATTTTTATCAATATTAGAGTCATAGAAATTGTATCCTCGCGTTCTGGCCTTTGCGTTCCTGTGTTTCATGCCTTTATGCGACCTAACGAAAAAACTCGATTTTCTGAAAAATCGACTCTGAATTGAAATTTTACCGTGCCATTTTATTAGAGAAAAGTCAGGGACCAAAATATGGGACACCACCCTAAAAACCTTAAATTCCTTATTTTTCTATTTTACTTGATTTATTTTCCGTTTTCATATTTTCGAAAAAAATCCGAAATTTTTTGTAGACACTTAATTTGATCTTATTTGATTTTTAGTTGTATTTTCCAGATTTTATAATTATATTTTAATTCATTTTTTTTATTTTCCAATTATTTTTCTCCATAGAAAAATTGTTGATATTTACATACTTGTTACAATATTTGTTACATTGCTGATGCATAGTAACTAGGTATGTCGATCCAGATACATCCAATACTAAGTTAAAAAAAAAAACACAACAATATCGAACTGATTCGATAAATATAAATAATAATATATAAATGGCTAAAAATATCACTTCTCCATGGTGACTAAAAAGTCATTGGTCCATGCTAATACCGTCGGAGATGGTCTGAGTGACTAGCTATTTAATTTTTTCAACTTTATTGTTTGAAAAAAGAAATTATGATTTTTCTAAAAATTTTAGGAAGCTTGTTACCTTCTTGAACCGTAATTTATTAATATCGAACTTTCTTCAACCTAAACTTATTAATTCGAACGTGTCTTAACTTAATTGATTAGCAAAATGATTATAATACACACACCTGAACCATAATTTGTATCATGTTTTAAATGTGAATTTTCTATGTTGTTTGTTGTTCAATACATCAATATGCATATATAAATAAGCCAGTCACAGACACACAAACATAACCTTAAAAAACAAATTTAGAAATGAATAATGATGTTAAATGGTTCTCAAACATTTAAATTTGTAGAAAGTCTTAAACTTTTTGAAAATGTCATGCCATTCTGGATTATGGACTTCAGTTTCTTATTGTTAACCTTATTTTTCTTCATTTTGTTCTTGTTGTTTCACATTTTGCTTAGGTTGGTCTTCGTGATACCATAGTAGTGAGTTGTTTGAAAATGGAGTTAGGTTGTTGGAAATTTTCAGTGCTTCTCCACGGTGAATGTCGATGTTAACGTATGTATCAAATGTCGAGCCTATTAAGATGTAGACTTTGTTCTTCGTCGAGTCAGTAAGAACTTTTTAACCAATAAATCATGAATGCATGTGAAATTTTGAAAATGATGTTATATTAAGCAACCGAGTTCTTAGTATAAAGTTTAACACAGGATAAGCACATTTGATCACAGCCAAATTTCAATCATGTTTTAAATATAAGTCAACCAACCACACACACAACCTTAATCTACAACCAACTCATACACACATCCTTCAATAAACAAACCTTTATAGCATCTTTCTGTTCTAACATAAAATTATCAATGGTTGTGGACAAATTTACAAAACTCTTGATCAAGAAGAAGAATCACCACAAGTGTCACCCTCAACCAAATCAACATCACTTCATGCTTTTCACTCTCATGTTTCTAAACTCATTGATCAATTAGCACTGGAATAGGAACCTGAGTCAGAGTCAGAAACTTTGTCTTTGCCATGGTTTCAAAGCTGTTTTGGTCTCTTGCCCTTCATCAACAAAACTTTTAGTGGACAGTGGTTATCCAATTCCAATGAGTCAATGGAAACTTGATTCCGTTGAAGACCATCTTTCTCTAGCTCATGGTTTGAGTTTGAGTTTGGCTAGAAAACATTTGAAAGCAATTCAAGGAAGCCTTATTGCCGAGGATGAAGTAAGACCTAATGCAGCCAAAGAATTGCAGAAAAAACCTGTGCGAGTTAAAAAAAAAGTGATTTGACGATACAAGCAAGGAAGTTGATAATTCCTTTAATGATGTAATGAATCAGAGAATTTCCAGAAATAGAAACAGTAATCCATTGTTTGATTTTTTATGTAAAAATATCATTAGTTTGTAACAGCAAGCAAGGAGTATTGTACTTGTATATAATTCTGTAGTCATGTTAAAAGCTACACTCTGTAGTAATAGTTCAAAACATACATTCAATAATACTAACACATTAATGTGTTCACATGGTTAATATTGCACATGATTAATATAGAAAGAGAACACTTAAATATTTATGTGATACATTAAGATAAAACTAAGCACTGCATTCATCAGAAAATGTAAGTGCAACAGAATAAAAAAACACTGAGAGATACACAATAGGTAGCAGTGTTGGAGAAGAGAACAGACAATAACCTTCTCAAGCAGCCAAATTCAACTCTCCTTTTCATCTTAGTCTTCTAGCAATCTATGTCAGCCACAAGAACAAACACGCCCGATTGAATTACCAAATTACCTGGACTCCGGAAATGGCAGACAAATCTAGTTAATAATTTGCCTTAGTTAAAAACTAAGGATCTGTTTGATTAAAAATCATTGCATGAATAAATTAAAAATCTCATTTGATTACTGTGGAACTTAAAAATATTTATGAACACAAGTATATACCCTATAACTAAATAATAATTTTTTGTCCAGTAACATAATACAAACAAAAAATAACATTCATACCTGAAACATGATTGAAATTCTTCATTTTCTTGGCTTCTCAATGGCCATGACTCATATTATGAGTTGGTCATTTATTTTTATGACTGGGATGTGAGCAATTTTGGACAAATGTTCGTTCTGTTTATACCTTTCTTCTAACAAAGGGCAGCTTCTGATGGTCAGATCCTCAAGAAAGGTAGGGAGGCTGTCTTCTGGCAATGACTCTAGTCTTGGACAATCGCTGAACTCAAGTGTTTTCAGCGAGGAGGGAAAGACTTTTTCTGGAAATGACTCTATTCTTGGACAATTTCTGAACTCAAGTGTTTTCAGCGAGGAGGGAAAGGCTTTTTCTGGAAATGACTCTAGTCTTGGACAATTCCCGAAATAAAGTTTTTTCAGCGAGGAGGGAAAGGCTTTTTCTGGAAATGACACGAGCCCTGAATATTCAGAAAACCCAATCCCTTCTAGAGAGGAGAGGTGTCGAAGTCCATTTCCTTCTAAGAATTTCATTTCAGAGAGACCATCAATTCTTATAGAAACAAGGGAAATGGGCAACAACTGCTCCTTGAGCAACATGTTCACAATATCATCACCTTCGATCGTCATTGATGAAAGAGCAGTAAGGCCTTGGAGACCCCACTCTGTTACTGGCTTTGTTATCCTCACAGAATCTACCTCAATTGATTGTAAATTGGGAGGTAGGAAAACTCCTTCACATAATGATAAATTCAAATTTGGAAGACTGCGGAGATATAGATCTTCAAGAGCGGTGAGGGTGTTCATTCCTTGAGGTAGTGATCTAAGTGCCTTGCAATCACGGACATAAAAAGATTGGAGGGCTGACGAGCTACATGGCAAAGTTTCTGAAATAAAAATAGACTCCAAATTGTTGCAATCATAGATGGAAAATTTTTGGAGCATAGGAAAACAATTCAATGGGACGGAGGTAAGTGCTTTGCAGTAGCCTAATGTAAGAGTCACAAGGGATGTGTAATTGCTCCACATTTCAGGAGGAAGGAATGTCAAATTCTCACATTTTTCAATACGAAGTGATTGCAAAGAAGTGGGTAAACCATTTGTTGGAATCGCAGTAAGAGAACTAATACCTTTGAGAGTCAAGTTTCGAAGAGAGGGGCTGTTTATAATCATTTTAGGTACAGATTTTAGCATATGACGGCTCGATATGATTATGTCTCGCAGAAGACATGGAGAATCACTCTCGAGCAATGAGTATTGGGTCCTTTCAGTATTGCTTATTGAATCTGAATCTACCACAATACGAATCTTTTTTACTGAGGAGAGCCAATGTTGAGTAGGTGGTGTTGCCAAGAGATGATCACAATCATATATTTCAATCTCTTCTAAGGAAGGAAGATTACTAGGTAAATATCCTTTCAATTTGGGACACCTTGATAACCTCAGAGTTTTCAGACGAGGAAAAGGAAACATGTTGTCTGGAAAAGGACACCATTCCTTCCAATTTCCCATGCATGAAAATTCCAAATTCTCAAGGGATTGAAATGGTTGGAACGAAGAATGTGAACCTCCTGCTGCCATGCCATAGAACTGCTGCCCAATTGTCTCCAAAATTGTCAAGCTACCAATTTGCAAGTCCTTAAGAGAATGTAGCTGCCCTAGTGGTGGAAGTGTCATGCAATTCGCACAATTACCAATGCTGAGGTACACCATGTTAGAAAACGAAGGATCTCCAAACCAACTTGGAAAACTTGTCCCACCATATGACATAATCCTCAGTTTCTTTAGGTTTGTAGATGGTTCTAACATATCAAGCACATTTTTTTCATTAAGTGTGTCATCAGTTTCCTTGCCCCACTGCAGCGTCAATTCCTTAATATGTTCTTTGCTCTTCAAGTTGGCATCACTTACCTCCACGACATCATTGACATTTTGCAGGTTCTTGATGAGTAATTTTCCCCGTAGCTTAGGAAACTTCCCAAGCTCTCTAACACTTAAACCAATATTTTTCTTGCCTACTACAAAAACAGTTAGAGTTTGAAGGTTTTCTAGTTCAGCAATTTGCTTCGGCATCTCTATTATGCTTGTATAATCAATATAAAGATGACGCAAATTAATTAATTTTCCAACATGTTCAGGCAATTCTGTGAGTTCTGAGCAGCAAGATAAAATCAACGTTTGCAAGTAGTAGAGGTTACATATGGTGTCAGGCAAGCTTGCGATATTCGTGAAAGAAAGATCTAGATAGCGCAACTGCACTAAATTGCCAATTGTAACGGGTAGCGTGGTGATGTTTTTATATCTTGATAACAATAACACCCGCAACCTTCCAAATGTGGGTAGCAAATCTTCGACCACCTTTCTTGATAAACTAGATTGTCGCCATCCCAAGTGAATGGCAAGGAAGCTTCTCAAGCGTTGGAATTTGTCAAAAGTCTTAAACTTCTTGAAAATGTCATATCTTTCTTTATTATATGACAAGTGGCGAACATTTTCATAGCTCTTGGCGCCAAATTCAAGTCTGTAACAACTTTTTTTAGATACGACCGTAGCTAAATCATTAACAAGGTCATGCAAGACAAATTTCTGTCCTCTAGAATCATCATGCAATTGTTGTATCAATGATCTGGATAACAATTCAGTAAAACACCCATCACCTACTTCTTCCATGGTTTTGTCGACTTGGGAATTATCAAGGAAGCCTTCTGCCATCCACAACAAAACCAATTGCTTCCTATCAAGTGGATAGTCCTTTGGGAAAATAGAACAATAGGAAAAACATCTTTTCAATTGAGAGGGAAGATATTGATAACTCAGGTGCAATGCAGGCAGAATATTATTATCCTTTAAGTTCCATATGTCGTTGTTCAGAACTTCAATCCACTCTTCAGTATCTACTTTTGAACGCAACAGTCCTCCAAGTGATTTCGAAGCAATTGGCAATCCACCACACTTTCTTGCAATGTTCCTTCCAATTGCTTCTACGTTTCGCTGTTGAGCTTCAGAAAAGTCTCCACTTCCAAATGCATGTTTGGAGAGTAAAGACCAACTGTCTTCATCTGATAGAGGATCTAATTCAAAAATAGGAAATGTGCGTGCAGCATCGGCCACTTTTTTGTGGCGTGTTGTGATGATCACTCTACTTCCATTTTTTCCATAAATCAACGGCGATACAAGATCTTCCCAATCATGATGAGTGTCATTCCATAAGTCATCTAACACAATCAAAAATCTCCTGTCTTTTAAATTTTTCTTTAAGTCAACTCGAAGTAAATCAAGATTGTCGGTTTGTGATGGTGTTTTAGTGACAGATTCAAGGAGAGTTTTGGTTACTCTAAGGATATCGAAATCCTCGGATACACATGCCCATGCTGTGATATCAAAGTGCTTTTGAACTTTTTCATCATTGTAAGCACGTTGTGCAAGTGTTGTTTTTCCAATACCTCCCATGCCTACAAATGCAACTACCCCCATATTAGTATTGCTTTCTGATAGCAACATGTTGATTACTTTCTTTTGGTCATCTTTCCTACCAACCATGACAGACTCGTCGAACATAGGATTTGAAGGTGTTCTATGAGAAACTCTGACACTTTTAGTTTGCAAACTGAGTATATCTTTATTATCAGCAAAAAGTTTGAGGGTTTCACACATATCTTTCATTTGGGAATTGATCTCTCCATAGATATTTTTAAAAGGAGAAGAAAGGATGTTCCACACCTGATTAGTTTTGCTTGCAGGTTGCTTGTTCTCCATCTTGCATCGAAGGGAATCATAGCTAATCTGGTTGAGCAGATCTTCAGCATCGTAGATAGCATCTTTCAAGCCATCAAGCCAGTCTTTGACAGAAGGAGTGTTGATCTGCTTCTCCTCGGCAGCGTCAAGCACAGGTTGAAGAGTGAGTAGTGTTAGCCTTAACTGTTTCAAGAGTGAGACATCGAGCTTGGTGCTTTTTATGTAATCAAGAAACTCTTTGGAAACAAGTTTGTCAGCTAAGGTTTGAATTAAGGTTTGAATAGATGCAGAGAGGAAAGCAGTTCCTATTGCAGCCATGTTGTATTAGCAAAAGTTTGAAGGAAATGAAGATCAAGTATGTGAATGAATAGCAAAGACTGATATGTGAATGAATGGTTGGCAGTGGTAAGTAATAGTAAAGCGAGAGTCACATGTAATAATGTAGTGAGAGGTGATTGTGAAAAGTGAGCATTAAAGCTAAGCTACTAGTTGTACTGAAATCATTATGTTTGCTTCAAAACTCACACTGTTCTCAATTGGCATCGATACATTTATCTTATAAATTCATATACGGGAAGGCTAGCTGGATACTTAAGCATTGATTAGAATACAAATAGTTGAATACCATTTCTTTCATACGCATATCATATGGTGTAGACACAGTAGTGTGTAGAATAGGTCCAATCATTTTTTAGTAGTAAATAATAAAACATCAAAAGTGAATGTCTTATTTATTTAGTCATAAAATAATTATATGGAAAATATAAATAATTAAGTCAAGGTTAATGCTCACATAAAATGAGGCTAACTTAGAGAGAGATAGGCTAACTTACCAAGAGATAGGTAGATATATAATTTGGTGAAAAATATTAAGATGTATAAGTCCTACATTGCAACTTTACTTAGCTTCTAATTAGTCATTGAGTTTGAGAGTGAAAAAATAGGATATGTGGGTCGGGAGAGAAAAAAGAAATTTACACGAGAGATTAATAGTTAAAGGTAATATGAGGCATCATAATTTCATGAAAAATTTATGAAATTATGGAGTCCAAACACTACTTAATATTTAACTGAATGTGGTTATTTTGAATTTTCATTCAAATTAAGGAAGGATCTCAACGGGTGGGTGGGTGAGGTAGCTCGGATGGCAATTGCTAGTTGGGTTAAGGGAACTGTTGGTTCAGGGTTCAAATCCTGGTAACAGAATGTTAATTATTCCTCGCTTTCTGCGTTTGTTTATGTAGACGCCAAATTTTAAACTTGAAACTTTGAAGATTATGTATGCTTAAGTGTGATTGAGGATGCATGGTTTGCCTTTAAAGTATTGAGAGAAAACAATTTATTTGCAATTGCTTCTAGTATTGGCATCCTTTATCAATTGAGGAGCTTAGAGGAAAAATAACTTAGGTGAATTTTGCATGTGCGCAAATATACCTTAATGTGTCTGATACTCTCCATGATCGTATTTTGGTGGAACGAGAGCGTTATGTGTTTTTGTTGAATTGGAATATGAGAGTTTACCTCTTTAGATTTAATAGTGAATGACATAATGTGCAAATGCATTATGTGTTCTTTGTTGAATTGAAATACATGCGTTAATAGTGAATGACATAATGAATGACGACTCTGTAGATTTAATAAGGCAAATAATAATACTCTTGAGAATGTAATAGAGAAGAATGACTTTGTTGTGGCCATTTAGGCAGAGACTGAAGTTAATGCTAATGAGGAACCGTTATCATAAAAAAACTCTTTGAATGAAGAATAAATAGAAGTATATACTACTGATGATTTGAATAAGAATTTGATGATTGAAAGCTAGCTAATTATATAAAGGAGAAACATGGTCTTGTGGTTATCGAAAACAGTGGCAAGAATTTGGTGTGAGATCGTTGTGATGGTTTGCATTTGGAGAAAAATAATAACTTATGAGGGGGATGAAGATAATCCTCCTTAGTCACATTAGGAAGAATTTAATTTGGTTAAGAAAAAAGGTACGGGGGAGACATAAACTTACTTAGGTTAGAATGGAAATCATTACTCGAGCCATGTCGAGTAAACACAACACCACTCATTGGAAGCCATTTATTGGAATTCTATAAGAGTAAGAAACTTTGATACTATGCTAACTATTAAAAATCATTGCGATTAACAAAATTCTTGCTTGCTTTTGATTGTTGAACCAATGATTTCTTATACACATTTTCCTTCTAAGTGTCTTAAACAAAACAGACTTAAAAGATTTGCATTACATTTTAGACAAAATCATGATTCAAACCTATGGGCTTTTTATGCAATGGATACAAATCCCTCTATCTTGAGTTTTTTTAACATGTAAAATTTTCTATATAAATGGATCAAACTAAATTCTTCATTGTAGTTGTATATGCAACTAACTGTCATGTGATTCAAAGACAGTTATGGAATGAACTTGCCAATCTTCAACAGGCTAATCCTGACCCTTGGTGCATGATAGAAGCTTTTAATATAGTTATGGATTCCCATTAAAAAATTAATAGATGCCCTCCAAACAAAACTTTCACTGATGAGTTTCTTAGTTTGACCAATCAAAATAAACTTATGCATCTTGACACTAACGGTAGCTATTATACTTGGACCAATAGGGGAATGGTGGTGTTTACTCTTCTATTAGACTTCACACAACCATATATAATAATAATTGGCAAGATAATTGGAACACAATAAATTTCTCCACTTTGATCAAGAATCTCTTATACCATTACCATATTCTTCTTCGATGTGACAAACATGGGTTTGATTTTGCCAGGCCATTCAAACTTTTTGAAGGTTTGGACTCTAGATGATAGTTGCAGATAACTAATTAGTTATAATTGGAATAATGGAGTGGTATGTTTCCATATGCTTGTTTTATACGCTAAGATGAGATCTCTTAATCCTATTCTTAATAAATGGCCATGGAGATATTTAACAATATTCATATTAAAGTCGCTCAAGCTATTGGTGAAGCTAACATGATACAAGGTTCAATTTATTATGTGGGTTACAATGATGATTTTCATTAGAGAAAAAATGCTCAACTTCCATTAGATAAGGCATTGCATATGCATGGCCATTTTTGGAGGAACAAGGTTAAGAATCCATTACATAATATATATATATATATATATATATATATATATATATATATATATATATATATATATATATATATATATATATATATATATATATATATATATATATATATATATATTTATTGTGTTCCATGCCTTGAAGATTTTGGAGGATGTTTTTTCAAAACTTGTTGGGATATAATGGGGACACATGTGATTAATTCATTGAATCAATTATTTGAGTAAGGTTGGACCCTTCTTAATTTCAATTCAATCAATGTGTCTTTGATACCTAAACAACATGGAACATATTCTATTGAGATATATAGACCTCTTGCACTTGAAAATTTTCAATTCAAAGTCATCTCTAAGATCAATTCACATAAGTTGGTCTTCATAGCTCTTAAAATTGTTTCAAAAGACCAAATAGACTTCATTAAGGGTGGACATATTTACGAGTGCATTATGGTTACTTCATAAGGCATTAATTTTTTGGACAAGAAATCCTTCGGAGATAATTCGGCTTTGAAGATACACATCAAAAAAGCCTTTGATACTTTAGGTCAGAATTATGTTTTTAAAGTTCTTATTCAATTTGGCTTTGATCAAAAGTTTTGTGGTTGGATTCTTACTATTCTCTACTCATTCAAACAGTCAATCATGATAAATGAAAAAGATGCAGGATTTTTTCTTGCGAGTGAGGAAAGGAGATATATGTCTCCCTTGCTTTTCTGAATTGTTGAAGAGGCACTTAGTAGGCATTGTTTTACGATGATAGATACATGTAAGATGACCATCATATTAGCTTGGAAGACAATCATTCTTAGTCACACTTTCTTTTTTGCAAATGACCTTATGATATTATGCAAATCTATCTCGAAAAATTCTCAAGTCATTAATCATCTCCTTCAAAAATATGGTCAAAATTCTAGTCAAAACATAAATCCAACTAAGTGTAAGCTTTATGGTGGAGCTAGTCCTAGAATCATGTTGAGGCACATTGCATATATGCTTGAATTTCCAGTGGGATAGACATCATTAATTCAGCTATCTTGCAGACCCTATATTCAAAGGAAAGCATAAAACTCTTCATCTTCAGATCATAGCAATAAAGTATTGGCCAAAATAGATACTTCAAAGAGCCGCGTTATTTTTATGATAGTATTTGTGAATGGTCAATCTATCTTATCAAAAAGATGAATTTTTGCATCATAAGTTTTGAGTGAACGAGTATTATAGGCAGTAGAAAGTTGATTAGTACATCTTAAAAGGTTATTTGATCACCTTTGTCTGAAGGAGGTCTTGGTCTGAGAGATATTAGGACAATAAACATATTGGTTACTTATCTCTTTGTTGGAAGCTTTTGACTACCAATAATCTGTGGTCTTCTATGCTTATTAGTATATACTTCAAGCACAAAAAACTAATCATGTATCATGTTATTCTTCAATATGGTTTTACATTAAGTATTTATTTTCCTTTTTGGAGGAACATAGTAGATGAAAGGTTGGTGCTGGAATGGTTATTGATTTTTAGACTGAAAATTTGTTACGATAAAAAATTAAAGACTTACACCTAGTATTGTCAAAGGATACTTATGCAAACTGATAAGGTCAATTCAATGATCCAAGACATCAATTGGAATATTCCTCATGACTTATCCATTTCGACTCCTCATAATTTTGAAGGCACTATGACCTGTATTGGTGTTTTCCTCCTTTCCAATTTTGGGCCCCATAGTAAAAACCAATGGCAAATACCATCCACCCGTAGCCAACACTACGACCAACAACACATTAGATGCCTGCCTCAAATTCCAAAGTCTCTACTACAACTTTTGATAACCCTTTAATTCTCAGGAGTTCCAAGTATTTCTTTTTATCATAAAGGCCTATTACACGAATTTATGTCAATCTTTATGGTCTTAGCCATATATAAAGCCTTGTAATTCTGATTTTAAAGACACAGAGCTTTTACATAATTTATATTTTCTTGCAATTTAGAATTTTTGCACTTTATTTCCTACAAAATCTAAGTTCTTGACGTTGTTAGAAGTCTCCATGGAGAATCTTGTATCGAATTATTCACTGCAATGCATGTCATTTTTTGTTTTATATTTTGTTAATCATGTTATTGCTTTCAATTAATATTTTCTATGCTTTTACCATTTCCATGATAAATTAGTCTCATTTATGCTTAGTGTGATGAGGACCATCCAAAAGATGGATCTTATGTAGAATGAAAGATTTGAAAAAAAATCCTTGTTTTAACAATCTTTAATCATAATAAATTAAAGAGTTAAATAACTTTTCAACAAATTAAATAAAAAATGAATTTTTTTTAATATAAATACTATTGTAAACAATTTATTCTCCGTATGTAATTCACTTGATTTTTATTAAGGACTTTGCTTGCTTAATATATAACAAAAATATTTTATATTTTGTTGCCCAAGAACCGTCCAACATGTAATCACTAGGATTATACAAAATTTTAAAAGGTTGCTCTTAATTAAGTATAATTGAAAAGGTTAAGAAAATACAAGAATGGGGAGTTTGAATTAGGTTATAAGAATGAAATTTTTTCGTTATCCAAAGCAAGAAGGTGAGAACTTAGAATAAAAATAATGAACACCAATATTTTTATCCTAGTTCGTTATTAACGAAATTATCTGCAGTCCATCCGCCAGGTGATTTCGCCTTCTCATAAGAACTTAACCCACTATAATCAAATTTCATCACAACCAAAAAGATCTACCGTCAATGTCTTCTTGAGAATTCTAACTATATCCTAGTCTCTCAAGAAAATACAACTCAAAAGTTGAGATACAAGGTGTATTACAAAGATGCTTCTATAAAAAAAATTACACATATGAATATCAAAGAATTATTACAAAGATGCTTCTATAAAACAAATTACACAGATGAATATCAAAGAATTACACACACAGATATTTTCCATGAAAGAGTATGAACAAAGATCTTCTTGACTATGTTGAAAATATTCTTGAGTTTTTTTTCTCTCTGTTTGTAAACAAAGTTTCACGTTAAAGATGCTTGATCAAAATCCGACAAAGGTTCTTCTTCTTTTCCATTCTTCCAAGATTTATTTATATAGGCAATGAAAGATTCGTTGAAGGGTAGAAAAAGAATTTCATAATTCCAACTGTATTCTTGCATAACAGTTTCACGAATGATACAATAGTACAATTCCTATCTCATAAAATCAGGGCAGTGGAGAGAATGGTGATCTTGTACCGTGTACTAATTTTCTCACGTAAAACCTTTTTGATCATAGCTTTTAACCTTTAGAGGCTTCAGATTGCGTGTTGACGAAACATGCTTAGAAGAATAAAAAATTGTATGAAAGAGTCTTCAAAACCTTGTTTTCAGAGTCTTTAAAACTTAGTCTTCAAAACTTAATCTTCAGAGTCTGTGGAGCGCATAAATTCAGAGCTTGATAATCTTCAAAAGCTCCTTTATTAGAGTGAGAGTCAGAAACTATTTGATGAGTGTTCCTCAGAAGCGTTCCAGACTTGACTTATCTTTGTAAAGTGCACTTTATTATCTCTTTAGAGTCAGTGTGTTGAGTTCAAAAATTGATGATGTCACATGTCACTTTTTCAAAGTCATAACCTGTTAGTATTCAGGTATACACTAAACAAAAATATTATGGTACAAAATTGTTTTTTAAGAAACTATATATTATTATTATTATTATTATTATTAAAAGTTAAGATCAAATGTATAATCAAATCTTATTCTTGCAATAATATTTATAATCCCGGTGACAATCATTCTCAAATTTTAAAATTATTTTCTTTTTATAAAAGATTGCATAAACGTTTAGCAATTTTATATTTTAAGAAACCTCGATTAAATCCAACATATCTTAAAAATCATTTTACTCCTTTCACACTTAAAGGAGGTAGGGTTTTAATTTTTAATAGGAAATTTTACTTTATACCCCTACAAGTAATATTATACCCCCTACAATTATTAAAAAACACAAATTTTACCCTTTAATATTTCTAACGATTTTATCATTTCAATTTTACTACTTATAAAAAAATCAGAAAATTACACCCCTACGCATGTGAATCGGAACACTTTTTGAAAGTGTTTCGGTAAAGAAATTATCATACCAGAACACTTTTTAAAAGTGTTCCGGTATAAAAAAATAGTTAATTCGTCAAAATTTTCACTTTTGTTGTAAAATTATTTTTCATTCCAGAACTCTTTGGCAAAGTCTTCCGATTTGTAAAGTTAAAGTTAAAACTGACTACCGAAACTCTTTTGCAAAGTCTACTGTTAACAAAATAAAAAATTACATACTGAAACTCTTTTGCAAAGTCTTTCGGTATGCAAAATAAATGTTAAAAATAACTAACGAAACTCTTTTACAAAGTCTTCCGAAACTCAAAATAAAACTTGAAAAAATGTAAAAAATAAAGACTTCCAGAACTTTTTTACAAAGTCTTTCAATATATAAAATAAAAATTAAAAAAGATAAAATAATTAAAAATACACAAGAATAAAATTGGTATTTTCTATGAAATTTTATAGAGAATTTCTTTAGCCACCTCCTAACCTTCTTGCTCACCTCTGGTGAATTTACCACACTACCCCTTGTTTCGGAAGTTCATTTCCGAAACGGTACTTTTTTTTGAAAAAAAGGTGTTTTCGGAAATGAACTTCCGAAAACGTGTTTTTTTTAATATAAAATATTGATTTCGGAGATGCATCTCCGAAATAAAGTTAAATTTTCAGAAAATGTGGTGTTTCGGAAGTTCATCTCCGAGCGCACCCCCCATGATGGAATTCGGAAATGCACTTCCGAAGTTATGTCTGGCAGAAGCAAAATGAAAAATAACAACGATTCGCTTTATTTAATCGGGTGAAGATTACAACGATAATATTACTGAAAATCAAAGTTACATATTGTTGAACACGGGTAGGTGGGGATGAGTCAACATTTTGATAACGTCGTCCGCCGATCTTTGAAGTTTGGCGTCCAACTCGATCGGGCCTTTCGAAGAAAATCGGTCGAACGTTGTCCACATAATCGCCAAATCTTCGTCGTTCTTGATCTCAAAAGGTGTGAACTTAATGCCTCCCTCGTCGTTAAGCGATGGCGAGCAGTACTCGAGCTTGACAACCTTTCGATTCTCGGGATAGCGCAAAAGCGTGTTGAGCGACGGTATCAACTCCGCAAACGGCGTGTCGCGCGAGAAGCGAAATTGGAATGGCATCGGGTAGCCGGTTTCAAAGTAGACGAATGCTAGGTGGGGGTAGGTTTGTGTCATTTTGTGTTTTGTGGTGTGGAGAGGTTGAAGAAGAGTGTGTGGTATTTATAGACTTATTGGAGCATTGATGGCCCAACAAACCTTATCCTGCATCAGGGGACATTTCGGAAATGAACTTCCGAAAATAGGCTCCAGACATGTATATTTCGGAAGTTCATTTCCGAATTATGCAGAAACAGACATAAATTTTGCATTTTGTTGATTGCTTAGTGTGTTGTCTAAATTGAACATATGCAATTGACATTAACCATAAATTAGACAAGCAAGTCATAAAACATAATTATATTATAAATGTATTGAATCGGTCCGATTTTACATGATAAACAACAATACATACAAAAAACGATCCGGAACAAACTAAAATTCACCGAACCAATCGGTGGATCCTAAGTCCAAAATAGGCTCATTCTTCGATCGCTCTCTATTTTGCTCGCGCTCTTGGCTCATCATTTCTTCAAACTCCGCCATTCTTGAAACAAAAGGATCCGGCCAAGTCTCCGCCTCATTTGAACGATGTGCGGTCCATTAACAACAAGTAGCCGGTATAGGACACCCCGGTTTCAAAAACACTTGGACGAAGTGCCGCGATCGTAGATACCCGATGCATATGATTCGGCCCGACGAGTCCAATGGAGGTCGACTATGAAGTGGAAAGAAAGTCTCACATAGTCCAAACATCGTCAAATCGACGCATACAATATCATATGCACTTGCTATGAGATGACCCATATCGGGGAATGACATCCACTTCGAGACCGGAGCGATACCGGTAAGTGGTGGAACAAGTGAATCATGAATTTTTGCAAACTTTTCTTGATTTTCATATAGTCGGCCGTAGATATCCCGATACGAAGTCAACTCCGCAATGAGCTCCCGTCGGACTAAAGTGTGATTATTTTCCCCTTTACCGAGCAAACCCGCAACGGCCCGATATCCACAATTACCGTCGCCTCCAACATCAACGATGTTATCGATATATTTGTGCATGAAAAGTGGCATCTCATCAATGTAGACAATCGGTGATTTTTTGATCGGCGGTGTGCGAGGTGGCTTCGATATACGGGCACCTTTGTTACCACTACACTTGGACTTCGGTGTCTCTTGAATTTCCGGCAACGATGAATCAACATGTTCAAAGTAGGAAGGAGATCGTTTTGTTGAATTGTCATCTTGTGTAATTTTTGACTTTTTCGGTGCACATTTCGTCTTAACCGGTTGAGATGGCGGTTTCAAATCGGTGGTCTCCGGAAACGCGATCTTTCGCAATTGTTCTTTTATGTGCAATTTTGTTGTGTCGTCCGCCTTAGCAAACTTCTCCATTATCACTTCCAACTCGTCGGAGATGGTGATTTTGGAGTCATTTTCCTTCGGCGGGTCAAAATCATCAAAACGAAGTTTCTTCCAATGGTCGGCTACCTCATCCATGCGTATTGGTGAATTCAACTCCTTCTTTTCTGAAATTATACAAGCACACGGAAGGCCGTATGTAGTTCTAATGGTGCACCCACATAAAGAACTATCCGCCCCCGTGGTCTCCGACCGCTTAGCTTCATGAAACAAAAAATTCAAACCCGTTCGAGATATGTTGTAAATCAATTGGGAGAATAGAACTTGGCCCTTATACCGGTGTTCCATGACCGTCTTGCTCCGACCGAACGATGTTTGAATTTCATTGTGTTGATTTTCAAGCATTTGATTCACGGTGTCCCACCCGCGACACAAATCTCCCTTACTATCACCCAACCACCTCTTGAAGACCGCATGTGCGGATTCAACTCGGTTAGTCGTGGTGCAACCAAGATGTCTAACCCGATTTGTCCAAGCGCACACGACTTTTTCTCTAACTTTGTCAAGAATGGTGGATTCGACGTAATGACAAAATGTCCTAATGGAACCACACAAAGACCTAAAGTGTACCAATTTCTCGGTATAATCCTCTTCGGAGTATGCATCCAAAATTCCCCTTCATGCCGCCATTATCCTATCAACTACAACACCGGCTTTGACAAATTTACCATTTTCATCCAACCTATCTTTTGTCCCAACCGCGGGTTTCAACTTGCTTCTCACGTTGCAAGTTATGTGATACCGGCAAAGTAAAGCGGTAGATGTCGGGAAGACGGTATCGACCGCATTCATCAAAGCATTGTCCCGATCGGTGACAACGACGTTTGGCATAACCTCTTGATCAACTAACAAAGACTTGCAAATTCCCAAGGCCCACGTAAAGTTTTCTTCTTTTTCACACTCCAAAAAAGCAAACCCCACCGAATAAGTCTTGTCCGTCGAGGTCACACCGACGATCTCTAGAAGAGGAAGCCTATACTTGTTTGTCTTGTACGTCGAATCCATGACTAGAACGGTTGGAAATGTGTTGAACAATTTGATACTTTCGGGATGAGTCCAAAAAATATCACGCACGGTAACTTTGTCCTCGGAGGTTCGGAAGCTTGAAACGTAATTGTTATCGCCTAGAAGTTTCAAAAGTTGTTGCATTTCCGACCGAGGGCCCATATTCAAAACCTTGAGATTGTGCCGTTCATTGTAAACTTGCTTGATATTTGAAACGCTATCCGGTTTCTTACGCTTCAAATCGGCAAGTATGTTGCGAGGCGCCACTTTGACTATCGTTAGGTCCGATATCACATTCCTCTCTTCGCGGGACAAACGACACGCCATTGGATGCCCGTGTAACTTGACATCCAAGGCATGATTATGCATTCCACAAATTACGGTTAACCGCCACAAATCATCAACCCTCCGAGTGGCATGCAACTTAAACGGACACCCGCACTTTCTCGATCCCGTGTCCTCGTGTTTTAGCACACGGTTTGATTGCACATAACTACCACCACGTTCGCAATTCAAAACAACGAAAGCTTTCCGCCTACTATTTCCGTTGTCCGACCTTAAAATGACAATTCCAAATCCAAGTTTACTAGCTTCGTTTCGAACCCAATCAATCAATTGTTCTCGACTAACGAAGCTCCGATCATTTGTAAAATGTTGCCTAACATCGACCGCATTGATCATAGGAGTAGCGTCAATAACCAGATCGTTATTAACGTTTACAATTTCCGGATTTAATACTCCATCGTCTTGCACAATGTTGTCCGGATGCACCATACCTAGCAAATGCAAAAATTAGCAAAATTGGCCAAAACTGTTTTTTTTAAACTGCCAGGGCATATTTCGGAAGTTCATTTCCGAAATTTGTTAGGTAATATATTTCGGAAATGAACTTCCGAACCATATCAGTTTTCAGCATAAATTTGTTGAATCAATGTAGTGAAATAGGGGATGAAATGAGAGATGTTTACCTGAAATTGTAGCTTTCTATGCCCCCTTTAACGTGATCAACGGTTTGAAACTTGCTTTTAGGGCGAAAAATTGATGGAGATTAATAGGGTTTAGAGAGGGTTTTGATAAGTTTTTGGAGAAAAATGATGAAAAAGTGAAGGAGGGAAATTTGTATATGCAGCAACAGATTCGGAAATGAACTTCCGAAAATATGCACGGATTTTGAATTTTTTTTAGTTCGGAAATGAATCTCCGAAAACATCAAATTTTTGATGTTTTCGAAGATTCATTTCCGAACTAAAAAAAAAAACAAAAAAAAATTACTTCGGAGATGCATCTCCGAAGCAGGGGCAGTTTTGGGATTTCGCTGGGGGTTTCCCCCATAGGGAGGTGGGTAAAGAAAAATTCATTTTATATGAAAATAAAGATAAGAGTACAAAGTGGAATTTCCCTTTTTAATATTATCTCATTCTTAATATGATCCACCGCAATGTCTAATAAAAAGATTATGTACCCAAAACAAAAACAATGGCAAACAAAGACTCGTATGTGAATGGATAGCACCTCATTTTTGACTGGTTGGTAGTGCTATAGTAAAGAGAAATTCACATGTGAATGAATAGAAATAATAATTAGTTGTTGACTTATAAAAAAGCAAAAGTATAAAGCTGGAAAGAAAAGCTCACGACATGATTATAAAGAGGGGTCGATGGAATGCTGACTCGATAATAGATGCAAACCAATAATGATAACATGGTGATGGTCCATGCATGTAACATGTGAGCATTGAAGCAATTTCGTACCGTTTGCACAGATAATGCTTTTGCAACTGTTTGCTACAAATCTGATGGAAGTACTCATTCCCAGAGAGAACGGAGATATTGTATTGTTGGGAGTGGGAAATGATTATCTCTTGTGATTATTCACAAAATTGTAAATCTATATCATTAAAATTCTATATCTTTATGTTTTTTTTACATGTTTAATCTTTTAATGTGTCGTCCAAATTTCAATGGATAAATATTTCAATGGAGAGAATTTATTCCCTATTTGTATTTAAGTACATGGAAAACATAATTACTTTTCTTTAATGATGCTATTAAGAAAAAAAATGCTTGTAAGATGTAACCATCATTATTATCTACTATTAGACCTTTGAAAATTGTTAGTAGTGATCATGAGAAATAGGAGTGTTGTTAATATTCCGTCTTAAATATAAGCAAATTTACAAAAAAGCTCACCCTTTAAGAAGAATGTCTCAATGCATTTAATTTTTACTCTCCTTCTAATTTTACCTCTATTTTTTGCTTTGGAAATTGTTGCAAACATTTAAAATCTAAAAAATTGTAGGGGTATATTTAGAATAGTGACATTAAATGTAATAAATATTAATTTTTTTTGCTTATATTTAAGACCATAGATTTTTTTTTTGTTGCTTATATTTGAGACCGGAGGGAGTAACTCATTAACTATTCTTACACAAGACCGGTCTTTGAGAATTTTGGATAAAAGAGTGATACTTCTATAGTTTTTTAATAATAAATACATAAAGATAAAAGAAATAATTGAATAAAAAACACATTTTTATTTAATATTGAGAAAAAAATATAAATATGAATCTTTAAATCAATGTTATACTACATTAAAACATAAACCATATAAAGAGATTTATTCTTTTTCTTCTTCTTCTTGATCCGATCTTTTTTCGTATAAAGAAATTGACCAAACCTTTAAAATTATTTAAATATCATCATCCTCTTAGCATTTTTGTTGCAAAATCATTAATAATTCATTCATAATCAAGGTTATTCAAAAAAATTATTTTCAATTGAAATCAACGCAAGACTATTTGATATATCATGTGACATAATAGATCTCAAATAAGATTTTAATAATTTGAATTCAGAAAATCTTCTTTCAGCAAATTCAACACTAATAGGAATAATCAATATTATTCTATAAATTATGTATTAGAAAAACAATGAAAAGTCTTTAAAAAACTCAATATCATATAGCTTGATTTTGATTAAATTGTTAAAACTTCTCTAATAACTTTCATTTCTTCAAACAAAATTTCACCATCAAGATTAAGAGAACCGTCGTGTTTTAACCAAGTTTCAAGATGCTTATAACATGCTTTCAAGTCCCCTTCAGATAATGATCTAAGCCTTTCAAAACTAAACAAGAATCCAAAAATATTTTCATATGTGCTATACTGCTCAAATCTTCTATCAAGTGAGCCAATTGTTTGATCTATAATATATAAGAAATCATAATTTCGAAAAGACTCTTCACCAGACTCAAGATTCAATTGTGTGGGTTGAGATGAATTTTTATCATAATGTTTTTTCTACGAATTTGACGTTTTTGAATAAACACACATTCAATCTCCATTTCATTCTCAATCTTTTCAGCACTAGCCTTAGCATTTACAAATCCATATTCTCTATATTTTTTCAAATACTTGATCAAACCTTTTACTAGTTCTATAGCCAAATCAATATACATGTTTTTTTGGTGCAAACTTTTGCTAGTTTCATTAACATCAGTTAATAATTAAAACCAAATAATTATAGCTACTAAAAATTCAAACTTTCCAATTCCATGAGTTGTTAAAGATTCTACTTCACTCTTAATTTTGGGATCATTATCTTGTTCGGCTACTTAAAGTAGTGCTTCTCTTACATCTAAAGTTTGAGATTTAATTGCATATACACTATTCACATGACTTTCCCAACGTGTTTGCGACAATGGTTTAATAGTTAAACCTTTCACATTGTCTCTAAGAATCTTCCAACATTTTGTCGAATGAGAAAATACAGTATAAATACATTGTAACACTCTAAAAAAATCTTTAGCTTTAGTACAAGAATTTGCGATATCACAAAGTGTCAAGTTAAGACTATGACAACCATATGGTGTGTATAATGCTCTAGGTCACCATCTAATAATTTTCTTTGTACACCTTGATGTTTATCTTTCATGTTTGATCCATTATCATATCCTTGTCCTCTCACATTATTAACATCTAAACAAAGAGTTTCCAATACATTTTGTAATTCCTCAAACAATCTTTGATCCGTTGTGTCATAGACTTTCAAAAATTCTACAAAATACTCTTCAACTTTTATTGGACTTGTAGAATCATCCACACAACTTATAATGAGAGTCATTTGTTCTTGATGACTTACATCAGGAGTACAATCAAGAATCATAGAATAATATTTTGCTTCTTAGATTTTTTTACTATTGCACTTTTGACTTCATTTCCTAATCAATTCGTTTTGAATCTTATAACTAAGATAATGATAATGAATTTCATTATTCTTAATACGTTCAAAATGTTTTTGCATGATAGAATCCCATTCAACAATTATTTCAACAAGAGATAGAAAGTTTTCATTGTTTTCCACATTAATCCTCTCATTTTATTTCCACGAAATGCTATATTTTGCTCATCTAGATATCTAGTAACATAAACTATCCTAAGTAAGACATTCTTCCAATGTATTTTTTTATTTCTTATAAGCTCTTGAAGATGTTTATCAATTGTCATATTTTTCTTAAATCTAATTTGTAAGTCAATCCATTTACTAAAGAAAGACATGTGTGCACCGCTTGATTCATGTTCTTTAAGTCTTTCATAAATATGTTTCCAATCATTAAAATCTTAATTTTCTAAGCGATTCATTATACAACTTGTATCAAATAACTTACAACAAAAACAAAAAACTCTATCCAATTCTTTTGAATAAACAAGCCAATTCCTACATTGCTCTTCTCCATTAGAACAATAACGGATATATCATGATGATGAGAAATGCCTACCAGAAGTATCTTTAGGATAATTTATAATTGACACATCTCTTTTAGGACTATTTCTTAGTAATCAACCTTTGAAGTCATTACTAAGGTTATTCCATGTTCCTGGATCATAAATGTCAAATAAAATAGACTTGTTAGGTTGTTCATCAACAAAAATAGGGATATGTTCATTTTCATTATTATAACCTTCATCATCAAAATTTTCAACTTCATCATCTTCATTTTCATTGTTTACCAAAATATTTTGCTCTTCAACAATCTTATTTAGTTGTTCATTCTCTAAACGCTCAACTTCAAGGTTTAAATTACCTAGATTTGCATCATTAGAAATAGAAATTGTACAGTGTTTTCTAAAAAAATTATGCATAACACTCCTATATATTTTCATAACTTCTAAACTGTCCATAGACAATTTTGAATTAAAAAGTACGAATGACATTTCTCATCATTTATTCGAAATTTCTGGTAAAAGACCAAAATTACAGTAGTTCATTTTTTAAATTTTCGATATAAATTTTTTTTGAAATTTCCTTTTAAAACATACATTTCAAAATTTAAGGTAAAAAATGCAATAGTTTTTCCTAGAAATTTTAAAATTTCCGTTAAAAACGCACGCTTTTTGAAAATTGCTGATAAAAGTTTTCAAGAATTTTTATTAGAAATTTTGAAATTTCTAGTAAAAACTCACACATTTCGAAATTGCTAGAAAAAATTCCAAGAGTTTTTATCGAAAATTATGGTATTTTTTCAAAATTTGCAATAAAAAGTCATACTTTTAGAATTTGATAATTTTAGACAAGAATGTAATGATAAAGCACGCAATATGTGACTGTATCAGATATAAATGGAGGATGATAAGTTAAAATCTCCTTGTTTTCATTCATAGAGTTAAGGCTAAATAATGGGTTGGGTTGGTTGGATTCAAGCCCAAAATATCAATCCAGACTAAATTGCTGTTGGCTTGTAAACCAAATCAAAAATTGGAAATACTAAGTTCAAAATAAGTTCCATTATTATCTCCTTTGGTTTTGTGTTTTTTTTTTATAGAATTTGGATTTGAACGATGAAATAAGACATTTGAAATTGAATGGTAAAATGAAATTGAAGGAAATTAAAAAGAAATTGAGATTGAAATGGTAAAATGAAGTTAGATGTTGAAATGATATTGAATAAGATTGAAATTTGAAGAAGTTGAATGCGGTTGAAATGAAGGTTTTGAATTAATGATTAGATGAAGAAATACAATGTATGCAATTGAATCAATTGAATAAGTCACGAGATGTGGTTATGCAATTTATTAATAAGTGGAATTCTAAAAGCACGATGTTTCTCAGATTTTAATCACCACTAAAACCCTTAATAGATTTTTAAATTCCAACAAAACTTAAGCTTATCAAATAAATCTCTATTGCCAAAATATAAACCTAAGAATGCATGTTCTACGAAATACAAATTCAAAAGTAAGAGATAGAGAGATGACACTGTGATTTATAGTGCTTCGACTCTTTTGTCCTCGCGTGAGTCTACGTGCACTTTTGAAAGTACTTGCATAATTCATTTAGTTTGACAAATATTCAAAGAGTTTATATAATCACTTATCCACAATAATGTTGAAGACAATAAAAATTTGATTTTGAATCTTGATTCGTATATGGACAACTGTCAAACCCTTATGCACAATCTTCACTCAATTAACACTTTCAATATTATCAATTCTGCTCCAAGTCTTCGTGCGTAGCAATCAACCCCTTGATCCTACTAATTTCTTGAGCGGTGAGTTGTCTGAAGATGTAAAAAGAATTCCGCCTTATTCATAACCTTCCATGCAATCACTATTAGGTAAAAGCCTAGTAACTTTTGACTCTGACCTCAAAGGTACATTTTTTGGGTTATGCCCCATATTATTTGCCAACTCTTCAAAATACTGACCTCAAAGGTACATTTTTTGGGTTATGCCCCATATTGTTTGCCAACTCTTCAAAATACTACGCTAGTGAGGTGCTTGCCATGTAGTTCTTCTTCACAGAATTTGACGATCATATCATTAATATAGACTTTTAATGTTTCACCTAATTCTTCCATGAACATTTTGTTCATAGCATCACGTTGTATTGTATTGATAATTAGCTTGCTAAGTCATAAAAGTTAAAGGGCATCACGTTGTATTGTATTGATAATTAGCTTGCTAAGTCATAAAAGTTAAAGGGCATCACGTTGTATTGATAATTAGCTTGCTAAGTCATGAAGGTTGTATAACCGACTATTAATTAGCTTGCTAAGTAATGAAGGTTGATAATCCATGAACGGCAAAAATTTGTAATCGACTAAACTGCATATGAGGACTTATGTGTACCTTACTTCATAGATAAAGTTAGCATCAAGCCAGCCTTAGACCATCTACATGGTTGCTTAATCTTTTTTGAGGGATTGTCGCCTTCTCGTTTCTCGACTTGTGTCATCAATGTGAGGAAGCTCTTCGGTTAAGGTGGTCTCAAACCGGAAGAACCTAAAGCGTCGCTGCCATGCGATCCACTCCACTGCCGGTCGACTCAACAACAATGATAGGAGAAGGTCTCAAACTGGAAGAACCTAAAGTATTTCAAGAAATAGGATCGTAATTCATTTTCTTCGTTTTGGTGTATCTACAACATCAATCATGACTTGGATCAGAATTTCTTGCTTTTCAAAATATTCTGTTTAAACAGATGAGTTTAGGAGGGTTGCATAAAGCTTGTGACTAGTCTTTCTTTCTTTTTTTCCAAAATGACTGGAAGAGTCTGAAAATTTCTCAAACCCATTAACATGTTCAGACTTGCATGCAAAGAAAGAATCTATGCTTCATTTCCCTTTGCATTTCCCATCTCTTTCAGGTTCTAAACAAACTCAAGAGTCTCAGGTTCTAAACAAACCCAAGAGTCTAAACCAGTTTTCTTTTTGCTGGTAGCGATAAAACTATGCTGCAGTTAATATTTGATTATTTTTTCAATGAACTCTTTCTATTCATGATTTGGACTTAGTAATAATACCTTCATTTTGAACTTGGCACTCATGTGATTATAACAACTAACATCTTCTTTGTATAGTCTATAATCTATCAGTTAAAAAATTCTTCTTTTTTTACCAAGTCAGCAACAGAAGTTCACACCTCTAGTTCTTCCCTTTCCTCGGTATCCGAGCAATAGAAATGGAATCTTAACCATTGTTTACTATTTGGTTTGTCTATTTGGTAAGAAATATGATTGATATATACAACATTAACTTCTTATTCTAAAACAATTGTGTATGAATACTTTGGTACAAACTATGAGAAAAACAAGCATGTCATTGAGATTCAGCTGCCAACTTCCTGAACTTGGAGTAGTATTTGATGTAAGATCTTATCCTCTCCCAAAGCGAGATACTAGAAACAAAATATCTTACCTTTACTGATTTTTTCGATCCTTTTCTTGGAAATTCTAACTCCCTTTCAATAGTGTGATTCATAGTTTCTATGTCTTCAAGCAAGGGTAATGAGACAGAGCCCTCGGACTCTAGGTTATTTATCCATCCGCGAAGTAAGAAATTTATGACCTGTAAACAAGTAAAACTTTTATTAGTTATTATGATTGTGAAAATCCTAAAGAGCTAAACAACGAGGAATGAACAACAACAGGTACTCTTCTTGAAATAGATAAATTAAATTCATATACATATTCATTGAGGTGGATGGAGTAGCTCAACTGGTATGTGCTAGTTGAGTTAAATGAGTGTAACTGTTGGTGCAGGGTTCAAAGTTTTTGATATTTATAAATCAACAACTTTTTTAAAAAAATATACATATTCACTGTGTAATAGGAATCAACCAAATGGTTCATGAGCTTTAGTTAAGTCGAATCAATCGAGCTAATAGTTAATAACTGCATACCTCAGGGACTTCATCATGAGGGCAGTGACCAGCAGGGCTGATTTGATAATACGGAGCTTCAGGAACCTTCCTTTTAACCTGAAGTCCCCACAGCGGCGTCACCCAGGGATCTTCTTTTCCATACATGAGGCAAATTGGCACCTTGTTTTCTCGACATCTAAAACACAGACACCATGAAAACGTTTAACTTTTGTGTTCAAGCATATCTAATACTAATTAATTACGAGAGATAGTTGTGTCTACCTGGATAATGTTTCGCTGAAGGATAATTCTCCTTGAGGAGCAAACATAATTGAAGCAAACGATGCTGCAGCAGCCGGATGCCTAGTGGTTTCGATTATCCGTGAAAAAACGTTATCCACGTTTATTGAATGATCTGCGTAAACCTGATTAAGTACGTCCGCAATACTTTTCGGATCACTAATTTTCTCCCACCTAAAGTTAACAAATTAATCAGAATCAGTTGGTCCATTAAGCAGAGTAACATTCATAATATCATTCGCAGATGAACGAATGAATGAATACGTAGGTGACAAACAAAAACTTGAAACCATATCAGAATCAGAGATAGAAACGAAGGCAATCTTACAATAACTCGGTAAGTTTCTTGATATTTGAAGGTAGAGGGAACGTTCCAGCCCATGGAAATATTTTGGCAAGTCCGGGAGATTTTATTGGATTTGGCAGAAACCCCCAAAAAGGTGTTGCGTTGAGCAATGTTACACCTTTCACTAAATGAGGATAGCACGCGGCAAAATATAAAGCAACATATCCTCCAAGCGAGTTTCCTACAAGATAGACCGGTTCACCGATGACCTGTAACGAATCAATTTGTATAATGACATTATGAACAAACATATAGAGATAAGAAATCTCCTCTGCAACTATTATTGCAGAAAAATTCTGCAATATTACAGATTTGATCAAGGATTATAAGTATAGGAACCATTAAAATGCCAATGATTGAAGAAAGAAAGCGTGAATGAGAGGAACTACAGAAATAAAATAGTTGCAAAGAGTCCAAAATCATGAACTAAGTGAATTGTATTATATTAACTTACCAATTTTTTCAACTACATACCATCATGGATAAACAGCTTATTTGGAGCTTATAGCACAAGTGCTTATCAAAATAAGCACTTATGAATAAGCTTTCATAAGCTATTTTTGTAACAAAAAAATAAAATAAATTTAAAATGTTTTTATCTATGTTTTAAGTTATTTTCGTATGTTATATTGGAGAACTTATAAAAATAAACTCAAAAAAGTTTAAGAAAAATGTCATAAGTTGTTTTGATAAGGACATATAGTGTCACATAACTTCTGCCAGTAGATAAGCTGCTCCAATAAGCCAATCCAAACAGGCCCTTAAGTGTTTGTCTCTATTGATTTATTTGAGCTTCTCTACTAACAAGAATTTGTGAGACTTGATTGGGAGAGTATATTGAAAGAGCTTATGACATGTCCATAAGTTATTTTCAGCTTATTTCCATAAGCTCACTAGGATAGCATATAAAAAAATGCTTATAACTTATATGAAATTAGTTTGACTTTATTTCATCTTTTACTATTGAAATAGCTTATATACATAAGCACTTATATGATAAGCCATTATGCTATAGTCACTTAGTTAAGATGTTTATCCAAAAAGCGCATAAACCAATGAATAATATAGCTAAGGAAATCGTTAGAAAAAGTCTAAAGCCGCATAGAAATAAGCAAATTTTCCACACACATTTTATGAATGAAATTGCTAAAAATTTTGCACTAACAAACAGCACAAGTCATTTACCTCTTCAATGAAGTACCGAACTTGATCTTGCCATAAATCAACCGAATACACAAGCTCAGTCGCCCAAGGTTCGGTTTCATCTCCAAAACCCCAAGAAGAAACATTTCCACTCGAAGCAACCCCTCCTTCCTTAGACAAAGTAGGATCTTCAAAAGGCAAAGACATTCCCTGTCCTAGAAAATCCAACGCCCAAACTCGAAAATCACGGCCTAAATCCATCAACTGCTTCTCATAATGAAACGAACCAACACCAAAACCCGGCAAAAAAAGCACATTCGGAGAATCCACATTTTCACACCCAGCTTTCTCATAGTGTACATTCAACTTAGGTTTCCATCCCTTAAAACAACTACTTATTACCGCACCAGAATCCCCGTTTAACTCATCAGGCAAACCAGGAATCAAAACCTTGGAAGGAGATTCATCTACCCCTACAATATCTCTTGCTTCTTCTTCATTAATCACATAATCACCATACCTTCCACTATCAACCTTGAATTTGAGTCTTTTGGAGCATTCAAAACCACTTTTTTTACCCTTTTCAGAAAATCTCACTGACCCAAATTTGAAAATATTATTGGTAAAACAAACTCCATGTTTTCTATTATAAGAAAACTTTGATTGAGATGATGAATTCACTGATTTTGTCTTTGTGTTCATGGCTTGATAACATGGTGCAGAACCATATGAAAGAGTTTCCATACCCTAGAATCTGTATTCTACAAAGAAAACTATTCAGTACACTATAAATTCAACTTGATTTTCACAAAAACATGAAAAAGAATAGTCAAAAAAACCAAAATTGAAGTCAAAATTGAATCTATGAAGCAGAAAACATAAGCAATTAATAAGAATTTAGAACAAATCAAATCTAGGGTTTTCAATTTTCATACACAAATAAATGAAATTAGAAAGATTAGTTTTTTGAAGCTTTAATTAAAAAAAACTAATAATTATTAAACATTAAACATGGACATGATTATGAGAACTTTACCTTAAATTTGATGAGAGAAGAAGTATGAGAATCTATGGTTATACAAGATTGTTGTATATGTTAGTGTTTTTTTTATGTTAGGTTGTAGATTCACATAGGGATATAGTTTGGTTTGGACTTTAGAGTTTAGAGTTGCTTGGAAGATTCTACTTCCTCTCTGAACCAAGAAAAACATCTAATATAATTTATGGGTCTAACATATTTTTTATTACATTATATACTTTTTTGTGGGTAAAAGAGTGAAAACAATTTATATTTTTAACAATAAATTAAATAGAGATATTTTTACTAAAAAAATCATTAATGTCTTATGTATTTTTTTTATAAAAATAAGTAATTAGAAAGAAAATAAAATAAAATAAAATATCTAATTAAGAAGTGAAAGTGTGATAATTAAAAAGAGTCGAGTACTTTTTTAAACTCACCAGATATAATAGTAGTATATTATTAGATTACTTATAAAATATTTTTATTTAAAAGAATTATAGAATGAAAAATTATTTAAATATCAAATAGAAAATTAAATAATGGTGATGATTAAATATTAATTTAAATAATTATTTTAATTTTTAATATAATATTTTTGAAAAATATTATTTATAAATAAATATTTTTTAAATTATTAATTCTTTTTACAAAGAAAGAAGATTGGATTAATGAGGAAACAAAAAGACAAGAATGGGGACAAACACCAAAACCCCTTGAGAAGATATCAATTTAAGTTTGGGAAGTTTAACCAACGGTTTTTGATAGCTCAAGGGACAACATTTGTATTGGATAGAGCTTTGAGTACAATCAAAGAGTACGATTCAATCCATATATTGACCCAATGTTTGTCAATAGATACTTCCATGGCCATAATCACTTCAATAAACTCAGCATGAAGAACATTACCATTACCAATCAATGAGCTTCACCGGGTCAGGAAAAGCAAGCTGAATGTTATGTTGATAATGTATGTGGCTGCCTTAGTTTGAATTTGAATATGGAAGTTGTAGGGATGTTATATCTATCAATAAGAGGGGGACCACATCAGCTATCAAGCCAAAAATTAATTGTTAAACCATTAACAATGAGCCAAGTGAAATTATCACCAATGATGGAGTAATGATCTTTCAAACCACTCCAAATAGAAGAAGATGAAATTCTATGCCTAATAGGCATGCCATTTCTCAGAACTCTAACTTTAAAAAGACTGGTCCAACACATTTTAAGATTGCAAGCATTGTTGAGAGTACTCAAGGATCTTAAACCAAGGTCCCCTCTTTAATAGGCTTACAACACTTTTTTCAAGCAACAATGACAAGTTTCCTCTTGTCAACATCACCACTCCACAAAAAGTTTCTGAAGCATCTTTCAATATCCTTTATTAGCTTGATAGTTCAGTCATAGATCATAATGGAATAAAGAACCATACTTTGCGCTACTGATTTCAGAAGTTGAAGTCTATCAGCCATAAATAAGAGGGAAGCTTTTCAATTAGCTAATTTAGTTTTAACTTTATCAGCTAACTGTTGAAAGTGCTTAGCCTTCCTTGAAAAATAGGAACCCCAAGATAAATAAATGGAGGATGAGCAACCTGAAATGCAGAATTCAAACCAAGAAGTTGTGTCTAGAAGTACTCATAACACCAACATAGATAAGAGATTTTGAAGGATTGCAGCTTTGGCCAGAGCAATTTTCATATCTATTAAGGAGAGAATCAATAACTCTTATGTATTTAACATCACCCTTGCAAAAACCATGATTTCCTTAGAAAAAAGAGTATGAGAAGGAATATGACAACTCCTAGTACCACTAATCAGATTTAGATCTCCAGAATTCACCAAATTAATAATGCCCATACTAAGCACTTCTTCAGCCAAACAAACAAGGAGAGGAGAAAGAGGATCTCCTTGTCTTACTCCATTTGTGCAATTATTAACCCCCACCTATTTGCCATTGATGCCAACAGAAAGATAATTAGATTCAATTATCACCTTAATCAAATTAAAAAAAATTAGCATCACAACCAAAATTTTGCAGAACTTTAATCAAGAAAGGCCAATGTATGGTGTCGAAGGCTTTGGATATGTCTATTTTAAGTGCTACATAAACTTCAAAATCCTTTCTGGACAATAAGTCTGTAGCTTCAGATGTAATAGAAATGCAGTCTTTAATTTGTCTACCATGAATGAATCCATTTTGCTTAGTTGAGATGATTTGAGGCAGCAAAGCAGCTAATCTGTCAGCCATGATTTTAGTTATAATCTTGTACATGAAATTTGAGAGGGTTATAAGTGTGTATTGATCAATACTGTTGGTACCTTTGGTTTTGGGAATGAGTACAATGGTATTAGAATTGTAATGAGAGAGAATCCATTCATACTTGAAATATTGAATAACTGCATTAATGACATCTTGACCAATAAAGTCTCAGTACATTTGAAAGAAGAAAGCGCCAAATCCATCAGGGCCCGAAGCACTATCTCTTCTGAGGCTCATAATTGCATCTTTAACTTCCATATCAAATGGTGTAAGGGTGAGAAGTCTGTTGGCTTGCTCAGAAACCAGTCTAGGAATAATTTCATCAACCAGGTCATTATCAAGAAAAACAACTTCTTTGTTGAATAACTTTTTGTAGTGGCTAGAGGCAAAAGACTAAATTGTGTCCATATCAGTTGTTATAACACCATCAATGTTAAGAGAGCTGATCAAATTAGTGCTTCTTTTAATTTTAGCAAATTTGTGAAAAAACTTGGTGTTCTTATCACCATTCACACACTAGTTAATTTTAGCCTTCTCCTTCCAAAAGGCTTCTTCCAGATTAAGCATTTCATCCAGCTTAATTTGAACATCTTTTTCTTGTTGTTGAAGAAGATCAAAATGACCCTGGTCCATAATCTTTTTCTGAACGTTGTCAAGAGTTTCCTCAGCATGTTTAACATTAGCCTGCACATAACAAAAACAACTTGTATTCCACTCTTTGAGCCTTTTTCTTAAGGATTCTAATTTTCCTATCAAGAATAAATATAAGGCAGCCAAACACTTTACTATTTGTTGATGCAGTAAAGCGGAAAACAAATGATTGGAAGTATTCTGGGTTTTATCCCCTCCACATGGATCGTTGCAAGGAAAAGAATGCCATTCAACGGTTTCTACTTTTTTGAGCTTGGGTTAAATCTTTAAAAGCAAAAAAATGGAAAAATAAATATTAACACAAAAAGAATTCATTCTTCAGAGAGAAGAGACTTACCATACATGCATATAATCTACTTCTCACAAACTTTAACTTATCGACTAGTTATACTCAACCTACAATACTCATCAATATCATCAAGCATCGCTCACACCCTAAGTCATTTCTAACCCAAAGTAGAGAGAACTATTATATCATCATGGCGATAATCTCTCAGCCAACCTCAAGAACACAGCTGACATCCATATCATTTGTACCGACGATCTCTCAACCGACACAACTAACACGGAAGCATTAAGCTTCGACACGCATAAAAATTGTTAGCTCTAAATCTCTCTCTAGAATCCAGAAACTAACAAATAATCATCCTAGATAAGGATTCAAGAAGTATACGTCTATAACAACCCAAACCCCGAGCATAGAGCAAAAACTAATATAACAATCGACAAAGATTTGTAAAGCAACTTAAATATAACGCCATGGGCGACAAATATACATGAGTTCAAAGTAAATACATATACAAAATCCAACTAAGAGAGAATACACAAAGAGGAAGAGAAATAAACCAAAAATCTTCCGGTATGTCAGCACCGATTGATGATCAATCCATTCTGGTTCATCTGTATGCAAGCTTTGAAGTTATTTTCTAAGCTCTCTTTGTAACACCCGAGGCCGATGAGGCAAGGGGTGGTTGCACCGCATGTAACACTCGAGGATGAATATGGCAAGGATTGGTCGCCACATCGGAATGAGAGGGATCCTAAGGTCGTGCTAGTATGGGAGATTCCATGACTGAAGGAAAGATTATAAGGATTGATGGGTACTACCTATACCAACAAGATGCATCTTCTTTTCAGTAGACCATTCTAGAAGAACTCCAAAGTTAAGCGTGCTCGAGTTGGAGCAAATTAGGGATGGGTGACCTTCTGGGAAGTTTCCCGGAAAGCGTGTGAGTGATGAGAAATCATGCTGAAAAGACTTGTGTTGGTTTGTGGATGAGTACTACATATACCAACAAGATGCATCTTCTTTTCAGTAGACCATTCCATAAGAACTCCACAGTTAAGTGTGCTTGACTTGGAGCAATTTTGGGATGGATGACCTTCTGAGAAGTTTCCTGGAAAAAGCGTGTGAGCGAGGACAAATCATGTTGAAAAGACTCGTGTTGGTTTGTAGGATTAGTCTATCATCCCGAAAGCAATTTGGGGCATTACAAATGGTATCAGAGCCAAACCTCTCCCAATACGATGTGATTCAAGGACGAACCATGGGGAAGCTGGTGGGCATATAACACCCGAGGCCGAAAAGGCGAGGGGTGGTTGCACCGCATGTAACACTCGAGGACGAATATGGTAAGGAGTGGTCGCCACATTGGAATGAGAGGGATCCTGAGGCCGTGCATGTATGAGACTGCATGGTTGAAGGAAAGCTTATAAGGATTGATGGATACTACCTATACCAACAAGATGCATCTTCTTTTCGGTAGCCCGTTCCAGAAGAACTCCAAAGTAAAGTGTGCTTAACTTGGAGCAATTTAGGGATGAGTGACCTTCTGGGAAGTTTTCCGAAAAGCGTGTGAGTGGGGACAAATCATGCTGAAAAGACCTGTGTTGGTTTGTGGGGTCAGTAGATTATCCCAAAACTAGTATGGGTTTTACACTCTCTACCAAAAAAAGAAGGTTTGATGGATTGAGATAAAAAAACCCAAAACATAACCTAAAAAATGTGTTTTGACCCCTTTCACGTATTTCTGTCCTGTCAGATTCGTCAGGCGAGTCTGGATTCGCTGGGCAAACTACATCAGTAGCAACAGCAGAAAATTCTACACTATTTAGGCTATAACTTGAGAACAGTAACTCTGATTTGCGCCCGGTTCAAATCGTTAGAAAGCTTATTCAATTTCCTATCGAACATTGACTAAATATCAACAAAATTGATGACTTTTATCATTTATATTTTGAGCCTTATTCATTGATGAATTGCTCAAAATCACGAGTTTGAAGCGGTGTCTTCGACACTTTATTGCTCATGCTCCAAATACGCATCAATACCTACAAAAATGAATAGAAAACTATCAAAAGGTACATAAATGAATCAAAACACGAGTATAAATAAACTAAACGTATTTATACACTAAACGTGAGATTATTCAACGGAATTTACACAAAAACACGATAAGTGCCACAAAACTATATATAGAAAAACACGAAAAGAATTACACTTATCACTATTCCAAGACTGAGTAATGATCTCTTTACAATCTTTATGCAAATTCCACATCTGCATAAATTTGAATTGGGAAACATACACATTACCATTAACCATAAAGTTCAAAAGAAGGGGGTAGTGGTCAGATTTATTCTTGATGAGAGTGTGGCAAGATTTAGATGAGCAAGCATCAAGCCAATGGAAGTTGCATATGGCTCTATCTAGTCTTTTCTCAGTAAAGGCCTTACATTTTCTACCATTATTCCAAGTGAGTTAATTACCTAAAGTAGGAATGTGGATGAGGTTCTTAGAGTTAGACCAATCTAAAAAGTTCTTCATTGGAACAGGAGCAGCAGAGTGATGAACATTGTATTCTTATGCACTTATTATGGCATTAAAATCTCCAAGGAAGCACCAGGGGGTATCAGGAATTAAATGGGTTAAAGTGTTCCATAGGTTTCTTCTAGTGATATAGTTGGTAGAAGCATAAACCACAGAGAAACCAAAAGTTTTGTTGCAAAAGATAATAGAGAAGGCAACCTGTTAATCATCTTTATTTAGTATAACCAGGTTTATATCATCTTTGCAAAGGCACCAAAGATTAGAAGAGAGATCTTGTCTATCATTCATAGAAAACATCTTGGGATTTTAATTCTTTAACCTTTTTTGGAGAATTTGTTGAAATCCATCCAAGGTTTAACTATCATCACCAAATCAGGTTTATTGACGAAAATAAGTCTTTTTAGGGCTAGCTTGGAAGAGGTGTTGGAAATAGGGGTGTACATGGGTTGGGTCAACCCACAAAACCCAGTCAAACCCACCAAAAAAAATCCACAAAAGTGGGTTGGATCGGGTAATTGGGTGGATATGGGTTTCAAAACTAAAAAACCCATTAAAAAATTGGGTTTCGGGTAAAACCCAAACCCAAAAAACCCATTGACCCACTAATCAAATATTTTTTAATACAATTTTAATAATTTTGATGAAGATTAACCTAGAAGTTGTAATTTTAGTCTCTAAACATTTATTATTTTAGTGAACCATGACATTAACTAATTTTGAATGTTTCATATTTTGGTAATTTTAATGCTAATACAATTTTATGTAATGCAACTTTAATTTGTTGCTAGTATTTTATGATAATTTTTATTAGTTGATATTATCATTTATGATAATAAAATAGATTATCTAATTTTTTTTAAGAACATACAAATTTTGAATAACTTATATGAAAAAAATATGATGATTCATCATTTAGTCCTTTAATGTTAATAAGAAAAAATTATTTGGACAACCCACTATCCAACCCAACCCAACCCAACCCAAAAATTAGTGGGTTTACCCAAACCGGCCCATTAATGTAACGGGTGGTTAATTTACATCACCCAAACCAGAGTGTCTAATATGAGTTGGATCTTGGGTTTGGCCAAACCCAATCCAAACCGGCCCATGTACACCCCTAGTTGGAAATACCTCTTATGTTCCAAAAGATGCACATCATAATGAAGAGTCAGAGGGACTAGGTATGAACCTAGTGGTGAGTTTCTTCTTGCATTTTTTGCCTCCTTTGTTTTAACCAATTGAAAAACCTTCCTTATCTATGTCATTTTCATCCTCCTTATCAACCATGTTAGTGTACGAGTCTTTCAAAGACTCAACAATAATGGATTCGGTTTCATCCTCTTGTGTCTGTTGATTCCCTTTAAATTGGAGAATAACATCCACAAAATCAGATGCAGAATCAGGGGAAACTAGCTGCTGCTGAACCACATTCACTTGTTTTTTGGGAGTTGCCTCAATTTGCTTATTCACCCCACTTATTTCCCCTATCATTTTGTTCCTTGCCTTGAAAGTCATCATTTTGTTCAAGGTTTATTACCTCAACCTCGTTTTTCTTTTCCACATAGATCTTTTTTTAACCTCTTTAGGATTGTTCCTTTGAACATTTGATTCATGAACAAATTTCTTCTTGCACTTTTAAATATCATGACCAATGCAATTGCAATGATTGCAAAAATCAAGGAGTCTCTCATACTCCACTTCAACAAATAAGGCAAAAACACACCCGTTGTACCAAAACCTTATGAGTAAGCTCTTTAGGTTTGTAAAGATTCACGAAAACCCTAACATAATGGCCAAAAGCTCTACCAAAAGAGTGTTTATTAGAAGCATAATCAATACATATTGGTGTTCCAATACAGCTAGTAATAACGAAAAGAATCTTAGGTCTAAAATATTCTTGAGACAAACCATGTATGCGAATCCAAACCTGAGTAGAAATTTGTTTGATGGTTGATGGCACAAAATCTTCCATCCAAGGAAACAACTTTAGATTACCTGGGTTCAAGTTCCACCAGCTGATAAACCTCATTGATCTGACATCCTCAAGGCTTGAGAAAGAGAACTCAAAGAAACCTTTTTCAAGCGAAGTAACACCGCATTTTCCAATGGAGGTCCAAAGTTGAGCAAGCTTGGCACGCAAGCTAACCACTGTAAGAGGAGTGGATTCTTTCGGTCAAACTATTCTACTGTGTAAATTGTGCTTGCACGCTTCGAGATCTAGCAAGTATTCATCCTCTGAGATTGAAAATGCTATTCTATCACCTTTAACTCAGGGGATTGGAAGTTGACTCAACAGCATATTGTGAACCGCCTAAGCATAAGTCTTAGGTTGAATGAGTTTCTTAACTTCTGCAATGATTTTCAGAAAATAAGCCACATTAATTTCGAGAAACAATGATTGAAATAGGGAGTCATTCATGATTTGAAACTTGTGAAGAAGATGAACAGTATTAGGTCAATAATGTTTTGAAACTTTGCCGCCGGAACAAACACTGTTTCAAAAAAATTATTAACTTATAAATATTATTAATTTATTATATTATTAATTTATAAATAAATAATATCTGAAACAATAGTTTACATTCATTTACCTCATTCATCCATTCTAAAAATATTTTCTATATAATTATAATTAAAATATCAAAAAATTAAAATTTTATAACAAATCGTTCCTAAGTTAAATTAAGGATTTTTTTTAAACAGCTATTAATATCCACTTTTTTAATAGAATTAATTAAGGACTTTGTGAAACCTTACCAAAAAAAAAGTTTAGTTTAAAAAAAAAAATAAAAATTTGTATACTTAAAATAAACTTCAATTTTGAAAAATTAAGTCATGTTTGGCTTCTAAACTAAGAAAACATTGATAAACTAGTTTTGTCCTCTCCACTGGAATCATATTCACAACTATCACCTTGAGAAAATTCCACGGAACCAAAGTCTCAACCTAGCCAACCGCCACCGCCCACCAGCCTTTTCAGACTTGCCATACATTTGTTTCGCTGTATAGCATACACGTGTCCAACATATTCGGTAACTACACCTGTTTTTAAGAATAGCATAAAAAGTTTGTGGTCCATTTTCAATCTACTTTGAAGCAAAACGTTGTAGAAAATTAAACTCAACATGTTCTCTGAATTGCCTAAATATTAACAGCAATATATATAATTTTTATACACCAATAAAATAATTGAGTTTTGGCTGTGTTTGAAAGGGTGAAAGAGAAAATTGAAGGGTGTGCAAGAAAACAAAGATGACTTGTCGTAAATAACTTGTCTTTAGGCTGCATGCATATATGGTGAGACACGTTGGTTATTTGTATCATTCTATTTTATTGATGAGCTGCGTTCAGCTTCAAAACGACAAAGACAACATGTGAAATGCACCAAATTTGTAGTCTTAACGGGTCCCATCGATTGACGACAATGTGTACTGAATCAAGGATCTGCGGTGTTCCATGATGATACATAAAAAAGTCACACATTATTTGAGAAACAAGAATGATTTATATCTAACTCACTTTTATATCTAACGTTTATATTGATTTCTCAACCAATCCCATACCCTTCTCACGCACCACCAAATTATCTTTTTTACTCTCGTGCTTTCGTAGATGTATTTCTGAAAGTACTCATTTTTTTGTTAAACATTGTTATGCATCTACGGAAGTCCTACGCATGTGCATCTACGAAAAGATTTTGGTGTTATATCTCGCGCCAGATCTTTCTTCTCGCTCATTCTTCACATTTTTAAAATAGGGTTACTCCCTCTATTTATAGATTTAGGTTAGCTTACTCTCTAAGCCAATGCCCAAAACTAATACCTATTTTGGAACTAAATCGAATCTAATCTATTTAGACCTAAATCAAATCTATCTCATTTAGATCTAAATCAAATCTGTGTGTAACAAATTTTTTCCACACTTCAAAATCAAATCAAATCTTTTTGACACAAGAAATTACAATTTAACACGTATGACATATAAATAGAGAGGGTTACAAAAATGAAATATCCTACGAGATTTGTTATACTTACACTTGAATTTTGAAGCAAATATTCTTATGAAGGTGACTATTATTGGAGAAAAACTCACCTCATATTTTTGCTAGTCTTGGATGATGTGTGGGATACAAAATCTAATGACTGGATGTATTTGATTTGAATCAGTAAATGTAAATAGTTGGACAATTACACACCACTTGAGGAATTGAAAATATTTTACAGTTGTAATTCTGTGATATCATTTACTTTAAGCACTCTCCATGTCCTCAAGAGTATGCTTATTGAGGATTGTGTAAATCTGAAATCATTATTAATTGCAGAAGATGAGTCGGAAAAGAGTCTCTCATTTCTTAGAAGCATCAAGATATGGGATTGTAACAACTTGGAGTCATTTTCCCATGTAGATAGGCCACTTCAAATCTCCATTATATTACTACTAGTCGGAGACCCGTGCTGTCGCCCGGGTGCATTATTTGTGGTGTAGTATTTTATAAATGATACAAAAAATATTAAGTAAAGAAGTTTGACCAAATTGCTTACATAAAATGGAAATTAACCATCTAAAAAAGTTTTACTAATAAAATATTAGTAGTATAAAAATTAGGTTCAAAGTCAAAATAATGATCCACAAAAAAGGTTTAAGATAGGTCATGTATGCATTGTGATGGTAGTGACTGATAAGATTAAAAAAGGAAAATTTTGAAAAAATGGTCCAATGAGATAGAGAAAGAAAAAAAAATGTTGATATTTGAAAATAAAGATTTTACTTTTCAAATAAAAGTCATTGTTGATTAAAATAAAATATGCATTGTGTTGATAGTGACCCGTAAAATTTAATATTTTATTATTGTATTTATGTGCTAATTTTGTGTGTAATATCCATTAATCATTAAGAGAGTTATCAAACAATTGTGTTAATGTGTAAAATAACAATTGTGATAATGTGTTAAATATTCAAAAGTATCAAAATAATATTAAATAATATTAAGATATTTGTTAATTTTTTTAAACAAAACATTATTAATTTTTTTAAGTATTCTCAATTTTTATTAATAATTTTTTAAAAGAAAATAATTTATTAATGTTTTGCAACTAATTATAATGGCCTGTTGTAACTAATTATAATTATAAATTGAACACATTCTTAGGAGAGAAAAGTTATTAATGTGAGAAACTATACTTATAACCCATTGCAAATGTGTGTATATTCAGGAGTTGAGAACTAACATACAAAATGTTCATTAGTATAATGTTAAAGATACACACTTTAGCTCACTAAATATATAACAGAATCTAGAAATATAATCTCAAAGCAGTAGTTCATGGTTGGCCTATGATCAAACATGTTATGTTATTAGGATATGATTAATTCTTCATCTACACTAAAAGCCAAAGAATAATGATTAAACACCAACTTACAAAAAGCATAAACAACATCAACAATCTACAATATAGTTACAAACTAACCACCAGAGACAAATTTTTCTTTCAAAATCTATTGTCACACAGAGTGAGTTATATCTCCTCCTGCCAAAATGATAATAATTGATTTATTACGAAACTGATAATGTTCACGACCTTAGGCATGTAAATGCAACAACACACATAAAAAAAAAGGACTAACAATCATAGCACATAGCACATAGACAACATAACCCAATCAAACAAAATGGATGCTAGCAAGTGGTGAAAACATGAAGTGTGTGCTTCTAAGCCAAAAGAATTTGTGAATCAGTTAACCAGAGAGAAAGTGACAGAAAAGGATTGATTAGATTAGGAGGCATAGAATCAGAAAGCATTGACTAAAAGTGTGCACTAATGTATCTATTCAAAAAAATCAGAAGTCACTCAAGTTTGTTACACGGTATTTATACAGGAATAGTAGTAATTGTAACTAAAACAATATATACCAGTGCAGTAGCCTAATAGTTAATAGTTACGCGTGTAAATGCCAACAATTCAAAAAGTTAATAGTAGAGTATCAGTTAATAGTAGTAATTGTATAATCATGGAGGAGGTCCAAATGCCAACATTTCAAAAAGTTCCAGTAGAGTATCAGTTGGGATAGAAAATACATAAAAACAAACCTAGTTATCTAAAACCCTAGTAAGCATCCCACAGAAAATATCAACCAAAAAAAGAATATTGCAATTTTCAATTAGAAGAAATCCATAAATTCATTTTAATTAGAAACCTCATGCAAGTTAATAGCTAATCCAAACTTTTTGAATTTATGTAGAAAGTGATTTACCTCATAAACTCATTTTATCCCATAAACTCATTTTAACTGATAAACTCATAATAAAGGGAAAAACTGGATCTGGAAGAAGGAAATAAACATGAACATCTTCACACCCTGACACCAAAAAACTGGATCTGAAAAAAGACAATTGAATAAGAGAAATGAAATGGACAAACGTTCACCACTGAACCTGCGTTTTTTCGAGTGATTACTTACCAACAAATACATTTCGATCTATGTATTGGCCAGTGAGTCTTTTCAGAAACTTCTGCAATTGTGGACCTTGTGGACCTAACATGAAATACAAAATCAATTAAGATAGACATAAATTGCATACACGAATTCGGATCCAGAAGCTGGATCTAGGAAAAAGGAAAGAGAGATTATTACCCGGTAAATGCAGGTGACGATAGAGTGTGACGAATTCGCAAGCAATAGTTAGGGTTTGAAGTTGAAATACTCATTTCATCCATTTCAAAGATCAGTGGTTGAACACCCAGCTTCTTGAACAATTATTTCACCTCAGAGCAATAGGAGCACCAAGATTTAGAATAAACGATAGAAGTGTAAGTTGGTTTCAAAGAGAGAAATGGAGCGAGTGAAATGAGAAAGAGTGAGAAAGAGAAGGGCTCGGGTAGCCGGAGAGAAATTAGGGTTTCTCTCAGAGGAGAAGACAGAGAGAAAAGGGACTCAGAAAAGAGAAAGAGAAAAGAGAAAGTAGTTTATGGTGGGAAAAAGAGTTTTTCAATTTGGACCAATGAGAGGTTGACAATTGGTGCATGAAATCAGAATAGTTGAAAAAGTTAAGAGTTATTTTGTTATTTACCAAAATGTCCAAAGTGTAGTGTAAAATATTTTTGAGGGAAGGGTAGTTTAGGTAGTTTGGGCAATTTCTTAGTAAAGGATAGATAGTTGATAGTTGAGTTGATGTAGAAGTGTGAGAAGCTTCATTCACTCCCAGAAGCAATGAACAATCTAGATGGCCTTTCAAGTAATGGAAATTGATAATCTACCAAATCTTCAATCTTTTGTCATAGAAGAGTTTCCTGACAGTTTACATAAACTGTCTGTTAGCTCTGTTGGTGGGATTATGTGGAATACTGAGCCAACTTGGGAACATCTCACTTATCTCCCGGAGTTGAGAATTAACGGCGGTGATATGGTGAACACGCTGATGGGGCCATTGCTAACTACATCGCTTGTGACATTGTGCATTTGTGGTCTTAATGATACAAGCATTGATGAGAAGTGGCTTCAACATCTCACTTCTCTCCAAAACCTTGAGATTATTAACACTCCCAAACTCAATTCATTACCAAAAAAAGGATTTCCTTCTTCTCTTTCGGTACTGAGTGTGGCTCGCTGGTGTTATTTGAGATTGATAAGATTCTTTCTACGTACATGCTTTGAATCAGGTGGTAAAGAAAGTCTTGTTTTAATATACTATCATTTGACCAAAAGGTGTATCCAAACCAGTATTTTTTGGTTCTACAATACAATTGTTATTAAAATGGGCTATAATACAACTATACCTTGTTACTTTCACATGAATAGTGGCCTGAAAGACAATTTGTTTTCCATGTAGTTCTGGAAATAGTTGTTTTGTCTTTTTTTTTTAATTAAACTCGGTTCCATCTCCTATCTAACATATATTAAAAGATTGATCAAACTCCCTAAATTGCCCTTTCCTACAAATAAATTTACACTATAAAATGGACATTTTAGTAACTAACAAAATAACTCTTCACCTTTTTAACTTTTGCACCAAGTGTTCTACTCTCATTGGTCCACTACAACATAATACACTACCTCATTTTCTCTCTCCTTATAAAGTACAATTTCAATTGAAAATATAATATAGTTGCATATTTATGATTATTATTCATTTATAATTGAATCATTCATTTTAAATTTACATATTTTTAAATATATTTTATACAATATTAAATAAATTTACATGATATTAGGCTATAGTATACGGGTCACTATCAACATAATACATATTTTATTTATTTTTTCAAATGTTAAAATTCTTTTTATTTTTTTTCCGTCTCATGGATTAATTTTTTTCTTTGCTTAATTATTTAATAATTAAGTAATTTATTTTAAATTTATTTGTATAATGTATTTTTTTAATTTTAAAAACATAATACACCACCTCATTCTCTTTCTCTTTATAAAGTACAATTTCAATTGAAAATATAATATAATTGCATATTTATGATTATTATTAATTTATAATTGAATCATTCATTTTAAATTTACATGTTTGTAAATATATATGATACAATATTAAATAAATTTACATGATATTATGTTGTAGTTTACGGGTCACTATCAACATAATACATATTTTATTTATTTTTTCAAATGTTAAAATTCTTTTTATTCTCTTTCCGTCTCATGGATCAATTTTTCTTTGTATAATTATTTAATAATTAAATAATTCATTTTAGATTTATTTGTATAATGTATTTTTTTAATTTAATTAGCATGATGAAAAGTGTATTTATCTCACGGGTCACTAACAAGACAATATTTATTTTAGTTAATCAATCATTATTTTAATTCAAGAGACAAAATCTGTATTTTTAAATATTAATTTTTTCTCCATCTCACACTACAAGAAAAAAAGTTTTAGGACATAATTTTTTAAAAATCTGAAATATTTTACGACGGTTGTAGACCCAACTGCCCTTAAAAGAAATTTGCGACAGTTCAACAACGGTCGCCCCCAAATATATTCATGATTATTATTTGAAGATTCTAAATTACTACATTTTTTTTAGTTATTTACACAATATCATAATTAAATTACCCATCCTCAAAATATATGTTGTTGAAATTGCAAAGCATTGTGAAATTGACTATGAAAATCTTATTTATAAATTTTTTTAATGGTTAATTTTTATTTTATATATACAATTTGGTCAAACTTTTTATTTCATATTTTTTTTCATATCATTCAAAAAATACTACACCATAAATAATGCACCCGTGCGACAGCACGAGTCTCTGACTAGTTTTTATTAGAAAACTCTCAAGAATTTGCAAATACAGAAAAAAGTCCAATAAAAAAATTGTATTGAAAAAAAAAAACAGAATATTCTTTATAAAAACTTTACTTAAGAAACTCGAGAATTATACATGTCACCTCCAATTTTTTTATTCCATTTTTATCTCTAATGAGATACAAAGAATTTTTAGACGAAATTTCTGATACACCCTACCAAATTTTTGGTAGTGTATTTAAAATTTTTGGTATACCGGAAATTTCAAATTTCCAGGCAGTACTGGAAATTTCATTATAACTGAATATGCCGGTATGTTCTAGTATTAGGTTTTTTCAATGGTTGAGATTTTGTCGACACTTTTGAAGGGTCCTGATTGCACCGACACATATGTGGGATCTAGAATGCATCACCATTTGTATAAATAAGAGTCTTAGGGTTATTGGATAACATATCTCAACAAAATGCCTCTTCCTCAGTATTTGATTAGTGTATTTCAATGGCTGCAACCCTGCTGTTCAAACCAAGACTCTAGATGGGCCAAAATCCTTTGCCACCTTGAAAGAAACGTTGAATAATTTGTTGTCTGATTTCGATAACAGAAGGGTGATAAAGATCGAGTTTCAGGAGGACTTGATTGATACAAATGGAAGGGTGAAATACAACCTAATCGAGTTGAAGAATGATGAAGATGTGAAGGTCGTGTGGAAATCATTTCGCCATAGGATAACTAAAGGTACAATCGAGTTGGACACGCAGATTCGAAGATCCGTGGACGACATAATGAAGTGTCTGAAACATCCAGAGTCATCTGTTAGTGCCTAGGTTTTCATGTTTCAGAGTACTGTTTATGTTTGTTATTTGTCATCTGATGTTTGTTAACTATGTTTGTTTGTTATTGATGTTGTTTTATTTTCTTTACCTAATCGAAGTATGTACTAGCAAAAAAGATGATGCAATAAAAAAGATGTGTGTCGAAAATATACAAATAATACAACAATAAAAAATAAATCTACATAGGCCCTCCACGGGAAACATCGGTCTTCCACCTCTTCGCACATGGGTCAGTAGTCGTAACACGCTGGATCTTTCGCTCACAAATGTGAGGGAAGTTCTCTTAGATCCAACACCGCATAAAAAATCATAAAATAAATACACCCAAATAATTAAACACAAAACCATCTAATAAATTATAAAATACCTGTAAGAAACTTAGGTAATCAGCAAGTTGTCTGGTGTCAAGACGAGATGCAACATCAAGCGTCGTGTATAACATCGTCAATATCGCCACTCCCCAAGCCCAACATGGGGTGTCAAGGGCGTTGAACAGAGAAAGGTATTGAATATCTATATAAACTCCATACTTGTCTACAGAGAGAGTACATGCCACTAGATGTAGCGTGTACGCCCTAGCGGCAGCCTTGTACCTCTCTGCATCAACAAGCTCGTGATAAGTAGTCCTCAACCAAGAAATCCTAAGGTGAAAGCCTCGAGTCTCGCCAAACTTACGTAGCACATCTACCTCATCAACCTCCAAGGCATCCATAACAATGTGCACCGCCGTCGCCTGGTCCTTATACACTAGTGTGAAAAATGTACCAGCAATCGAAATGTGAAAGAGGGCATCCACATCATCTAAAGTCACCGTCATCTCCCCAAATGGAAGATGGAAGGATGATGTTTTTCCGATGCCACCTCTTAACAAATGCTGATAACAAGGAGACGTCCAACATCGTCAAGGAGCATCCAACAAAGTTCATCAGATGGAAATTCTCAACTATCCTCCTCACTTGGTCAGGCATTCGACTCTCGAGGAAGTTCTTCAATTTCGACCCGTGAGAAGCGACCTTCAACACTGGACGCTCCTGTAACAAAATAATACAATTAAGCATTTAAACAAGACCAATATTACAACTATCCGGTAATATTGGCAAATGATAATAGTACCAGGCATTTTGAAATTTCCGGTATAAAATACTGGAAATTTCACTAAAAATACCGGAAACCTTGTTTTCGTCAAATTTTCGGTAAGCCTTCTAAATTTCCGGTATCATCAAAAAATTTGAAAAATCCGATTCTTCACGTAAATATCTAAAAATATGACAGTAAAAATTGATTGGACAATTTAGTCTTTTCTTAAGTTTGGAGGGGTGATATGTATAATTTAGGTTAGGGGTGGGGGTTTGGGTGTTTTAATATGTATAATTCTCAAGAAACTCATTAGAATACAATTTTGGTAGAAAAAAAGTGCAGAACGTGTTTATGTCTCTCTTTGTGAAAAAAACATTAAAAACATTTCTAAGACAACAAAGATAAATCTTTTGTGTTATTCAAAAGAAAAAGTATTTGGGAGTGATCTTTATAAAAAAAAATTGTTAAATTATCATATAAATAAATTTGTTGAAAGCTTGTATCCACTCCTAAAGATTAGAGGATTTAAGATTTAAGATGCTACTTTCAAAATTATATCAAACAACCCCTCAATTTTTTTAATATAAAAAATATCCTTTCTAAAAAAAAAAATTTTAAAATCATGAAGAACATTTCTGGTATCAAAAAAGTTTTTGGTAAGTCATTTGAAATTTCTGATACGTTACAATATTTGTTTTTGAAAATTTCAAAATTTACTCTTTTATATTGGAAATTTAGTTCATTTGAAAATTTTTCAGAATTTTTCAAAACAATTTGAACTATCGGAAATTTCAGAATTTCTGGTAAGATTTTCGAGAAATTCTACCGGAAATTCCGAAATTTCCGGTATTCCACTAAATTTTAAAATTTCCACTAAATTCTACCGGATCGAGGTGGACGTCTTCGGGCTCCACCACCTACTCCTTGTGATAGATTAGATTCGAGGGGGGCTCCAGCAACGCAAAAGTGCGTTTAATAAGCCTCAAATATCATGTGTGCGTTTGAGCCATATAAGAATCACATAATTGCGCTAAGTTTGTATTAGATGTGCAATTTGGCATGGAATGTGTTTGAAGTTGTGTCAGAATTACATAGAAGCGTTAAGTATGTATCGGATACACATTCATGCAAACGGTGCGCATTAAGCCGTATCAGAACCACATAAATGCATTAAGTCTGTATCAGATACTCAATGCGTTCGGAATATGCTGAATTCATATCTAAATCGCATAAGTGTGTTAAGTCTGTATCGAAAACGTATTCATGAACTTCGTCTTTATTCTATTGTTACGGGCTTTCTATCCGAAAGAACGACAAAGAAACACACAACAAAGAACATATATATATATATATATATATATATATATATATATATATATATATATATATATATATATATATATATATATATATATATATATACACACACACACACACACACACACACACAAATACACGCGTATATTTTTATGTTAATAATTAATTGACTTTTTTACAAATAAATAAATAACTGACGGAGTGGATAATGTCAAAACAAATTCTTACTTGATGCCTCTTTCATTATTTTTTTTCCTCTATGAAAAGTACAGTCTCAATATTTACATATAGTTACATAATTATCACTACTAATTACAAATATATTAATTTAAATTATAATTATATACAATTAGTAATTTCTTAAGTTATACAAAATATAATAGAAATTAATAATATCAGATTTCCTTATTGACAGATAATCCTCAACAGTGATTTTGGTGAGGTCGGATGGAGTCTATAACCTCGGTCATTTCCCTTCTCCTCCCAGGGTTTCACGTTAATTGTGCTTTGCACTTCAAAGTGTTTCCTTTAAGTGGATCGCTTCTGCGGTTCCTCGTCTTGCGTTCATCTTCCAATGAATGTTGGCTGGTCCGTTTCTCTGGCATATGAAGAAAGAAAAAAAAGTTACCCTCTGTCTTGTTGTTCCTTCGAAACAGATACTGCTGAGCTGTAGGCGAATGCTAATATCGACCGATCTTTTTGAAGGTGGAGAAAAACACAAGAAAGGGGGGATTGAATTGTGTTCTTTATCAACTAAAATTCCCTTTCTTTAATTTCTTTTCTTTCTTCTTTATATCTCTTCTTTTGGGTATGCTTTTGTGTTGCAGAAGCATGCTTGGAATGTAGTTGCATAACCAATAAGATGTTCATTTAAACTTCTTATGTATTATCAAAACTTCTGACTTGCTTAGTACAGTGTTGAATATGTTTACACGTCTTGAACGGGGTTAAATGAATTGTACAGAAAGTAAAGAACACGTTTATTTTTATCCTGATTCACCTTTTGAATAAGGCTACCTCCAGTCCACCTTCTTCAGGTGATTTGCCTCTCAACAGAGGTCTTAATCCACTATAACCAAACTTGATTACATATGCACGATCCTCCGTCGTGACTAACAACCTGCACAACCAACCGCTGTGACTAACCATCTGGACAATGACCCGTTCAGTGATCTCCACGAGATATAACGTCCATTGACTCAGGAACCCTACACAAGCTACCCGCGAGTGACTAACCCTGCATAACAACACGTTGTGACTAAATCCTCGCACAACTACCTGTTGTGACTAACTACAATGGACTGTTCAGTGATCTCCACGAGATATGACATCCATTAACTCTTGGACTCTTGACCTTCACTTGGTCTCCAAGAGATTTCCACAATGACCGCAGCCAATTGTCTTCTCAAGCTTCTGACCTCAACTAGTCGCTCAAGGCATCCTCTGGAGATTATAGGTGTGCTTCTTATTTAAGCAGATGATCTCCTATTCTCAATACATATGTTTACGACTCACTGACTAGAAGTCACTTCTAGAGCCTAAACAATCTATCAGAAGTTTCCTAAGATATTACACACTACGAGCAACAACTCTATGTGTTTTACAATTAATTACAAGAACAATACATAGTCTTGTAGTTTTCTATTCTTCAACTTCTAGATGAGATCTTCATCTTCTGTAAGCAGATTTAGAGCAACAACTCTAATTTTAGTTGCTTCTTCAAGGATCTTCATCTTCTTCTGAAAGCAGATTAAGAGCAACAACTCTTGTATTAATTGCTTCTTTCAGTTTGGTCTTATCTTATCAGAGTAAGGAGATTAGAACTTCAACTCTTGAAATTAATTCCTTCTTGTAAGACCATCTTTATTTCTTCTTCAAGCAGATTTAGAGCAACAACTCTATGTTGAATTGCTTCTTCCAATGCTTGTCTTCTTCTTGAATACTGATCATGAAGCTTGTTACAGCTGATCAAGTATTAGTGGATTTCTTCTTACTCCAATGGAGGATACTGCTTAACAGCAGAAATTTCTTCTTTACTTGTTTTAGGAATGTGGTTTGTGTAAGAAAACACAATGGATTATCACATACTGAGTATGTGTTGCCTCTTGTGGAACTTATGAAGCATGTTTTTCATAGTTTTTTTATGTTGTCGTATTTCAGCTGTTCAACTTTATTCTTCTACATATTTCTTCTCAAGATTTCTCTTTTTACTGCACTTTGTATTCACACCATGGGTTCACACTCAAAGTATTTTTGGTGTTTAGTAGACACACACTCAAGTTTGAAGTTTGATATATATATATATATATATAGATTGATGAGTTACCGTTGGAATCTAGCCGTGGAGATTTGTTTGAATATTGCTTCTTTCAGTTTGCTTTGATCTCTTGAATATTGCTTTTGTTCCATTAGTAATAAAATTGTTACTCACAAAACATATGCTTGTTATCATCAAAACCAGATTCTAAACATAGATTCTCAATCTTGTTCTAACACTTTTTGCAACTGAGGTCTGGGATATCTTTTAGTGAGTATTCTCAGTGAACCCCTACTTCGCTATTCGGTTGGCATAGGCCTTGGTGCATCAAATGGAAATCCTATGGTATCCTCTCAGAGTTAACTAAGAACTTGTAATATTCGGGCGTTATTACCTACAAATATGCAGTATCCTTTTGGAATCACCCATGTCCTTATCCCGGCAGTAGTGGGAACTACGGGTACAACAAGGTCGGATGATGGATTTCTAGAATTTTACCATACTTTCATGAGAATTGTGTTCAAACCCCGACACATCCCTAGATCTGGATCTAGAATTCCCCCTTTTTCTACTTTGCGGAGCTTTCGAGGGAGAGTGGTGGTTAACTGAACTGACTGTCATGGATTTTTGTTTTCGCTTCTCTCGATTATGAGATCTGAGGGAGTAGTGGACTATATAATCGAAAAATAAATGTAGATTCGCAGAAGCTGTTGGAATCATAAGTTTATCATGTCTTTGATTCAATAGTCTAGGAAAATTACGACTTGGTAAATTGGAAACTGAATTTGAAATCGTAGAAATTGTAGGAATCGAAAGTCGATTTCCACAGACAGTCTGATGGTTATCGTTGGAAGCCGGGAATGAATAATCTAAATCCACGGAGGAATCAGAAATATTGAGATGATGATGATGGTGGTTTTGGGTGGTGCCTCAAATACAGTGCTGCGGGGTGGAATTGCCTGGTTAACACTCCAATGCGCAAGTCAAATCAATATTTGAGATGTGTAAAGTGAAATTGGAGATTAAAGATTGTATACCTTTTCATTTTGTACGAAATATTTTTTATATTTGGGTTGAATAAAGTGGAGGTTTTATGAATTATATAATTGTGTTAAGTTTGTATCATATTCGTAATAGGGCATGGAATGTGTTTGAAGTTGTATCAGAATCGCATAGAAGCATTAGGTATGTATCGAATACACATTCATGCAGATGGTGCGCTTTAATCTAATCAGAATTGTATAAATGGATTAATTATGTATCGGATACACAGTGAGCTCGAAATACACTGAAGTCGTATCAGAATTGCAGAAGTGCGTTAAGTCTGTATCAGAAATATATTCATGCACTTCATCTTTATTCTCCAGTTATATGCTTTCTAGCAGAAAGAGGGAAAAAAAACACACAACAAAATATATACACACACATATATTTTTATGTTAATAATGAATAGAATTTTTTACAAATAAGTAAATAACCGTCTGGGTGGATAACCTTCAATGGTGACCTTTGTGAGGTCAGATGGAATCCGGACCCTCGGTCATTTTCCTTTTTCTCCGGGGATTTCAGATTGATTGTTCTTTGCCTTTCAAAGTGTTTCCTTTGAGTGGATGACGTCTGCAGTTCTTTTCCTTGCGTTCGTCTGCCCGTGAATGTTGCAAGACCGACTTCTCCAGACTCTAAAGAAGGAACGAAAGTTACCCCTCCTGTTTAGTCGTTTCTTCGAAATAGATACTGCTAAGCGGCGGCGGAAGTTGATATTAGACGGTCTTCTCGCAACCGGGGTCCAAGATTTCTTTCACTAGGTATTCCCAATGAACCCCAGTGATCTACACTCGACGTTAACTACGAACTTGTAGTAACCAGGCGTCATTAACTGCGGAATTGTGGTATCCTTCTGGGATCGCCATGTCTTTATCTCGGCAGTTGTGGGAAGTACGAGTGCAAGAAGGTCGGACAATGAATTACGAGACTACGACCCAACTTTCATAAAAATTATTTTCAGAACTCGACACGGCCCTATATATAGATATGGAATTCTCCCTTTTTCTACTCTATGGAGCTTTCTAAGGAACTAGGGATATTGACGATGAAGGATCGAGGTGAAATGGTGGTTAACCGAACCGACTCTCGTGGATATGTTTCGTTTTTGCTTCTCTCGATTATGAGATATGGGGGAGTAGTGGACTATGAAATCGAAAAGCAAGCCTAGATTCGCAGAAGGCGTTGGAATCAAAAGTTTAACATGTCTCCGATTCGGTATTCTAGGAAAGTTACGATTTGGTAAACTGGAAACTGGATCTGAAATCGTGGAAATCGAAACACGATTCCCACAGATGACGCCATTGTTTCCGTCGGGAGCCGAGAATGGATAATCAAAATCCACGAAGCAATCAGAAATAGTGAGATGATGGTGATGATCGTGGTGGTTTTGGACGGTGCCTCCAAAATTTATAGTGGCGTGGGGTGGAACTGTATGGTTAACACTCCAACGCGCAAGTCAAATCAAAGTTTGAGATGAGTAAAGTGAAATTGGAGATTAGAAGTTTGTATCTTTTCATTGCGTACGGACTACTTTTTATATTCAGGTCGAATAAAGTGGACACACAATGCATAACAAAAATGCATATAATTTTTTTTTTATATAAAAGATAACATATAAAATAAGATAAATACATTTTTTTAAATAACTTATAATATAAACCAGAGCAACTAACTTTATAAAAAAAACAAATACAATGTCAACATATTGCAATATTTAATCTAGAATAGTCCAATTTTTTTAGTTTTTCCCGTTTAGTTTTATCCTTATGTGTCTATTTTTAAAACAAATAACAACTAGAATGTCGACATATTGTGACTTTTTAACCTCTCCACCACTCTCAATGAAACAAGTTGACATTTTGCACACTCATCACACAAAATCTAAACTCAAACACAAACCTTGAGTATTTTCTATTACCATGATGTTCTTATAATCTAACAATCTAGAAGCTACTTTATAAACCAGCATGATTCATGTTGCCACCAAAAGCCAGGTAAATTATTCAACTCTCTAGTCTCTAATTTTTTATTACATATATGAATGTTTCTTTATAGACTCTTTCAAATGATTCTTGAAGAATTTTTCTTCTGGTATAATGCTATTATTATTATTATTCTCTTTTCCCTATCATGTTATTATTTTTTATTATAGATAAAGTTTTTTTCTTTATGCTAAATTCTGTATTATCAAGATGAGAATCCAACTGGGTAGTTTTTAGTTTGGTCAATTAAGCTGGGTTGAGAATCACTTTTACCCCTTCAACATCTAAATTGCAATTGTTTTTTTTATTTTTTTTTATATATTTCTTGATCAGGACTACTCAAATGAAAGTTTTTTACTATTTTTGTTCTAAGTATATGCTTCTTGCATATATTCTATAACAAGTCATTGTTAGGGTTCTAGGGTTTAAATAAAGGTATATCACTGCTAGTTGAGTTGCGGTGTGATGCCGCATCAGTCGTATTTTATGTAGAACCAACACCTCTGAAAAAAGGTATCTCTTTGTCAGAGTCGGTGTCCAAAACCAACACCAATAGTTATGGTTACGTTTAATTTATTCATTTTTTTCAAATTATTACCGACATCGATGTATCAGAGTCGGTGTCGTATTTTTAGTGTCCGTGCTTCATAAGACGTATTTGACCATGATTCTTTAAATATAAATCGCGACGAGGCTATAACGGTCACAACGACCACTCTTTAAAACATGGTCATTAGGTTTGTTTGGCATAAAATCAAACAAAAGTAAAAGACAATGAACCAATCGATTTTTGTTAACACAGTTCGGCTAATGGTGTCTACCTCTCTGCGATAAAATAGGGTTATAGTGTTACAAGTCATATATATAATTCTACAGTTGAATTCACAAAGATACCTTGAACCATACTCAACAGTATGTTTGATTTTTTATTTGTATAGTCTTTGGTTTTGTCAATTAAGCTGGTTTGAGAATCGCTTTACCCTTCATTTCATCATCTAAATTGCAGTTTTTCAGTAATTTATTTATATATTCCTTGATCAGAACCACTCAAATGAATTTTTTTGACTTTTTTTGTCCTAGGAATATGCTTCTTTGCAAATATTCTACAACAATTAATTGTAGCAGTCTTAAATAAAGGCCCGCGAATGCGATTTGAGCTGCAATGCGACCATAATTGAGTTTCCATCGGCCGAATTTGACTGCAATTCTCCGAATATCAAAGATTTATATACAGACGCAACCGCTATTTAAAACCGGGTGATTACTTCTGTTTGGCATGTAATCTAAATATTTGATTTGTTATTTGTTTCGCCTTTCTAACATTTTCGATGGATGTTGCAGATATGTTCTTCTGTTAAAAGTTTGAAGCTAAGTTTCATTCAAGCTATGAAAGAAAATATGGATGATGGAAATTCCGAGGTTTCTGATAAACTTTCAGATAATAATCTATTTTCAACTCCCGAATCTATGAAAACAGATACTGAATTACCTAAGAGCACTACCAAAACATGCACTCATACTCACACATGTAATCCACCCGGTTTCGATTATGATGATTCTATTCATACGCACACATGTTTTCACACGCACACTCATGTTTTTGCTTCCGAAGACAACACAAATTCAAGGCCGAAATGGACTTCTTGTAATAGAGACGCTGTTAAGAAGTATAGGGAGAAGAAGAAGGCGCAGACGGCTTATTTGGAGGAAGAAGTTAAGAAGTTGAAACTTATTAATCAACAACTTATGAGGAGATTACAAGGGCAGGCGGTACTTGAAGCTGAATTGTTAAGGTTGAGGAACACTTTGGTTCAACTTAAGGGAAAAGTTGACTGTGAATTAGGTTCTTTCCCTTTTCAAAAGAAGTGTTTCTCTTCTAGTGTTTATAAAGGGAATGCTAATTTGGTTTCGGCTTCTCAGGGAATTGATCTTGAGTTATGTAGCAACGATACTTCAGATTGAAGGTGTGTTTGATGTTCGTTATATGTTACGTGTGTTTACATTCAATTATTCTATTGTCTAAAAATATTATCGGCGTGCAAGTGTTGTGTCTGTATCTGTGTCAATGTTTTATAGATGTTCGGTGTTTATAAAACATGTCATTTTCTATCCACTTGCAGGATCGTCGTCATCATCTAAGGTTAACAGTTGTGCATGTGCAAACAACATGACTAGTACTGAAGAACAGACTATGGACGCGTCGGATAATTTCATGTCATCTACATATCGAATTGGATAACTATACACATAAATATCTTTTGTGAGTTTTTGATCGGTTGTTATATATGTGTATCTTTGGCCCTTTGAATTGAAAGTGTGTCTAGTATCCGACTCATTTCATATCTATACTGACACATGTTTTTCTTTTACTTGGTGATTACATGTCACTGTCGTGTCAGGTGTCTGTGACACTGTTGTATTGATTACATTTGTGGTTGTGATAAGATGCATATACTTACTTTCACTGTAAAAAAAAAATGTTAGATAAGTCATACATAACCTTACCTGATGAAGCTTGATTTTTATAATGTATAGAGTATGTATACAAAGGATGAGTTTTTCTGTTTTTTTTTGAAATTTGTACTGTATACTAGCATGTAAGAAGTGTTTTGCTTTTAACTGAATGAACAAAGCTCCTTGTATGCCAAGTGGGTTCTAGTGAAGTCCATGCTGTATTCATTGCAAATATCATTTATCTGATTCTGCATTCATTGCAAATAAATGTCTCTGAACAGCAAGTTACTTATATGAACAGTAATGTTAAGACGTACTTATGACTTATCGATGATGAATCATAAGATATTGTTATATTTCGCATTTATTTTGTTTTTATATAAGTGAGATAGGGTGGGTTCAAATTTACAATCTAATATCTTATATCTGTGTATATCTACCAAGTGAGCCGAGTATAAGATATGATGAGACTTGTAAATATTGAAACATTTAGCTTGCCAACTCTCAAGTTGAACATGACACTCCTATATTTTAATAAGTTCTAAATTGTCTATGGACAAATTTGAGTTAAAAAGTCCGAACGAAATTTCCGATAATTCCTTTAAAATTTCTGTTAACAAAATTTTCGATGGTTCATTTGAAATTTCCGGAAACATACATTTAGAAAATTATGGTAAAAAATACAAGACTTCTTATCATAAATTTCAAAATTTTTGATAAAATCACACATATTTTAAAATTGCTAGAAAAAAAGTTTTTATCGAAAATTTCAAATTTTCTGATAAAAACTCATAAATCATTAGTAAAAGTTTCATGAGTTTCACTTGAAATTTCAAAATTTATTGTATTTTTTCAAAATTTCCAATATAATTTCGAAATTTATTGTATTTTTTCAAAATTTCCAATATAATTTTGAAATTTTCAGAAAAAACTCGTGAAAATTATAATTTTTTAATCAGAAATTTCCAATAAAAATTCATATTTTTTAAAATTTGATAACCTTAGACAAATGTATAATGATAAAGGCATGCAATATAGGAGATGTATGTCTTCTAAATATTAATATAATTTTATTTTTTATTGAGAGTATGTCTTCTTATCATTATAAGGCTCAGCCCAACAACCATGAGCGCCTACAACTGAGGAGAAATAAATTTGTTATCCTCGCACTTATATCTGACAATTTTAAAGTGTATGAAAAAACTCAAATAACCTTGTTCAAAGTTTCCATAAGAAATTTGAAATTTCTTTGGAAAAATTGGAATTTTTTTTAAAAAAAAAAGAAGAGATTTTTACTAGAAATTTTGAAATTTTCATTAGATTTTATCGGAAATTTTAAAATTTTCTGTATATTTTACCAAAAATTTTGAAATTTCCAAGAGATTTTAACAGTAATTTCGAAATTTCCCGAATTTTACCAAAAATTTTAAAATTTTCGAAACTAATTGCAACTTATATGAAATTTCAAATGAACTACTGAAAAATTCATTTGTAAAAAATTGTTCCAATTTCATCAAAGACATTTCTAAAATAATGAAAAATAGGAAGTGCCAGATATAATTTGGGCTTACAAGTAAAATTCTCAAAGTTGAGGCCTTGGTTTCTCCATCATAAATTCCACCATTTTGCTAATTTCACCCCTCAACTACTAAAAATCGCACATCACATGCTTTCAAAAAAAACCCCTTGGATTGGTGCAAGTAATACAACCTGTGCTCATATTTGAATATTTCTCATGATGATGAATGATTGATCCTACACAAAAGAACTACCTTTTCTCTACCATTTGTCACTAACATTATTGCCTTTACTCTAGCTATTTGAGTTGCACTTTTCATTAAAATGTCAATAGAAAAGAGAAATGAAATATTTTGTTTAGACAAAAACTACTTTACCTTTACCACTTTTCAAACTCCAAATAATCAGTTTTGTCACTTTGTCTTTTTTTAGATGGTGGCTCTTTTGTTCTTAATTGCATCCTATGATCATGACTCATCTATTTTTCTTAATGTTTGTTTAGACAAAAACTACTTTACCTTATAGTTTTGTCACTTTTTCTCAATTATAAAAGTTCAAAGATATGATCATTTTAGACCATAACATACATACAAAGAAATGAAATCTTAATATTTGATGTCTTAGTTGTCAATATGCAATTCTTGTAAATTTTCTTTTTGTCTTTTGAAAAGATCACAGTATTAATAATTTTTTTTTATCAATATATAGAAAAATATGTCACATTTTTTTTATTTGTAACAAACATTATATACAATTTTTTTAAAGACATTCTTAATAATTAAGCACAACTTAAATAAGACATTCTTTATGAGACGGAAGTAATACTATTTATTCTTTTCATTCTCATAAATAAATCATTGTCAATTTATAATTTAATATTTTTTTTATAATTTAATATTCTCAAAAAATAAATCTTATTTCTAATATTATTATTGGGTTCTATTTAATAATTTTTTATAACTTATTTAGTAGTTTTGTTCTAAATTAAGTTGTTTTAAAAAATATCTTAAATTTTAAGTCATTTTATAATTTTAATAAAATTTGAATATCATTAATGAAATATAATTTTATAAACCATCTCATATTTTATCTTTCTCTATGAAATTAACAGCATTATTTAATTTGTATGAAATTGTCAAAATTTCATATAACTTATTAGGACGAATAGAGTACTTTTTGGTATAAAACAATCTCATCCATTAGATGAAAAAGAGAGAGAGCATAAATATAGTAAAATATATTGTATTAGGGTATTTTTCATCCACAATTTAACAACAACATTAATAATTGAGCCAAACAAACTATCGACATCAAATAGTTTGAAAATTTTAAAATCAATAGAGTTATCAAACGAATTTCTTAATCAAAGCAACAAAGTATAATTCTTCCACAAAAGACATGTCGAGTTTTGGAACCACAGTCTTTAAATCTATCCAGTTACGAATCATTTCTTTAGCTTTGAGACATCCAAGTTCTTAAGAATGATTAAACTCACAATTTATGGAGGAATCATTTGTTGACTAGAAAGAGGAGTTTAATTTGCACCAACCCTAGTTAGATTCTCCATGGTATAATCACATCTCCTTCATCCAAGCTTCTTTGACGCATTTCATCAAACATCATGAACACAAATCGACAACAACCTAAACCTAAGAACAACACACAACAAAACAACCCAAATAAGAAGCAACGGAAATCAGAGCAACACAAACACAATAATAGTAGCCATTATAGATAGACAAATACATAAATTCAAAATTTTCATATTTTTCGAGAATGGAGACTCTAATCTTGTTGTTTCTTAAAATTTCTTCAAATTATAAATTATAAAGTGTATTAATTATTTCTTTACCAATACACCTCTACTTATATTACACATTTCTCTACAATTCATAATAAAAACTCTTATACACAAATTAATTTATTTTCTTCTAAAAATAATTTATAAAATTACATATTATAATGAACATTATTTAATATCACAATAAACAATTTTAATTCTCGTAATTTATTCAATACACCTCTATATTGACATGTGTATTATTAAATACGACACGTCTTAAAAAATATAAATATTATTAAATTTGTTTATCTAACCACAACAACATAGAAAAATCAGATGAGAAGAAGAATAAAACTCAAAAAATGAAATTTAAGAACCAAAAAGTGACAAGAAATCAAAGCTTTATTATTTTTTAATTTAAAAAAACAACTAAAAGTTCATTTTATATCATTTTGAAATGAATGATGTGGAAACATGAGTTTTCATTTTTATTTTTTATAAGACACATGAGATCTATTTGAACACCTAAATGTGAAGCTCCTTTGTAGATGCTAGTGCTTTATATAAAAAAAGAAAAAGTTACAATAATCAAAGATGAAGAGAGCAATTCTTTAACCGAAAAATTGGTTTAAAATCCACAACTAACAAGAAGGTAAGCAAAGACATTAATTATCTCCAAAGAGATTATCATGCATTAACATTTCCCAATCAGTCAAACAAAGTAAATATAGGATCTTCATTTATTGAATAGAATTAAATGTTGTTTGTATAGGTAGAAATAAAATTTAAACATTTGAGTCTTTTGCAAGTCATTAATGACATTTAATTACAACATTTTCCCACATTAATTAGCTCGGAAAACAAAAAACAAGAGATGACAAAGGACAGATTTTTAGGGACCATTTACATTTGTGTGGTCCAATATGAATTCAATAAGAGCCTTAGAGAGTGTGGTAAGGACACAAAAATGACTTGTCTCTATTTAACATTGGGAGGACAAAAGGAACAGTTTTTAGTTAGGCACTATGCTTAGGACAATGTTTGGAATGGGTCACGTGCAAGTAACTTGAATGGTACTTCAAGTTTTTAGGACAAAGACTATTTGGTTTGTGTGTTTAGGGATTTAATAAGGCCTAAAATCTTGTACCCCATGCATGAAACAAACATAAACCACCTAAGAGCTTGTGGTTTTAAGATGTTATATGACTCAAAGAGATACAAATGTTGTCTTTGACCAACAAAATTGGGTAAAGTGTTGGGTAGAATTCTATTTGAAAAATGGATTAGTTTGAGAGTCTAATGAATTTAGATTTTAAATAATTTTTAATGATTTTTTTTATAAATTCTTTAGTGTGTGGTGTCTTAAGGTTCAATGGAATAGACTCTCATTATCAAATTTCTAATATTGTACTATTTATTAACTCTCATATTAAAATTGCTTGTCGGTCAAGTGGTAATTTTATCTCAAAATTTTAAAATATCGTTTGCAAGACTTTTAAAAAACGTTTTTCAACTCTCTTTTTTTATGTGAGAGACACACAAGAGATATTGAGGCAAGATTCTAGTGAGAGAAATTTAGAGAAACAAAGGAAGAGATTCTTATGATTCATTGTTCTAAAAATTTGAAGAACTTTCGAGTTATGAGAGATTAGGAAGAAAAAAACTCCGCAAAAGTACACTTGAAAAGCTTAGTTTTCCATCCCTTCCTTTTGTACATTTGAAGGGTCCATTTCAGTTCCTCTTCCCATCCCGGGGTACATGTTTTATCTGCAACCAATCAAAAACAGTCCCCCATATTTTCCTTGTTGGTACACATTCAAAGAGCAAGTGTTGTATCGTTTTGTGCTTAACACAAAAATAACATTTATCATCAGCTAACAATCCAAACCTGTACATTCTTTCCTTTGTTGCAAGACTACCGTAGCACGTCATCCATGTAGTAAACACAACTTTGGTACGAGCCATATTCCCCTGAATAATTGTATCCCACTCAACGATCTTTAATTGCTCCTTGAATATATTGTAAACTATTTGAAATTGGAACTTGGTCATCCCTAAAACTTGTTCCAAATATGCGGGTTGTTAACCATATGCCTAATTTTTAGAATCCTTTTGAAAATCCACGAATGTGAAGCCTTCGTTGGGATATTCATAAGATCTTTCTCATGTATGTAATAGTAGTGTATCCACATAATCCATAAGTTATCTTCTTTTCCACTAAGCTTCCATAACAATTTCAACATTGTAGCTTTATTCCACGGGTCAAGTGAGATGAGATTCAGTCCATCTTGATTCGTCGGAGCACAAACCTTGTTCCACACTGGCCACTGGTGATTTTCTTGTTATAATGTCCTTCCCCAACCAAAGGTATGATCTACAAATAGCTTCCACTTTCTTTAGCACATACTTGAGAAGAGGCAACACTTGCATCATTAGGAAACACTTTTAAACACATTGAATTTGTGAGATTCATATATTGAGAGGAGAAGAGAATGAGAAACACCTGGAGAGAAAATATGTGATTTTGTTATAAACTTTAAGGAATATTTTATAGTAACTCATCATGTAATATCTTATAACAACTCTTGAAGTATAGCTAATATGATAGATTCTCTCTTCATCATAATAGACCAGTTTGATAGAATTAGATAAGCAATTGTTTGTGTACTCGTCACTTTATTTTCTTCTTGTTCTTGTGATATATTTACATTGTTTAGAAAATTGATTAATTTTTCTTGAGGCCATTTAAATTGATTGTTGATGTTATTTATCTTACACATTAAGGTTCTTTAAGTATTTGAAACTTTGAATTTCACAACAAGTGGTGTCCATAATGAGAAAAAATATTAAAGTTTAAAGGTGAGTACCATGAGTTGTAAATGAGACATCGATAAGTTTTTTTGAGACATCGATTTTCGATTGTGAAAAGTGAATATACATCAATATTAGTCCAACTAAAGTGTGTATAAGTATTAAAAAGTGAGACATTAATTCTTGCAAGTCTAACATAAGTAGATAAGACTAATATGGTGGGTAAGGCAAAAAGTGTCACTAACTTGTGCCTCAGTGATAAAGTCCTAAGGGAAGTCACCTAGAAATAGACTAAGATAGAGATGTAGGTCTAAATTAAATCATTATATATGACCAAGTCTTTGCCCCAAAAGTTGTGCCTAAAATAATAACTCTATTCATTTCAGATGGTGGCGAACAAACCCATTATGGAAAAATTGATAGAATTTAACAAGATCTTTGATGAATTTCAAACTATTAAGGATAAGTTTGATGATGACGACATGGTTATACACTTTTTGATCTCATTATCCATAAATTTTAAATATTTCAAGGATGTATATCTTTATGGTAAATAAGACAATATCACCTTAGAGGAAATTCAATCGGCTATAAAACCCAAAGAGCTAACAAGGATAAAACAGTTTAATATTGATGATAGTGGTGAATACTTAAGTATTTAAATAGTAATGAGCGAGTAAAGGAATATCTAAGTTCTAGGGTTTTAATTAGTCAGAGGTAAAAAAAAGGATTCACTTATCACAAAATCTCTTACTTCCAAAGGATTGTCCCGACAGAGAGATAATGATGATTCTATTCATATTGTGATTGTCTCATATAATGATGGTAATGAAAGTGCTAATGTGTTGGCGCTAATACGTTTGAATATAGAGAAGGGTTAGGTCATAGAATTGAGACTCTCTTATCACATTTGTCCAAGGAAATAATATTTTGAGACTTTGAAGCTAAAAGAATATGGATTTGTTTAACTCAGTAATAATAAGACTGACAAAGTTCATGGCATCATTACGGTTATACTTAAATTATTTAATGGTTGAGAGTTAATTCTATGTAATGAAATGTGTGATCCCAAACTTAAGTGAAATTTTTAATCCATGTACATATTGGATTATCTAGGCTATTACATTAAATTTGAACATGAATTAAAAATTTTGCATGGTGTATTGATTATTCTTAAAGGGTATAAAATGAATTGTTGTACATTTTAGATGGCTGCACTTTTATTGGTCATGCATCATTTTATAGGCAATACTTTCATGACAAAACAAATTATGGCATTTGGTTGACAAATATCCATACATAGGAATATCAATATGCTTCAAGACATCTATGGAGGTTTAGAGTAGGAAATCAGTAGGCTACTCTAACTTGAAGGTATTCAGGGTTTTGACATTTGCACATATCAAGCAAGATAAACTTGAAGTTAAAATTGTGAAGTGTGTATTCATGGGTTATCCTGGAGGTGTTAAGGGTTACAATATGTGAAATATGGAATATTGAGGATTAAATATCATCATAAGAAGGGATGTTATTTTCAATGAGAGTCATAAGGAGATGAAGTACAGAGGCCTAGAGGTGAAAGAATAAAAAACAATGGTGGAAAAGACTTGTTTTGAGTAAGAGGTTTCTAGTAGGGAGACTAGAGACGAGGGGAAAGTTAAAGCTCGTGTGAATGTAATTCATTTTGTTGAAAACATGGTGTGTTCTTGCATTTGTTTTCAATATGTGGCGTATTTTAGATAAATGGGGCACGTTCAAACTTTTTTTCGGTACTAAAGACACGTGAAAGATATTGGGATGAAATTTTGGCGAAAGAAACTTAGAGAGGAAATGTATTAGATTCTTATGATTTATTATTCTAAAAATTAAAAGACCTTTGAACGTATCTAAAAGGATTTGGAAATACTTTTAAACATATTGGATTTGTGTGATTCTCATGACTAAAATGCTCTTAAAGCATATATGGAACTAAAAATGTAGCTAAAAGTGACAACTAAATTTGTTAAGGAAATGTTAAGAAGTGTCACAATCTCACAGGGGCACTCTTTAAGACTTTAAAATAGTAAGTGTTTTTTTGAAAATATATGTATTTATTATCTCAGAAATTGAAATTATTAACTTTTCTATATAATATTTTCCTTATTTAAAATGTTTAATGAGTTCTCTTGAGGCACTCTTTAGCAAGGTCCTTTTGTTAAATATATTTGAACTTTTTAAATTATGGGAACCAAATGGATGTCTTTGACAAAACTTCAAAGACCTAAAAAAACTCAAAATAAAATATATATAAATACAAATGCTCATATTGTAATAAATATGGACATCTTGAATCCATTAGTTTTCAAAAATAAATAAATAAATAAATAAATAAATAAACATTTACAGCCTAGATCATAATGATTTCAACTTATAAAAGCTATGAAACATCTCTAATTTTGAAGTTATCAATTATGTGACATTGATTTTGAAGTCATCTTTAAACCTAAGACATGTGAGGTAAACGAAATATATTTTATGAAATATATCACAAAAAGAAAAGTTATATATTTTATACTTAGATGAATTAGTAGCTCAATTTATATTTTAAAAAAAAAAGAATTCTTCGTGTAAGTATAAATAGTTAAATACAATTTTAAGACTATACAAATTTATTTTAGATGATTTCCTAAAATAATTTTTTAAAAGTGATAGTCTTGTGTCCAAAAGATATAGTTTTTTAATATTAACGATTACTCAAGGTTCACTTAAGTTTTGTTTAAATAAAAAAAATTGGATTTTTAATTATGGATGATCACTCACTTTTCTCTTATGTTTTATATACCACAAAAAGAATGGTAAAAAAAAGACTTAAATGCAACTATGGTACCCCTATTTAGCAATTTTTTAATTTTGATCCCCTTACTTTCAAAACCACCATTTTAGTCCCTATTTTAAGTTTGTTGTTTGAATTTAGTCCCTCAGTCAATTTGGGACAGAATTTTAATGACGTGGCGTGAATCCACATCATTTTTAACCATTAAAATTTTTAATATAATATTAAAATAAAAATTTAATTATGGAAATGGATTTTCACATATTTTAAGTTAATTAGAAAATAGCAAACCCGATAGTCTCCTTTCTATTACTCTGAAACTAAAGAAAATGAAGAAGGGAAAACCCACGAAGAACGAAGAATCCTAAGTTGCTGCGATGAAGACGGAGTGAAATTGATTGCGTTTCGGTTTCGGTTGCGATTGCGTTTCGTTTGTTATTTCTACTTCGCCATTTCGTTTAAAGTCGCCTTGTTCTTTCTACTTCTCCATTCTGTTTCGTTTTCTCAGTGGAAGAAATGGAGACACCAAGCTTTGACTCCAGATAACTATCAGCGTCGTTTTCATTAAGCCATGTGAAATTATTGTTTAATTTCTTTATCCTGTGGTCCCAGATTGTGGTTTTATTTGATGTTGTTATGCTATGGTCCCTAATTTTGTGGTCCCCTCTGTTTCCATGTTTAGGGTTTGATTTCTTTATGATGTGTTCCCAGATTCTGTTTTCTTTATGATATGGTCCCATATTCCGTTTTGTTTATATTGTTTGGTTCATAAAAACGTGTCTTATGAATTTGTCGTGTTCTGTTGCTGCAGGCCATCCGAAACTCAACTGGTGAGACTTCGAATACATCATCGGGGACGTTTTGTCGACAACCCAGTGAAGTTATATGTTGATGAGCTTGTGACTGAGATGGATTGGTACAGGGATGTGGACTACCTGTCTTATATGCAACTTGAAGATTTGATCAAAGCTCAGGGGTATTGCAACATAAAGTGTATCTGGTATTCGAATGCAAACTTTTCATTTTCACGTGGACTTAGGCCGTTGAACAATGATAGCGACGTGTTAAGGTTTGTGGGAGACGTTAGAGGATTTAAAATCGTTGACATTTACGTTGAACACAAAGTTGAAGAAGTTAGTATTGATGATGTTATTTTTGAGGAGGAAGTAAATGTGGAGGTTGAGGTTAATAATGAGGAGGCTGTAAATCGTGGGAAAATGTGGAGGTGGGAAAAAATGTGGTTAATGAGGAGGGTGTAAATGAAGAGGAAAATGTGGAGGTGGAGGAAAATGTAGAGGTGGAGAAAAATGTGGATAATGAGGAGGGTGTAAATGAGGAGGAAAATGTGGAGGTGGAGGAAAATGCAGAGGTAGAGAAAAATGTGGATAATGAGGAGGGTGTAAATGAAGAGGAAAATGTGGAGGTGGAGGAAAATGCGGAGGTGGAGGAAAATGTGGAGGCTGCAAATGAAGATGAAGATAGTGAATATGATCCCAGTTATGAAATGAGTAGTGAGGAAGATGATGAAGCTGTTTTTGATGAGTTGGATTTAGGTACTGATGCTGGTGTCATACCCCAAAATTTGCCCATCTTATTTCTCTTAATTCAAACTCACATCAAAGTTCAAGGCTCAAAGACATCCCTCCTAAACAAAGGCTCAAGAAACTAGGGTTTGTGGTTTCCTGGAGAAAATCAATGAAACAAAGGCTCCAAAGCATCTCATATGGCTTATGAGGTTTCAAACTATCTCCATGACAAAATTCAGGCTTCAATTCAAAGGATTGGTCACTCAATTGCACAGAAAGTCAACAATCGACTAGTTTGACATAAAAGTCAACTGTGGTCAAAGTACAGTCAAAATTCCTGATTTTTTGTCAACAACCCTATTTTGAAGTATCATTCACCATTTGATCAAGGATTGATCATGGTTCATCAAGAAAATATCAAAAATCAACAGATCCAAAAGTTTCTAAATTAGGGTTTCTAGAGGAGAAAGTCAACTGAACTTTGACCAGCCATAACTCCCACATGGAACATCAAAAATTTCTCATCCAAAGCTCATTTTGAATGAAATTGAATTCTCTACAACTTTTTCTCTCACATGCCAAGTCTAAAAATACTTAATTTGAGAGATATGGATCAAAATATTATAGGTCTTTTTTGAAAGTCAACCAAAAGTAGTTTTTGTCAAAGCCAATATCATCAAGATAAAATCTTCAAATGGAAAAAAGCTTCCAAAGTGGATTGTATAGGACATCTTGAGGTTTCCAAAAAGTCCTAGAACTCCTCTATACCTTAAAAATTGAGGGAGATATGCCTTGTCAAAGTTGGACAAATTTGAAAAGAAAAATGTGAAGCAAAAGGCCTCAAAATGGATTTCTTTGCAAAGAGGCCTAATATTTTATGATCCAATCTTGCTACACAAGTCATCTAGAAGCTTCATTCTGAAGGCCACGAAAATATGATGGATATTTGATTTTATTTGAATTTTTATTCATTTAAATCATATATTTAATCAATATATGGAAGTAAAATTGAAAAGATTTGATTTTTCTTTTAATTCAATCACAATCAATCATGAGAATACCCAATATTAAGTGCCAATTTTGTGGAAATTGAGATGGGAAAGATTATGAAGAGATTAAATCAAAATTGGCTTATTTTAGAAACTTTCATAAATCAAATTTCCAACAAATTGCAATCTTGGATTCAACAAGATTTGATCAAGTTTTATTGATCAAATCCCTCACCTATATAAACACAAACCTTCCAGACCCCTAGCGAATGAAAATCTGCATCCAAGAACCCTAAACTCGAGCTTCAAAAATCAAGCAAAATTGCAAGATCGATTTAGAGTTTAAGGACGATTAAGAGCATTTAAAGGATTCAAGATCGTTCCCTGAGGATTACTGAAGCTATGGGGATCAATACCAAGCCTTGAAGTATCAAGAACGGTAGCATACGAGTCACGGTTTGTCCAGTTTCAATTTGATTCATTTACGTCCATACATGCATCCATATTGAAATCTAATTGCATATGTATGTTTGTTATGATGTATTAATTGTTTTTGGAGCTTTAATCATGTTTCTGTTTGTAAATAAGCGATGCGCCATTGTTAGGGTTTTAAGCTCTAAATTGGGGCTTTATGTTTAAAGAAAAATTAAGTTAAATCTCAGGTGCTAGTAAACTCGTGACCTCTGGACGATCGTCCCTGTATGGTCGCGAAAGATTTTTGCTTCGTTTTGTAGTTCCTTTAATTTCGCAGGTATAAAAGATAGGATCCTTTCATGGCGCTTCTGCAAAAAGCGCTGTAAAAAGTGCATCCTGAAAATTTTATGAAGAAGATGGAGATGTGTCCGTCTCTCATTGGTCAATTCAAACCAGAAAAGGGCGCGCGTGCGTGGATAGATAGCCCTGGGATTCAGTGCATCATGACTCACCTTGGTACCACGCGTCCTCAACCCACAGCCATTGGATCATTCTCCAATCTCCATCCAACGCATCTGGAAGTGCAGATCCACCATGGACCTCCCTGGGTGCACCACACAGGATCACAACGCTAAGTTTCCAAAATTTTTCTTTTTAATTATATAAACTTATGTTTTTTTTATTATTTATTATATATTTTTTATAAACATTTTATATACATAAAATCCTTAAAAATTCTTTACTAAACAAACTTTTTTCTTCAAAATTTATTTCTTTTCATAAAAAAGGTTTATAATAAATAAAATATTTATTTATTTTAATAATTTGTTTTTTTAATTGTTTTAAGTTAATTTATTTTGATTAAATTACTTGTTTAATTTTAATTAATTTTTATTCATTGATTAAAAATAAATATTAGGGTTAGGATATTTAATCGAAACCTAATTTTTACTGATTTATTTAATTAGGTTGAAAACCAATAATTAATTAATTTAATTTAATTTATTCTATTAATCATGGTTAATTCGTGCCCTAATCAGGGTTTACGAAGATCGTACCTACACTGAATTTTTGTCTTTTTTATGCCGTTTTTTCAGGGTTACCATCAGGGTTCGTCCGACAACGTGCCATATCAGATCAAAAGCTAAGTCCCTAATTTTATTATCATTTTAAATATCATTTTTCTTGCCTCTTTTGCCTAAAATAGGGTTAGTTTCAATAGCAAATGAATTGGTAATGCACTCACCCCTTTGTTGTTTATTTTTCCTTTTCCAATTTTCAGGGTTAGCCAACCGGTCAAAGATCGAATGTTCGGTAACCCTAAAATTCATCTTTTTTTTTATTTTCTCTTTTAAATTATTACTTATGTCAAACCATTTGCCTTGTTGGGTTTCTGTTCTTATTGCTTTTTCTCCCCCATCCCCATGGCTTATTATGTAACTGTTCCTGGACTGTATTGTGTGGCCTTGAAGGCACTTAACATTTCTTATTATTATTACTGCGTGGTTAGTAATTTAGAGAGTGTAACCTCGAACTGAACTTAGAATAACTTTTTACAAGATAATTTTCTTAATTAATCACGTGATTGTGCACCCACACACCTTTTATGGTAACCCCTCTTGTTGCATGTTGCCTGTTGCATGTTGCCTTGTGTTTTTCAGTGCAGAATAGCCAAGTCCCTCAAATACGAGGATACCTCAGCAATGTTGCCCTCGGTTCATTCTTAAGATCATAAGTCCCAATGATGCTGCCTTCGATTCGCTAATATGATCTCGTCCCTCGAAGTTGCCTACGAAATGCTGAGGTTTCCTCTGGTTGCCTAATAATGGCTATTCTGATCTTTCCCTTAGACTATTTGCCTTCTCTATGGCAGGGACAGTTTTATGGCAAACGATAATTACGACGACCCTTCAACCTCCAAATAAAAGGACTTCCTGCCCTCTTATGGCATGGATAGCCCTGAAAGGCTAAAAGAATACTTTTGCAAATATCAAGGTAATTTGCCCTTAATTGCTTGCTCTGGTTTAAATTCCCTTTTCTACTCTTTTTCTTAAAAAACTCCAATAAGGCTACGCTCATTCACGAGCTAAAGTCCTTATTGTCTTCTTCTACATTTCTAAACTTTTGGTTTCTGAAAGAGCAAAGCAATTAAGAGCCCATGGAAAACCATGGATGCAAAGGGTGCCTTACACCTTCCCTTTGTATAAATTACCCCCGAACTCAGTTTTCTTTAAAAGGTTTTTTCTGTTCTTTTAGCCTTTCTTTAATTTGGATAAAATAAAAGTCGGTGGCGACTCTTGCTTACCGCGACATTTCAATAAAGTCAGTTCACCGTATTACAGCTGGAATTGATTGGACGACAATTCTCCCTACGTTTCCAACACAAAACCCTTTAAGAATGGATTTCACTTCTGATAATGACAGTTGTAATTCAGATGTGCTTTTTACTCCACCGTATAGTGATGTCGAAGATGTGATAAATGATTATCCAACTTTTAAGAGAGATACAAAATTTGAATTAGGGATGATGTTCAAGGATAAAGATCAAATCAAAGATGCCATCAAGGAGTTTGCATAGGAGAAAAACAAGAGTCTTGTGATCAAGAAAAATGACAAGAGGAGAGTTGTTGTCAAATTTATTGAAGGATGTCCATTTCATATTAGGTTTAGCCTGAGGTCTACCAACCAATTTTGGCAACTTGTTAGCTTCTTTGATCAACATACTTGTCATAGGACATCCAAGAATAGACAAGCGACAACATAATGGTTAGCTCGCAAATTTGTGGATACTTTAAGGCACACTCCTGAAATGAAAAATAAAGGCATGGTTGCTGAAGGTTTTCAAAGGTGAGGGTGAAGTTGTCAAGCCATCAAGTGTATAGAGCCAAGAGGAAGGCAATAGAATTGATTCAAGGTGCTGGTCACGAATAGTTTAACCATCTCAGAAGTTATGCTGAGGAGTTGTTAAAGTCAAATCCAAACTCTACTGTTATCATTAAGTGTGTTGATTCAGCTGCAGGTCCTGTATTTGAAAGAATATATGTATGCTTAGAAGCTTGTAAGGCAGCATTTGCAACTACGTGTAGGCCTTTAATTGGATTGAATGCCTATTTTCTAAAAGGAAATCTACTTTGTTGGCGACCTATAGCCATATCATTATGCCAACCAATGGCCCTCAACTATGGTCGGTGGATGTTGCTCACCCAATCAACCCTACATTCATGAGGAGGTCTATCGGTCGTCCAAAAAAGAATCGCAACAAGGCAAACGATGAACCGAGAAAAAAAATATGCTGCCTAGAAGTATTCAAACTGTCAAGTGCAAGAAATGTTGTATTTTTGGCCATAACAAACGAACGTGTAAAGGGAAGAGAGCCGCGGAGAGAGAGATCCCTAAAGGTGGAAACAAAAAAGAAAAAAAGAAGGTTGACAAGTCTTTGAAAGTGGGTGCACAAACACTTATGGAAGGAGGGTCGCAAGCTCCACCACTAACACAAGAATAACAATTATGTAGTTATTCTGGTGCAGCAGCATTTATATATGTAGTTATTTTGCTATTTTGGTCTTTTGTAACTATGATACTGTTATGTAGTTATTCTGGTGCAGCAGCTAAAGTTATGTAGTTATTTTGCTATGTTGTTAGGACGTGGTTGTGCAATACTGTTATTTGGTATGCTGCTATGCTACTGTTATGTAGTTATTTTGGTATGCTTTTATGCTGTTATGCTCTATGTAGAGACAAACGAGTTGAATTGTGCAATTCTGTTATTAATTCTGTAATTCTGTTATTCTTCTATTGTGTTCTGGCCTTAGTAGGAAATTGACATGGTGTTTTTCAAAAGCAACTAAACACACCATGATGTCAAGATGTTGGTTGAGTCATCCCACAAAAGGGCTAAGATTCACTTCCAAACACATACCTTATTAATCAATCAATATAACTCTGTTCAGTAGGATTGTTATGACAGAAACAGGTTACAACAATTTCATTAAAACACAATTAAAACAATGAAATTTCTTTATAAGTCAGGTAACAACCATTTCACTAAAGAGACAAAAACGGGTTACAACCATTTGATTTCATTAAAGAGACAAAGCAGGTTACAACCATTTACAACCATTGGAGTATCTCATTTGAGTACATATGTTGCAACCAGTATAAAGACAACAAATAATACAAACACCATACAAAAACCAATAAAATAGGACATAAACTTAATCTTCATCTGCAGCAAATCTTCCCTATTCTTGGTGTCCCTAAATAAGTCCAAAAGTTCGTCGTTCTTGTCTTTCAAACTTCTAATCACATCTTTTGCTCGGCCGCTCATGTCTTCGTCATACCATTAAAAGTAGTTACATTGTTTTTTCTTCATCACTTTGTAATTACCACAACCATGAAATCTTCTTCATGGATTCTCGTAAGTCCACAAAGTCATCAACGGAGATTCAAGGCCACACCAACATTTACCACCTCTTCTTCTAGCACCGGATAAATTTGATGAGGTAAAAGAGAAATTTATTTCTGACATTTTTTGGTGTAATGCGAAACGGTTAGGAAATATAGAGAAGAAGATGTTGAACAAAGAGAAGAAGATGTTGGATTTAAGGAATGGTGAAGAAGGCTGGCGATTGGGGTGGAAAAAAGCGGTTGGAAGCTAACTCTAAAACGTGAAAAAGGCGTTTAGGGTTTTATGAGAAGTATATAGTACAATATAAAATGTTAAATTAAATGATATTATTTTAATTAATGAAAATTTTAAATAAAATATGAAATAAAAAATAATTTAATTAATATTTAAATGACCTGTCGTTGACACATAAGCTAAAAACACGCCACGTCATTAAAATTATGACCCAAATTGAATGAGGGACTAAATCCAAGCAAAAAAACTTAAAATAGGGACTAAAATGGTGGTTTTGAAAGTGGAGGGATCAAAATAAAAAAAAAATTGCTAAATAGGAAGACTAAAGTTGCATTTAAGCCTAAAAAAAAAGCACTAATATTATTTTTATAAATGATAATGGAGAGAAAAATAGAGTTGGAAGAAAAAAAAAAATAGAAAACTCTTCCTTCAAATCATTCCTCAAATAAAATGGTATTTACTTAATTTCTTTTTTAAGAACTCGTGAGAAAAATAGAGTTGGAAGAAAAAAAATAGAAACTTATAGAAATAACAAGCTATTTAAAATGAATCAAATGTTATAAAGTTTGTTTTGGTCTAAACCATCAACTATTCTTGCTATATTTTAAATGAGAAAATATATTAAATAAAAATGAGTAAGTTATACGAGAATGTGAAAATTTAATAATAATAACTGAAATTATATTTAATGATTGAGATTAAAAGATATTTTTAAAAATAATTAGATTAAATGATCAATTAATAATTAGATTAAATGATCAATTAAAACCGTTAGATTAATGAAAATCAAAGGTTATGATTTGGAGTAAGTGTTTTAAACTTACTCCTGGAGTAAGAATCTCTCTCTCTCTCTCTCTCTCTCTCTCTCTCTCTCTCTCTCTCTCTCTCTCTCTCTCTCTCTCTCTCTCTCTCTCTCTCTCTCTCTCTCTCTCTCTCTCTCTCTCTCTCTCTCTCTCTCTCTCTCTCTCTCTCTCTCTCTCTCTCTCTCTCTCTCTCTCTCTCTCTCTATATATATATATATATATATATATATATATATATATATATATATATATGGGATGTACCAAATATGAGTATTTTTTAAATATAAACGACCAAATATCCAATCCAATGACTATAATTCACCCCTCTTATCTCCTATTTAAAAAATACTCATACTTGGTACATCCCATATATATATATATATATATATATATATATATATATATATATATATATATATATATATATATATATATATATATATATATATATATATATATATATAAGGAAGACATATCGATATTAAATGATGATTAAACAATGACATGTGCAATTTAAGGAAGTATTTATGCATGATATTATCACTACAAAAAAAATTTTGATTAGTTAACCAAGCACTTGGACTCCAGTGGTAAAGGTGCTCCTGCTAAGGACGTAATCCGGGGAACAATGCTTGGCCAGTGCCCATACCTCTCGGTATAAACTCTAGATTACTATGGCCCCTTTACCCTAGGAACCAGAGTGTGAAAGCAAAAAAAAAACTTGATTATTTAAGGAATTTCGTTAGGTGATTAACTCCTCACTAAATTTTGTCATTGCTTAGGGATTACCCCCTCGCAAAGCACAAATAAAAAAATAAAATTTAAAAAACAACGGGTGAGGGAATACCCCTCGCAAAACAACGGGTGAAGAATACCCCTCCCAAACTACAAGCTCGTGTTAGTTGTGTCAGGCCCATGTCCCATCGTGTGTGTAGACGTGCATTAAAAGTTGCTTTAAAAAGTGATATTCCATTTTGCAAGGGGGTGCCCCAAGCAAAATGGTGAGGGGAACCCCCTCGCAAATTATTCTACTAATATACAGCGCACAAATTTTTTTCTCCAGTTTATTTCATCTTTTTGTTTTGTTTCTTCTGCTCTCATTTCTTTTTCTTTTCTTCTCTCAGGTAAATATTCTTCTGCTCTCATTTCTTTTTGTTTTGTTTTACTATTTTTGGGTGTTGTATAATATATTTAAGATTTTATTAGTATTACAAATACAGAAAACAATTGTTTTTAAATAATAAAAAATTTCATTCAAACAGTATTTTTAAAAAAATAATATTATAAAGGGTTAAGTATGTTTTTGGTCCCTATAAATATTCAAAATTTCATTTTTAGTCCCTATTAAAAAATGACATATTTTAGTCCCTATAAAAATTTTATGCATATAGTTTTAGTTTCTGCTATTTTTTAAAATTTTGAAAATTGATTAATTATCCTTAAACTTTTAAATTTTTTAATAACTTTTTTATACGTGTTTAGAATACTATAAAATATTTTTTTTTATCAAATTATAGAATTTTTTAAAATGAGAAGAATTATAAATGAATTTTTTAAATTTCAAAAGATAATGATAAAAGTAATGCAAATCTCGACTTAGAAATCAAATTTTGAGCTCTTTTTTTTCAAGGAACTTTTTATAACGTTCTAAACATGTCTGTAAAATAATCATTCAGAAATACACATCGGTTTAACAGTAAAGACTAAAACTATGTGCATAATAATTTTGTAGAGACCAAACCATGTCATTTTTTTAATAGGGACTAAAAACATACTTAACCCTATTATAAAACAGGATAAAAATAGTAGTATATATTAGTTTAAAAACAGTTTAAATATATTTTATTATTTTTTTAAAACGAATTTTTCTATATTATAATATAAGTTTATATAATTATATAATTAGAATTAGAATTTTTTTAATATGACAATCTGCAATTTGTGATATCCTTCTTAGTTAGAGGTGATGTCTCCTCGCTAATTTATGTTCCAGAATAGCTAGAAACTCATCTGAAAATTAGCATACTGAACTTCCGCACTCTCAATCTCTATTGTACACTCACCATCTACATGTGTCTCTCCACGAAAAATGACACTAAAGTGTTTGAATCTGACTAACATTTGCTTGTTCTATTTGGGGCGTGGCTAACTGTTTACACAATGTCTCCATTTGAGCTAATAGTGTTGTGTGAGAATCCATTGCATGAATACCTTTTGGTTTCACCGATTGTTCACTCAAGTGATACTCATTCTAACATATATTTTCGATTAACATTTTCAACTCTTCATTTTTGTTTGCCCTTAAGGTACCTCCAGTTGAGGCGTCGAGAAGAATTATCGTTTTAACCTTTAGTCCGCTAGTAAAGAGTGCCATTGCTTCATTGCACTCATATTATGATTTGGGTACTTGCAGAGTAACAACTTGAATCTTTCCTATGTATCAGAGAACGACTATGCATTTTCCTGCTCAAAATATGTAATTTCGGCTTTTCTTTCTACGAACTGAGCATTTGAGTAATACCGCTCTAGAAACTTGTTCTCTAATTCTTTCCAAGCCTGAATAGTACCATTCGGAATTCATACAATCAATCCTTCATACGACATGCCAAAGAAAAATCAAGCAAATATAATTGTATCTAATCGTCATTTATGTCACCAGACTGCTTGCACATCGAGCGTGTCTCATAGAATTTTGCGAGATGCTCCCAATGATCACTAATTGCTTATTTGTTGAATATGTTATCCTTAAAACTTGAAAGTAAATAATTTTTAATATCAATGGTTAGCGGATAAGCCAATTGAAATCCTAAAGATATATACCCTGCATCGATCCTCTTGCAATAGTCCCCTAATGTTTGTCGTTATGGAACAATCATATATACTTTTTCTTCTTTTACTCCCTTTTACCCTGCAATGTTTCTCGCATTGTGTAACGCCCCGAATTTAATAAGTTATTTAATTAAATTGATCGAGGATTTATTCATTGGAATTAGTTGAAGTCGAGGTTTATCGGTATTATTCTAAAGGAGTCATTTGGATTAATATGTTATTTTGAGCAGTTAAGTTGTGGTCGGATTTATAAGTCGGATTAGTCAGAGATGTACAATTGCGAGTTAGTATTGTTAAAGTTATGGATCGATGGTAAATGTGGAATATTATTGGAAATAATATTCGGTTATGTTGTGTGGTTATTTATTTATGTGTGTTATTCGGATTAATTGAGTAATTAAAGAGATATTGTGAATTGGGCCTAAGTGGAAAGAATAGAACACAATGGATGGGTTATGGGTTAAGCCCATTAGTGAGAAAAGATAGTAGAGTTAGGGTTTTAGAGATTAAACCTCATAACTCATTTTGTGGAAAAGAAGAGAAAGAAGAGAAAGAAGAGAAAGAAGAGAGGAAGAGAAGAAAGTTATGGCATGAAGAGGAAGAGCTCCATTGAAGGAAGTGAAGCTTTTGCTAAGGTAAGGGTGGGGTTCTTACTTTCTAAGGGTTGGCATGATGATGTATATGGTGGGTTAGATTGTATGTTATTCTCCATGGAAGTTGTGTGTAGAGATGTTAGGGTTTATGAACAAATGTGAAAATTTATGATTTGAAATGTGTTTTAATTGATGTTTGATGATTGTTATGATGTTAGAAGATCCATAATATGTGTTGTATTTGTGTTTATAACATGTATTCTATTGTTGTTCATGATGGTTGGTGTTTTCAGCTTGATTGGGTTGAGTTTAGGGGTTTTGGGATGGGTTTCGTATGCTGTTTTCTGTGTTTAGGGGGTTTCTGAAATCGCCAGTTCGCGCCGTGAACCTCTGTTGGCGCCGCGAACTGCCTGGCAGAAACTCAGGAAAAAATTGGATTCACTCAGTTCGCGCCGCGAACCCTGTTTTGCAGAACCTTTTCTAAACCTTGAAATGATGTAACTTTTGATCCGTAACTCTGTTTTTGGCGCCGTTCGAAGCGTTGGAAAGCTAACGCAATGAACTATACCATGATGCAATAAAATGATCTTTATGATATAGTTTCCTATTATGTTTATTAGTATTAAATGATGAACTATGTTGTGTTAACAAATGAAGTATTCTCTTTGCGATGAATTGTCATAATTGTGTTGTAGTATAACTTGACGCATGTTTTCTTATAATGATACAATGTTATTGAGATGATGATATGTACCTTACTTATGATGAATGAGATAATGATGTATGTGATGATATGCATGATTAATAAAGATGTTGTATGCTATACGCGATTAATTGTGCGTATTTGATATGTATGAGTCGACGATGATGCCATGAGATGACTTAACAATATATATGAAATTGAATATAACGTATTATGATGATTACTTGAAATTAAGGAATATGATGAATGTGGATGTTGTTGGCAATATGATGAATCGTTGATTTTTGTTATAATATGATGAATTTGTGGTTGTTGTTAACATGATGAATTTGTTGTCGTTGTCGTAGATCCTATGGTCAATGTTGATAAGTTATATTGTGATGTATTTTAAGGTGAATTATTGTTGTATGATGATGAAACATAGTGACGTGATTGAGAAGTGATACATTCTTATGAATGATGATGATTTTGTTGTTGTTGAAGTTCAACATTATATTGATAATGTTCGATGGTGATTTAGATGATGTTGTGACGTATTAATTATGTGTGTTATGTTTGCGTGGATGTTACATTTATTGAGTCACATCCATTGCATAAAGAGGCGGTGACCTTAATGGCAAAAGCGACGGTGGCCTTGATGGCAAATAGCGACGGTGTGCCCAATGGCAAATTTTGAGACGGTGGGAGTTTTACTCCAAATGGTACCACATGCATTTGCATAAGTCGAGTCACATGTGAATTGCATTTGAGTCTTATTTTATTATGTTTGTGGTGACGTGTTGACTTGATGATGAGATGTTTATCGTGATGTGTTGGGATCTTACTTGTGAATTGCATATATTGTCATGGTTGATTGTTGACATTGTTGCCATTCCATAAGTTGATTATGTTATTTGAAGTGTTGAGTCGATGATCTATTGTTGTGACATGATGATAGTATAATTGTGAAATTGAATATGTTGTCTTAACTGATTAATGATATTGTTGCCGTTTTGAAAGTTGTATTATATTGATAAGTTGTTTTGCGTTGAAACTTGTTGTAAGATGTTATGTGATGCGAAATGGTGAAATTATGTATGATCTATATCTCCTATATTATTTATCATGCATTCCTTTATATTGTAAGATATCTCACCCCTTTGCTGATATTTCCCCTACCATGGGAAATGGGCAGGTACTCAAGATTAGTCGTGGATGTTCGAGGTTATTGATGTGAAGTCTTTATGTTGCTTTATGGCTAGTCGAGTTGGTGTCCATTGCTCTGATACGTAGCACTCGGGGGGATTAGTCGATTATTACTTGATTATTGTATTCTATGATGACATTTGTGTTAAGTTGAATATAAAGATGTTTATAAGTTGAAATTGGAAGATGTTGGATAAAGTCTTGTTTTCCGAATGCTATGTATCTGTGTTGATTGTAATATAAGTATGTTTGTTTGTTTAAGTCGAATTGTGACATCCCATCTTTGATGAATATTTTTTTAAATGCACTCTGATTTTCGCTTATAATTTGGGGGTAGAAATGGGGTGTTACACATTGCTTTACGAATTGCACACGTTGTTCTTTCGATTTCAAGGTCAATTGATATCAGCGTCTAATTAGTACCTCGCATAAACAAGCAAGAAATGCCATAGTAGCACCGCACCGAATAGAATAAAATAAAAACAGAAATAAAATTAAACTAAAATTAAATTGAAAATTAAAAATAAAATAAAATGCAAAAATTAAAAACTAAAAGAATCGCACTTAATTTTCTTGTTGAAATCAACAATCCTCGGCAACAACGCCAAAAACTTTATAACCTTTCGGGAAGTGTACTGGTAGTGTCGAAGTAATAACCTTTCGTATGAGAATTCCAAGGCCAAAGCTTTGTTTTCTTCACTTTTTCTTCAATATTTTCACTAAGTCTTTATCTCTTCCTTGTGATAGATTTTTGCTCAATTCTTTACACTTTGGAATGACTTTTGCACGTCATTCTTTTGATTTCATCCAAATTTTCTCATAAAAACTCGTAATAACGTCTGTAATAAAAAACCAAAAATCTAAACAAGATGAAAGAGTTGAAAGTTGATGGTAATGGTGAATACTTGAGTGTTTTAAGAGGAATTAGTGTGAATAGAGGAAAATCCAAGTTTAAGAATTTGATAAGTCGGCAGTAAAATATTTTACTTGTCAAAAAATCAGTCACGTCAAGAAGGATTATCCCTAGAAGGGGCAATTCATTACAACAAATAATGTTTTTATGACGAAGTTTTCACCACGTACAATAAAAAACTGCGGGTACATATGACCGGAGCGTCTTGTTTTATTTAAAAAAAGTTAGTAATAAATCTATTACCTCGGATTTAAATAAAACCAACATAAATATATGCTCAAGATTTGAGGTTCGATTTCCAGCTCTTGTTAGTTAATGTTTTTCTGGAACCAAAAATGCGCCTTTATTTTTTTATGGATTTTACGACGGATATGTTACCTTGTTTTTCTGTAAAACCAAGATAAAAACTCCCTAATGTTTTATTCTTTTTGCAACCAAAAAGGCGCCTTTATTTTTTTTAGATTTTGTGTCGCCTATGTTACCTCAGTGTTTAAGATTAACTGAGATAAATACTCTTTATATATTTCATTCCCTTAGTACCTACCTAATTCCATTTTCGAGCCCTAACGAAAGAACACTACTTCTCCAGCCAACAAAAGAACACTTCTTCTCAGAGGATTCATAGCAAACGTATAAATTCTCTCACTATTAATCTAAAAACTCTTCTCTGCGGCATGTTATTATTTTTTTTGTTCTTGTTCTTATTCTCCATTACTGTTGTTCTTGTTGTTCTTCACTACTGGTGTTCTTGTTATTGTTGTTCTTCATTACTATTATTCGTATTGCTCTTGTTGTTGTTGTTCTCCATTACTGTCGAACTTGTTGTTCGTGTTGTTCTTAATTATTGTTGTTCTTGTTGTTGTTCTTATCCATTACTGTTGTTCTTGTTGTTGTTGTGCTCCATTATTGTTGTTCTTGTTGTTTTTGTTGTTCGTGTTATTTTTGAGAAGCTTTATTTTATGGATCGTAGTTAGGCCTCTCCGCTATGTTTATTTCTTATTCAAATTTTATGATAATAACTTTGGGTTGTATTAGGTTTTGGTTTTGGTGTTTTGAATGGTTATGCAAACACCTGTTTTTATAAGAAGAAATCTTAGTTAACATACAAACGGCCTTGAAGACTATGCATCTGATATACAACAAGAAAGATTATGGGAAAGACAACAAGATACTTTACTGTAAGTTATAATTTCTATGTTTTAGATTTTTTGTATGAAGCATTAGTGTGTCATTAACATTCCCTTTATTTTTGTTTTGCTGCAACTGTGTTTTGGTTTTATTTAGATTTAGTAGCATATAACCATAGGATGAAAACAGATAGATTAGTGTGTATGAGAAAATAGTTCTTGAATTCCTTGAAACTGTAGAATGAAAGCCCTAAAGTAGTTGTAACCTTAAGCTGAGAGATAAGAAACCATAGAATAAAATTTTCATTAAATAAACGTACAAAAAGGTCATTTTTTATTAATCATATCTAAATCCTCTGGCTGAGAGAAAGCTTGACCAAGTATAATATGTTTCATCATCATCATCATCATTATCATCAGAATCGATGATGACTGGCCTTTCACCCTTCTTCTTTTTGATCTCCTCTTCCTGGGAGCTCTCCTGGGTTTCAAAGGTTCGGTAGCAGGGTGTCTTTCAATAACTTGGACCTCTACATCCATAACAGATTATGTTCTCTCAGCATTGGATGAAGTACTCATTTTGTATTTTGGTTCTTCCTCTTCTCTAATTTCTCTGGATGAAGTTTCAGCAGAAGTACTCATTTTGTTTCTTCCTCTTCTCTGATTTCTTTGGATGAAGTTCTTTTTGTGTTTTGGTTCAAAGAGGTTTTCTATTTTTATATTCTTTTAAATCTTCCTCTTCTCTGATCTTTGAAAGTCTAAAAGCCAAAATATTTGACGCATGTCAAGATTCCTTCTAATTATTACTTCGTTAATTCTCCACGTTTTCTTTTCTTGGAAGTTTGAAAGATCTTCTAGTTGACTAACTACCTCAATCTGTTGAATGATTACATCTCTTTGTCTTTTCAAATTTCTTTTTCCCTTCTTTGATAATCCTGCAACTCCTTCTTACGTATAATTTGTTGTAATAATGTGTATATTGTAGGTTGTTTTGTTCCTAATGGAATTGTGTCATTAATGTTATTATTTTTGTTGTTCTGCATTACTGTTGTTCTTGTTGTTCTTGTGGTTGTTATTCTCCATTACTGTTGTTCTTGTTCTTGTTGTTCTCCATTATTGTTGTTCTTGTTATCTCGGTTCTTTAAAACACTAGTGTTAATATTGGGTGCGTCGTCTTGTTCTGAGAATCGAACCCACGTGCAGTTAAATTTATCCCTTGGTGTTTTAATATCTGAGGTGATAAGGGGTAACTTTTCATGACGCCCTTCGTTACCTCATTTTCGTAGCCGAGGTCAAACGAATTTCGCGTTCGACGTTAGATGAGTTTTTTGTAGTAGTGATTATGATTTTTTTTAGATTGTGATGCCTCAAATGAGGATGATTATGATAGTGACAATGTGCTACTACTCGTGAGTTTTGTTGCCAAAGAGTTTTTGGGGTGAAGTTATTGTGATAACAACTTACCTGGTCAATCGATGTCCGTCCATAGGAATACACTTCAATACACCATAGGAAGTTTGGAATGGGCAACCAGTAGACTAATCTAATTTGAAGGTTGTTAGAGATTTGATGTTTTCACATATCAACTCAAAGGAAGTTTGGAATGGGCAACCAGTAGACAAATATATATATATATATATATATATATTATCGTTAGATTGTGCATCTAAACTCAAAGGAAGTATAGCATGAGTTGCGTTGGGAGAATCTGATAGCTTATTAAGTGAAAAACATCTCCATTTTGAATTCAAAGTTAGGAACAACCATGTAGAATATGAGGCATTCCATGCATGAATGAAGCTAGATATTGAAATGAAAGTAAATGACCTAAGAGCCATTGGTGATTCATAGTTAGTGATTAGCTAAGTGGTAGGAGAATATCATACTAAGGAGCCTCAACTAATAAAGCATTTATACACTGTGTAAGGATCTTAACCAAAAATTTATTATTTTATTCTAACTAGTACTTATACCCGTGCGATGCACGGGACAAATTATGGATATATATTGTATTTTTATGTAAAAATATAAATGTATGAAAATAACAAAAATATATATTTTTTCATATTACAAAACAAAAAGTACATTCCACTGATACAATAAGAACATGAAACATAAATTTTCCTTCTCTGACTTTCCCTGCAATTGAACAAAAATAGAGTAAATTAATATTTGAAACTTGAAAGCAAAAAGAATAAATATAAAAGAGAATGTAAAAAATTTTATAGCACTGATAATGACATATAACCTAATTCATTATGCATATGTTGAAAGTGAATTAAAATAACAATTTAAACAAACTTACACGATATGTATGTAATGTGCAGCAAAACCCTTTCTAATTTATAATTGGCACTATCCACCTATAATTGTTAAATTAGGGTGTTTTATCCCATCTTACATTCATGCCATGTTTGATTTTGAACTGATCAATCAAATTTTGATCCGAAGTGATTTTCATCACAATATAGCTTTGCCACTTATTTTCAATATTACCCTTGGAAACTTGAATCTTGAAAAGCATAATCTTGTCCAATAATGAATTAAAAACAGCAGGCAATGAAGTGACATCATTAACCTATACATTTTCAAGTATTAGATATCTGTAATCAAAGGAAAAAACATGAACTTAATAGTACATATTGAAAAATATGAATGTTCTACATCAAATAGTTTTATATGCGGATTTTCTAATTCTTCCATAGCCACACGGTCAAAGAGTATAAAAGTCGAAGTACTACTAACATTAGCAACTTGAACATGTATCTTAATTCTATACAAAAAAATGTATAAATTACAATGGAATGTACACTAATAAAAAAATAAAACAAACAACGATTTTGATACCTCGGATTCGCTGGAAGAACATCGACACAATTTTCACAAAAATACAATTTTTCACTTTTTGTACGTACACTCTTTACACATTTGGTACATGCTTGATAATATCATTTCTTTGTGTGGTTGAAGTCAATTGTTTTAGCAAGAACAACTCCAATTAAAACCTAATGCGCAAATACATATATATCAAATAATAATTGATTTATTCTATGCATCTAAAGAAGAAACTGGATTTATACCAATAGATCATAAAGATAAATTATTACCTTAGAACATTGAAGAACCTCAAAAATATTCATTTTTGGATGTTTAAGAAAATCATCCATTGAAGCATTGTTGCTTTGGCCAGATACATAACTAATCACCTGATTTAGTGAATTATTTCTATTCTCCAACCTGACAAAATAAAATTAACAAAAAAATATAATTACAAACATATATTGAGACAAAAAATAAATCAAATAAAAACATAAAAAGATATTGTAGTCAAATTATCGAAATTACTTCTCTTTTGTATTTAAGAGATTCCTTTAGATTGTTGTTGATAAAGACTTTTGTATCATTAAAGGCATTTGAAATGCCATGAATTGCTAGAAAAAATTTAAATAGAAATTATAATGTTAGTAATGATGTGTAGATAGTATAGCTGTAAAAAAATACAATCAATTAAAATATGCGCCACTTACATTGGAAAATTTTAGGCTTACACAACTGTAAAATAATTATTACCGACTTATCATAATCATTATCGGTTAAATAATGGTTCATTTGTTTAGTCCACAAAGTACAACCAACATTATTTACTATGTATTGATGATATGAATAAAAAACAATTTGATAAAAACAACACAGGAGGAGGTAAAAATGTAATAATTTGATAAACTAACAAAAAATTAAATAACGATGATAGCTTATAACCAACAATTGTAACACTCACTTTGTCATTCACCTTTAGATTTTTGTTGTTAGGGTGATTGTTACTGTGATGTGAACCTAACATTTATGTTAGTGTTTTTGTAATGTTTGAGTACTTTTGGTACTCCTTCAAATATACCATTGATTATTAAAATAAAAAAAAAAAATAGAAAAACTGTGGAGGTTGAATCTATTTGTACTAAAATCATGATAGGGTAATGTGAATAGGTACATTAAGTGCAGGTAATTAGTAGAGTTTTGGAATTTGTATTGGAAGTTGAAAGTTGGAGAATTAAAAATGGAGAAGAACATTAATGCAATTTTGAATTAATGTAATTTAGTGAATTAATGTGAATTAACGTGAATTCCTAATTATGGGAATCGATTATTTTGTGTCTATTTTGGGTATATATATATATATATATATATATATATATATATATATATATATATATATATATATATATATATATATATATATATATAGGGGACGACTCAAGTGAGAACACTTGGTTATTATGATAAATGAGAACAATGAATCACGACCACTAGATTTGATTTTAATGGACTGAATTGATTTCTCTTTCCATGATCCTTAATATTTATTTTAAATCAATATAGAAAGAGAAACCAATCCAGTCCATTAAAATCAAATCTAGTGGTCGTGATTCATTGTTCTCATTTCTCATAATAACCAAGTGTTCTCACTTGAGTCGTCCCCTATATATATATATATATATATATATATATATATATATATATATATATATATATATATATATATATATATATATATATATATATATATATATATATATATATATATATATGGACGACTCAAGTGAGAACACTTGGTTATTATGAGAAATGAGAACAATGAATCACCACCATTAAATTTTGATTTTGTTGATTTTAATGGACTATAATAATCAATTTAATAATGATGAATTGACGAATGAATATGTCAATTTTTTAGGCAACTATGGAAAACATGAACGTGGGTTAAAGAAAAAAAAAATTGATTGAGTTGAAAAATTATTTCAAAAAAATATTAATTCCTTTTTGAATAAATAATGTTTTCAGAAACAATTTTATTGATTCTTTTTATGCCCAAAATAAAAATAATAATGTAGTGAATTAAAGTGATTTTGAATTAATGTTTTTTTAGGTAACCAAGGAAAACATGAAGGTGGGTTAAAAAAAATTGATTGAATTGAAAAATTATTTCAAGAAATTATTAAATTATATTTATTGAAAATAGAAAGAGCGTGAGTGGATGAGTTAAATAAAGGAATATAGAATGGATCCTTAATTAGAGTTCACAATTTATTATAATTTATAATTATAATTAATAATTAAATTATATTTATTGGAAAGAGAAAGAGTAAAAAGTTGTTGAGATAAAAAAGGAATTTAAGAATAGCAAGGTTTAGGCAGGATGTGAAAAGAATTAGGCGCTAATGTATGTGCTTAGTATTAGTATTGTGTTTTAATATATTAAGGACGTTATTTATCTAAATTTATCATTTTTATTGCAAATGTCACTCTTATAATGCCGGTAAACTTATTTATCAATCTTATGCACTATAGGTTGGATTATTTGGAGAGAAAGAAGAAGTATATAAAGATCAAAATACTTGAGACATTTTATGGACTCAAAAGAGGGACATATCATGATTGAAGAAGTTATTTACTTAGTACAAAGAAGAATCATGCAGGAAGTAGAGGTTATATTAATAGCACTATTATTATTTTTCTAAAATCAAATAGTTACGGCATTTGAAGTTTTAATAGTTAAAAAATCGATCATTAGCTCTATTATTTGCTTATCACATATGAACACTGAGCATCCACCCTTCATTAATAGAAAATAAAATTGTTTAATTGATACAAGAGAACAATTGGTCAAAAGGGGGTGCTGCCAAATAGCGAGTTAGGTGTTTGTGTTTTTTTTCAACTCTGGTGGTGAATCACTCGTGCACCTGCTTCTCTTCTGTCCATTTACAAGAAACGTTTGGAAAGGTGTGTGTTTCTGGACTAGCATTGCATGTATACAAGCTGAATATGTTATTGAGCACATGCTGATGTTTATCGAGTCCCTAAAAGGGAGAGTTACAGTGAAGAAGAGATTGTTACTGTGGTTGGCTTCATGTTGGTCAATTTGGTGCAAGTGTAACTCGGTAATATTTAGAAACGACGAGGTTGGCGTTGAAGATGTATTCGAACGAATTAGATATTCTTCATGGTTTTGATAGATTATCGAACTAAAAGCAAAGGGTCTCATAAATTATTATTTCCGATGTCAAAATCCTTTGGACTCAATGATAGTGTAATAGATTTCATATAAACATGCGAGTATCCCTTGTACTCTGCTAATGTTAAATTTATTCCATTGCTTACTAAAAAAAAATATATTGGTTAATTGGAGCTTGCGTAAGAAGTTATTTCAGTCAAATTAACAAGTGTTTGTTAGCAGTATTTTCATTTTTTATAAATAATGGATATTGTGGGGGTTGAAACTACCATAATGTTTTTGTTTTTAAATTAAAAAGTGAAAATTATAGCGGTTCAAACCAACATTATTTTAAATATAAAAGTGTAGTTTAAAACAAATTACATTATGGTGGTTTGTACAGCGGTTTGTGGTAAACCGTCATTTTCTACCAAACAACATCAAAATTTATGGTGTTTTTGAAAAATGTCATATTCGTTGATTGTGGCTTTTTTAACCGACATAATTTCCATATTTTTTGTAGTGTCTTTGCTTCCTACAAAGTATCGAAGTGCCATGTTGGGTACAAACACACCACTCGAGGAATAAGTGAAAATAAAACTTTGTGGAAAATGCCAAACTTATCAAATATGTAATCATCCTACAAAATAAAATATGAACAAAATGGTACAAATCAATTAAAGTCACATGCAAGACCGTTTACCAAATAAGTTAATGGTGTTTGGTGAGAATATGGAATAAAAAAACAGTTTAGAGGTGGTGAATAGACTTAAACAAAAATTCACCTGATTTTCTAAAATGAATTGTCGGAGGTTTTTCAGAGTTTGCACGCAGAAGATTAAGAACGAAAACACTACTAAAAAATATAATTTAGAGACGCGAATAGTGATAAATGTAAATCCCTCACCAATTACGATGAATTTAGTGAGGGGAAATTGTGAATATGAACGGGTGAACTTTAGTGAAGTTATTTGTGACAGAACTATTACGTGACTAACGATCCCTCGTAAATTCCCTCTCAAACATCACAAGAGTAACTTTAGTGAAGTTATTTGTGACTGAACTATTCCGTCACTAAAAATTCCTCATAAATTCCCTCTCAAACATCACAAGAGTAACTTTAGTGAAGTTATTTGTGACGGAACTACTTCGTCACTAAAAATCCCTCATAAATTTGACAAGAGTAATTTTAGGGAGATATTTTAAGATAAATTTCGTCACAAAAATTTTAGATGTTATTAGTAATAGAATTCTATGAGAGATTATTTCATCTCTAACGTATTCTGTTTTATAATAGAGGATTAAAAATTAAAAAAAAAATTAAGACATGGTTGCTTAAATTTTTATAAAAAATTATAGTTAAATATATTTAATAATATATTGTTAGTATTGTTTTTCTATCACCTGAATTTCATGTAATACTATATTGTTGAATGAGTTTGTCTTAAAAGCATTGATAATTTGGTATTGACTTTAAGTGTGGTCGTATTTTAATTTTACTTTGTTATATAAAAGTGACTTATGTTTATGAGATATGAATATACTACTTTTGTCTTATTAAGATTCTGCTTGATTAGTTAACCTATTATGAATTACAAATTAAAATTTTTTATAATAACATTTTTTATGAATGTGGAATGCTCTTATCAACTATCAATATTATATTATTTTGTTTTTTTTATTCTTCCTATATGTTAAAATATTATTTGTAGAATGAGTATGAAAAATGATTATTGAGAGAGACACATTGGAGACACGTGAGGATGATGTTCTAGTCAAAGGATTGTTGAGAGGGACTCATTGGAGACACATGAGGATGATGTTCTAGTCATCAATCAGACGTCATCTTCTTAAATGTTGTTTGAAGAGTGGACAAGTGTCGTATGAATGGTTTGGGCCTAGAAGTACAGGTCATCTTGATCTTTCACATTTAACTGTATCTCACCACCATACAAATATACAAATGACAAAATATTACTGTAACTGACAGATTAATTTCATACCTATTTGTGACGGAATCGGAAATTTCTCGCAAAAATTTTGCGACATTGAAATTCAGTACGGATATTGGTACGTCACTAAATTGATTTGTGACAAAATTTTAGTTTATTAGTGACGGGATACTTCCCTCTAAATTTAATATTTTTAGTAGTGAAAAATGAGAGTTATACTCGAATTGAAATTGGATCATGTAAGCACTTAATCACTTCACAAATATCAAAGATGTTATAATGGTTATACACAAAGGTATTCAATTGATTCAGTTGTATACTCCATGAGATGTGTTTATACAATAATTCAATTTTAACAAATTCTAAACTCAACAGTTTCTCAGCATTTAATCACCATTAAAGCTCGTTTGGGTTCCAATTTTAAAACGATAAGTCAAAAATCACTACCAAATTGAATAAACAATAAACTACTCTAAGAATTAAAAACCTAAGCATGCAATATACTACGAAAATTAAATACAAGAGTAAGGAGAGAGAGAGAGAGAGAGAGAGAGAGAGGGGACATTGAGATTTATAATGCTTTGGCATTCGTCCTCGCTTTGCTTACGTGCACTCTTCTATCTGGATTTTGACTTAAATAGCATAATCACAAACTCAAATGTGTAATCTTCACTCGATTAACGCTCCTTGAATCTTCCAATATCACCAATTTTCTCCAAGCCTTCATGTGTAGCAATCACACCTTGATCCTACTAATTCCTTGAACGATGAATTGTCTAAAGATTTGAGAAGAGCTCCGCCTTATTCGTATCCTTCCACATATTCACTACCAAGGGAATATGGAGAAAAGAACCCCCTTTGTTTCACTGGAATATGTCAGCACCAATGACAACATCCTCAATCTTGCAATAACCTAAAAAAAATTGCCCAATTTTTAAGAACGATTAGTTTCACGACATCATCTCCCTTAATCAATTTCAAATATCTCATTATCAAGATTTGAAATCAAAACAAAGGTTGAAAAAGAATGAATTTCAATTGTAGGGTTTTGAATTTTCAAAAGTGAGAGGAAGTTGATTTGACAGAAAATCACACAAAAGTTGTATTTGGAAAATGATGACAAAATGATTTTATATGTGCTTGAGATTAATCACAAAAATGAGTGGAAACGGTAGTTACATTCAAATCAAGAACATCACATGGTTTGAGACAAATTAGCAAGTGAAGTGGAATAAGAAGAAATCTGATTATTCATCCATTTCATGCTTGATTCGAATCAATAGCAACGTCTGATTCTAAACAAAGATCCTGCAATTCGAATTAAATGCAAATCTTGATTAAAATCAACTGCAACATGCCCAAATGGAAAATGCTGAAAAAATATTTGATTCGAAGCGGGTGTTATGTCTGATTCAAAGCAAATCGATCAGAGGTGAACATAAGATGCTTGATTCGAATATGGTGTAAATTCTAATTATAATTAAAGTGTTTTAAAAATATTTAGTTTTCCCCTATTAGATTTGATTTGAATCAGGAAGTGTGTTTGATTTGTTTGATTTGAATCAAACACACAAAATCTCAATATTTCATAGTTTTCAAAATACTTTGAGATTTTTATTTACACCTAACTTGAATAAAAAACACATAAGATTCTTATTCCAATGACTCGGTCAATTGATTAAAAGCATTGTGATCAAGCTTGAATATAACTATTGATTTATGCATGCTAAAATAAACAACGAATCAATTCAAACTTAATTCAGAGATGTGCAATCATGAGGGAGACTCAATAAACGATAATAAGCGAAAGCAATTAGAGAAACAATAAAATAAACGTATTGAGGGTTCTCCCTCTGAATGTGGAAGGACATGCAATAATCTCTCCATAGAGATATGCAGTTTCAAATGGGTGAGCTATAACACGGTTTTTCCTAGTCTTTAGAATAATACTTTTTGATACTCAAAATGATCGACTAGATAAAAATTAGTTAATCTTAAATTTGACAACAAAAAATCAAAGTTGAGGCTAAATTAACTCATTAAGTTATGATTTACAACAAAAAAACTCTGAGAGTTATAGATTCATAAAGCTCAGACCTCAATCATCTCGCTTTAGATCCCTTGAAACAATAAGAGAATACTTAAAAGGTGTAAATTCTAATTCAAATTAAGTGTTTTAAAAAGCTTTGATTTTCCTCTGTTGGATTTGATTTGAATCAGGAAGTGTGTTTGAACTACTTGATTTGAATCAAACACACAAAATCTCAATTTTTCATAGTTCTCAAAATACTTTGAGATTTTTCTTTACACCTAACTTGAAAAAAAAACACATAAGGTTCTTATTCCAATGACCCACCCAATTGATTAAAAGCATCATGATCAAGCTTGAATATAACTATTGATTTATGCTTGCTAAAATGAATAACGAATCAATTCAAACTTGATTTAGAGTTGTGCAATCATGAGAGAGATTCAATAAACGATAATAAATGAAAGCAATTTGACAAGCAATGAAATAACCGTATTGAGGGTTCTCCCCCTAAATATATTAGGGACATGCAATAATCTCTCCATAGGGATATGCAGCTTCAAATTGGTGAGCACACGGTTTTTACTAGTCTTGAATAAAATACTTTTTGATCTTCAAAATGATCGACTAGATAAAAATTAATTGATCTTAAACATGACAACAAAAAATCAAAGTTGAGGTTAAATGAACTCGTTAAGTTATGATTTACAACAAAAAACTCTGAGAGTTATAGATTAAGATAGCTCATACCTCAATCATATCGCTTTAGATCCCTTGAAACACTAAGAGAATACTTAAAAATGTGTGGTAAGATGAGATGTTCTTTAGTTCATAAAGGAAAACTCACCACATAGACCATTATGATTGATCTTGAGTCATAACAGTCAAACTATATGGTCAGCCTAGCCATGGATGAGAGACTGGCTAAGGATATTGAACAACCTATTTATAATCTAACAACTCAAATGTATTCCATCTTTAATCTTAAAACATAAACCTTCCAAACTCTCCTTGAATAACTTCACCCTTTCTAGCATCGTGCTAGAGGGACACTGTAACAGTATATATGTAAAGAACTTAGCATGCATATCAAGACAAATAGTGAATACACCTTCCTCTTAAGAACATCGTCTCTACATGTCTCATGCTTGAGGGAATGTGTACTTTCAGGGTTTCCTACCTAAATCATTTCACTTACATACTCTTGGTGCTTGAGGAATTGTGTTCCGGTATATTTGTAATTGCCTAAATCCACTTGACATCGATGGTCATCTGACCTTTAGGTCTATAGCATGCTAAGTACCTGGAGAAGACTCAAAGTGGCATATGTGAGCTCAGGTTTCAAGTTATATGTGTGTGTGTGTGTGCGTGCGCGCACACACGCTTGCATGTACTGCAACTATAATGTCTTGATCTATTTGATGTTAACTTTGATGTTCGATGGAATCATATTGGTTGATGTGTTTCTTGATCATGTTAATTCCTGGTTATATATTTCTTGTTGTCTCTGATGATGATGTTGCTCATTCTGAAGTTATCTAAAGCCTCATCATAGAAAAGATTCAAGAATTCAACGAAGTACTAAAGTCAAATATAATGTAGCAATGATCTTAAAGCTTCAAAGTTGTGAAAGAGAGGTTGTGCACTTAGTGTTGTATGTGAGTGACCAAAATATTGTAAAATGGTGGAGTAACTCATAAGTTACTAAGCCAAATCTCATACACTCACAAAAATGTTTTTTTTGGACCCTCTCTTTCACAAAATCACCTTAAAATGTTTTTACCATATATTTAGTTGCTTACAAATTCAAATAATCAATTACGAGCGAAAATTACACTAAATAATCCATTATATAATGGCCTAGTTGATTATCATTATTGTAACGCCTCCTAATTGATTAACTACAACACAATTTTAATATTTTCCATTTTAACTACCTAATCGATTATGAGCATTATAAAACCCATGGATTATTTTACTTTTTAAGCTAGATTTTCTCATATATAAGAAAGGCGCCTCCCATGGATTATTCTTTATTTCACTAAAAGTTTCTTTAGTACCTTTGTGAGTGAAATACATTTGTGAATCCAGAAAATCAAATTCAAAACTCCATCTCCTCAAGAATCCCATCTTCAACCTTCATCAAAAAATTATCAAATCAAACATATCCGAACCAATTTCTCATCCACAAATTTATCCTCTTTCCACAAATTCCAGATCCAAACACGTTCGTTTCTTCATCCTTCGAACCCTAACTCTCCCCATAAAAATTGAACCTTAATCCTCATCCCTAACCCTCATGGCTTGTCCCACAATAATATCTCAATTTCAATGAAAATCCTTCTTATGTCCTTTCACTTAAATTTTATTAGAAAAAACATTGTCTTTTTTTGGTATTTAAATACAAAGTTATATATTTTTTATTTATCTTTTTTACAATAACAACATTTTTTTTTTATTTTCCTCCCATTATTTTTATTTTGTAAAAATTTTCTTTCATCTTGATTGTATTTTTTATAATGAAAAATTTAAACATGATCTTCTAAAATCAAACTCAACTTATCTATAAGATTTCAACCATTAATTTAAATTATCATAAGTGGGTATTATTTTTTATAGTACCACTATCATATTTTATCTATCTGTTTTTTTATGATTATTATGTACGTAGTTGTTTTTAAAAAGTTGTTGATTTAAGAAAGATTAGAATAAATGAAATATTTTTAATATCATCTAATATTTTTAATTACTTACCATTGATTTTTATATTTTGTTTGTTAGAGAGAAGAACATTTCCTATACGCCAAATATAAATGTTAGAGAGGTAGACTTATATGAGAATGAGAGAAAGGGAGAAAACTATTTAAGAGAAAATGCAAGAATAGAAGTGAATGAGATGAAATGACAAGGGGAAAGACTGCTTTTATAAAAATAAAAATAAAAAAGAGAAAAAATTCAAAGAAGTGTGTGTGAGTATAGTTTAATATTTGAAATTTGACATTCAAATTTTATATATATATATATATATATATATATATATATATATATATATATATATATATATATATATATATATATATATATATATATATATATATATATAGAAGAGGGGAAATTTACAAAAACTAGAACTGACAATTAATTGGCAAAAGTAAATTTTGGACAGCTGGAAGAAACGGAGCATTTGGGGAAGAACTAAAAATGACATTTAGTTGGAAAAAATAAATTTTGGACAAAAAATGCCCCTGTTTCAGACACATGGCGAAAGTTGGAGCAAGGGTTGGATGGTCATATCCAAAGCCACCAATCTTCTTATGTTGTAGAAATTTGACCACCAATATGATTCGATCATCTCTCCTCAGAATAAGAACAATTGAACCTACAAAATAATAAGCCATTACATAAAGCTGAGGCATGTAAATACACTGTCCTTAAGGATTTATCCGCCTCATAAGCGCAAATCCCCCAGGATTCAATAGGCTCTTCTCAGATTCTTAATAAGATTCTGAGGCAACAGAACAACAAGAAATCATTTGTAGATGGCTGGAAGATGTGACCATAAGAAAAGAAATCTATCCAATTTTTATTATTTGTTTCCATTTTGTCTCTCTAGTCCAAAAGAAAGATAAGCGTTTATATAAGAAAGAGAAAAAAATGTTTGACTAAGTCAAGTCATTATTAAGTCATTATTAGAATAAAATAACCATTAACCAAATTAAATATAGTTAAAAATCATAAATAAATTAAATAATAGTAATAATTTTCTTTAAAAATATTTTTCACTTAAAAATAAAATTAAACTTATTTAAAACTTTTGAAATATAATTAAAATCTACAACAATCCCCCACATATTTCAAAAGTTTAAAAGTAGAATAAATAAAATTTTCTGGATTCACATTATGAATGTGATGCATCAAACTAGTGTAGCAAGCTATATGAACTAGTCCTAGAATGATAGTACTTAACATACAGTGAGATTGGTGTAGCAAGCTATATGAACCAACATCACTCAGCGTATGTTAGAGGTCTATCAATCACATCACACCCCCACAATTCTTGTTGTTGACGCTGTGGTGCGCTAATAGGCCGTGCGCGTGCCTGGTTATTTCATGAAAGCTCTAGAGATTTTGCCAAGATCTCATACAAGCGGCCCCACTCGACACTCATATAGGTGATTTCATCAAGTGTATGCTGCAAATCATACACCTCCAATAAGGATATGAAATTCATTGAAAGCTACGCAAGCTTATCCTCTCAGTAATGCAGTGTCTAGCACTTTCTCATCTACACCATAGGAAAAGGACGCAAACAAAAATTAATCAAATAATTTTTGGTGCTAGAAGAACTAACAAGTGACTTGTTCTTACACATATGAACCTTTTTCATGGGATCTCCAATCATAAAGGTTGGGTTCCCATCACTTATTAGTTTCAATTGGCTAAGTCCAATTCCCCTCGATGCGTCACAAATTTGTTTCTTCCCAGGGGCTTTGTCATAGTATTGACCAAGATCATCTTGATCTCATATTTTAGTAGCTACTTTACACAATTTAGGAAGACACATATTTTCTCCCATTAATAAATATTGACTAAGACGTCTCTAAGTCAATCAATCACATATACTTACTCAAGTTTATAAAAGTATTCTGATTTTCACAATAAATTTATACAGATCTGCTTATATGATCATTAAGCGACATCACTATCAATAATAATAAATATAAATCTATTATTTAAATATTTATTTTACAGGTCTGCTTTCGTGCGACAACTTTTCATCAGATTAAAAAATAAATAAATATACTCATATATTTATTTCTATTGAAATAATATTTAATTATCATCATTGTATTAATTTAATACAGTGATCCATCAACTCAATAATATTACAATTCACATTTTTTTTTGTTACCATAAAATATTTTCACATTCTTCATTATATAAATAAAACACTAATCTTCCAATAAATAAATAAATTTCTTTTTTTACTTAGTGTAGAAATAATAACTAATAAGCTTTTATTTTTAACCAGTCAAACCACAAGTATACTCCTTCATTACACATTAACTCAATAAAAGTAAAAAATAAATTACACACTAATTCAATAAAAAGTGAACAATTAAATTCATATAAATATATTTATTCTCATATAATCAACTTTATTAAGCATCATCATATTATGCTAAAATAGTGACAAATATCATATATAATAATTTATGATATCTCAAATATTTCATGGTTCTATCAAATATAAATAATCTCATTTCTATTTCACTTAGTGTCTCATCAAATCACGTGTGTCTATAACTGCTTCATGACTTTTAGTAAAATATACTATTTTAAAACTAAATAAGATATTTTAAATATTATTATTCATACATATACATATATATATCAAATTAAAATCGTATAGTATAACTATTATATGCATGCCCCCACAATAAAATATATTTTCGCAAATTAAAAAATATTAATGTATTTTATCCTCACAAAAGCTTATGTTATAACAAAAATATTTCAATACTATTCAATTAAAAAATAATTATAACAACATTACATATACTTGATTTTCAAAATCATCAACGTGTGCGTTAAGAACAATTCTAAAACATCATATTTTAATTTAATATAACAATTTTCTCAAATATCTCAACACCAAAAAAAATAAAAAATCGATATTATACACTGTAAATTATTTTTCTCCTATCAAACAGTTTATTTTAGTTTTCATTAATTTTAATATAACTTTACCCAGTAGTATTATATTATAAAACCAAAGATTAATTTATAAAGAGAGAAAAACTAGTGGACAAGTTTTTATTTTGATTAAAATTATTAACAAATTTAATAATCATATAAATGCTGATTAATATTGACCACTAATCACTATTGTAAAAAAACGGTTACTTTCATTATAATAAAACTGAAATTTAATAAAAGCCATAAAAGATAAGAAAAGGTATATCAATTGTCATTTGTCATTTTAAGAATTATGAAGGAAAAAATAATTAACACTAACTTACACGATTAAATTTACTACTACAATTAAATACACCCATTTCTTATACCATAATAAGTAGAAAAATATTCTGACAACAAAATTGATATTAATAATATATTAATACTAATGGTATCAATTAAATTGGTATGATTATATAATAATTATGATTGAATATCAATGTTAACTTGTTGAAAAAATAACGTTAAAGAAAAATAATCCAAACGAAAACAAAAGGAAAAGATCATTATCATTATCATTATATAATAGTAAAAATTTCTAGTTAGTATTTTATTTTTGAGATCTTTTCATGCCTAGAAATTAAAGAGATTTCTCACAATATTATTTTACATGTTAATAATCATCACCCTTTAAATATTCTCAATCTCTTACTAAGTGAATATCATCAATAATTTAGTGAACCATACATGAGTTTTATTTTTCATTAAACAATATAAAATATGAAAAATTAATTTTCTCATCGTTTGCAATACTAATTATCAACTACAACAAAACTTTTAAAATTACAATCATAAACTTCAACAACAGCAAAATATTTAAAAATAAATAATTAATATAAGAGTTTGAAAGGACAAAACCTGAAATGGTGGGACATCAACCAAAAAAAATTCTTTGATGTTACATCTCTAAATGCTTCTAAGTTTTGGACAATAGAATAAATCCTTAAGATTGTTGTAGAAATTTGACCACCAATATGATTCGATCATCTCTCCTCAGAATAAGAACAATTGAACCTACAAAATAATAAGCCATTACATAAACCTGAGGCGTGTAAATACACTGTCCTTAAGGATTTATCCGCCTCATAAGCGCAAATCCCCCAGAATTCAACAGGCTCTTCTCAGATTCTTAATAAGATTCTGAGGCAACAGAACAACAAGAAATCATTTGTAGATGGCTGGAAGATGTGACCATAAGAAAAGAAATCTATCCAATTTTTATTATTTGTTCCAAAAGAAAGATAGGCGTTTATATAAGAAAGAGAAAAAAATGTTTGACTAAGTCAAGTCATTATTAGAATAAAATAACCATTAACCAAATTAAATATAGTTAAAAATCATAAATAAATTAAATAATAGTAATAATTTTCTTTAAAAATATTTTTCACTTAAAAATAAAATTAAACTTATTTAAAACTTTTGAAATATAATTAAAATCTACAACATCTTATACTATATATATATTGGAATTAATTCTACTAAAAAGTTGTATGAGGCATAGCTTTAACAAAACTTGCTTCCACATCATACATGAAAAACAATTATGTGTGTATTCTATCTTTTGTCTCCACCTATAAGTTCAACTCATCAATCTGTTTCTTTCTTATATATTTGATTTGATATGGGAAATGTGTATAGAGTAAAGACTGACTACCATTTCATTTTCTTACAAATAAATGTTGTCAAAAAATTTCTAAAAGATACAACTTCTGGATCTTTTCAGGATAAGAAAATTACAATTGTAGAAAAATAGGATAATGTCACCACTCTCCGCTGCTGAAGAACTTGTAAATCATTGTACTAAATTTCAAACGAGGCTTGAATGCCAAAGTGATTTTCTTAACTACCTTCATGTCTGAAGTTGTAAGTGCTACAGGATAGAATGACAAGCTTGGTCAATTCTCATTAAACCAGTAAATATTTAATCGAATTACGAATATTTATTGATTTTCTCTTCCTTAGTTTTTATATGTTCAAGACATAATTTCAATATTAGTTTATTTTGTATGTTATTAAATGACATGAATATATTTTGCTTCATCTTAACATATAGTAATGCGACATCAACTTTTTATTCTTTTGAGAAAGGTTATGTTCTAACTATCATAAATTCACCAATTATGTGTTAGTATCTTGAAAACTTTTTACTTTTTCTTCACTAATTCTTTTGGAAAATGTAATTATGGAACATGATGAATTATAGCTAGTAGAAGTTTCAAGTAGAAACATATAAATTTTTGTTTTTTTAAGCTCATTACTGTTACATAATTCATATACACGACTATATAGAATTTATTTTCTCTTATAGTGGAATATGCTTCTTTTTCTCAATTGAAAGTATAAGTTAATTTAGAAATAGAATGTCTTGGTGATATAGTCTTGTATATGAATTATGTATAATTATTAATTATATAATAGTGCAACATGACATGGTGAACCAAATTTAATGGTCTATCATGGGGAACTTTAAAAGTTATCATCTATAATATAAGAAAATTTGTTGTTTTGGAAATCACAAAAATACCCCTTTATTATTTTAGTCTAAATTAATAATGTGGAGGGTAAAAAATGTCTTTTATTGATTTTTTTTCAATTCACTTTTCAACTCACTTTTCACTTTTTCATTTTTCACTTTTCACTTTTATTACTTTTGCATTATCATTTCTAATAAATTATTAATCAAAATTATTTTTTAATAAAAAAATTATTATGATCATTTTAAATGGTTGTTAATTTATATTTAAAATAGTATTTAATTTTGAAAAAGTTAACTTTAGTAAGTGAATATTAATAATGAAGAAATGTAATATGAAATAATTTTTATTTTAAGAAAATAATAATAATTTTAGTTTAAAAAAATTATTTCAATTAAAATGAATTTAAAAATATACTTGAAAATGTGTGTTATTGGATAAAATACAAAAATGTGCTTCACTTATCATTAACTTTAATTTATATGATTCAAAATATTATTATATTAATATATGTCATGAATGAAGTTTATAAAATTAAAATAATGTTTGCACAGTTAAATATTTTTTTTGAATAAAAAACTTTGATTAATTCAAAAAACAAACTATACAAGGCGATCGCTAGGATCCAGCCCAACACAATCAGAAAAGACAAGAAGATCACAAATAACACAGCCTAATTATTACATCATTAACTTGCACAATTAAATATTTGAAACATTATTTGTTAATGATGTCATTTCACAAATATATATATATATATATATATATATATATATATATATATATATATATATATATATATATAATTGTGCAAGTTAATGATGTTAATGACTCACTTTGTTTTCAAATAATGTTTCTAATATTTAATTGTGCAAGTTAATGATGTATATATATATATATATATATATATATATATATATATATATATATATATATATATATATATATATATATATATATATATACACGGGAAAAAATGTATTACTTATTCAATTGTAACATACTACTATTATTTATAGTCACATTTTATTAGTATCAAATTCTATTGATTCAGATATTTTTATATATATAATATTTGTAAACGGGAAAAAAATTATTACCGGTCTAAATATTTTTATATACAAAAAATGGTATTTACGATTCAAAAAAAATTTATTCAAAAAAGGTTTACGAGAAAAAAAACTATTATTGATCTAAATATTTTTATGTAACAATACCTAAATATAAATAATATTTGTATATGGGAAAATCTATTAGTGATCTAAATATTTTTATATATGAAAAGTGGTATTTATGATCCAAAAAAAATTTATTCAAAAAAGGTATAGGAGAAAAAAACTATTATTGATCTAAATATTTGTATATATGAAAATTTTACAATTGATTCAGATATTTTGATAAATGATACTTAAACATAAATAATAGTTGTATGTGGGAAAAATCTATTAATGATCTAAATATTTTGATTCATAAATGGTATACGTGAAAAAAATCTATTATTAATTTAAATATTTTTATATACGAAAATTTTCTATTGATCCAGATATTTTTCTAAATGATACCTAAACATAAATAATATTTGTATACGGGAAAAAAATCTATTATTGATCTAAATATTTTTGATCTTACCGAGCAGATCAGGTGGCCGGCAACAAAGAAGGCTTGATATCCGGAACGGTTGAGAGGGGAAAAATGGTTGTACCTGTGTAATACGGTGGGAGAAATGACTTTTTTAAATGTTGCGGATAGCAAGAGTCGCCACCGACTTTTATTTTATCCAATTTATAGAAAGGCTAAAAGAACAGGAAAAGACCTTTTTAAAAAGATACTGAGTTCGGGGGTTAGGTTATACAAAGGGAAGATTTAAAGCACCCTTTGTATCCATGGTTATCCATGGGCTCTTAATTGCTTGACTCACTTTGTTTTCAAAATATTTGAAGTGTAGTGTGTGAATAGGAAAAGACTTTGTTTAAGGACTTTAGCTTGTAAATAAGCGTAGCCTTGTTTGAAAGTATTTTGGAAAGAGTGGGAAAATGTTTTGATTTGAATTTGAAAAAGAGCAAGCAATTACCCTTAAGTTTAGAAAAATTGTCCTTTTAGACTTTAATGGGAAAGGGCTATCCATACCAAAAGAGGATAGGAAGTCCTTTCATTGGATGTAAAAAGGGTCATCGAAATTATCGTTCGCCACAAGACTGTCCCTGCCATAAAGAGGCCAGGTAGTCCTTAGGGAAGGATATAATAGTTATTTAATCTTTTTAGGCAACATACGAGGATACCTTAGCAATGGGACAAGCATCTTATTTCCGAGGCAACATCAAGGGACTAGATCTCATATGATGATTTCAATAACTTTAAAGGCAATCTTTGCTTTAGGTATCCTCAGAATCGAGGGACTTGACTATTTTTCACAAATAAAGGCAACATGCAACAAGAAGGGTTACCCTAAAGGTGTGTGGGTGCACAATCACGTGATTCCATTCGATTATATTATCTTGTAATTTAGGCAAACTAAATTTATTAGCAGGCTTGCACTCCCTAGGATTACTAACCACGCAGTTAAAAAATACATAAATTAAAGGCAGAATTTAAAAGTCCTACGCTATTACAATAAACACCTGCGGGCAGAAAATTAAAGGCGGAAAGATAAACCTAATTACTATTACAATAAAACCCTTGAAGGGTAACAGAAATAAAGGCATAAAAGTTTACAAGGCTTTGGGGCATATGTGAGACCTTGGACTCCACTTGAGGTAGAAGAAATTGATTTTACCTTGAGAGGAGCAAAACCCTAGTTGGAGGGTTGTTGTTTAGGAGAGAGACTGCATGCTTCCTTCTTGTGTATCTTTGGGAAAATTTTGGGTATGACAGCTGCCCCTATTCAATCTTCTTATACCCGAGGATGTAGATTGGCTTGTGTGCCTGTCGTAATCTGAAGGTAAAAGAAGATTGAACACTAGAATACCCAGAAATTTGCACTATCGGGGATAGGCTTAGAGATGCCACCCATTTATTGAGAGAATTGATTGAGATGGGCTTAACAAGATGCCATCTGGATGTTGGGAGTTTGAAGTGGGCTTAAAGATGCTACCTGACTTGATAGTTTGAAAGTCAGAATGAGTCGTTCGTTAGACTGTATTTGAAAGGATATACTTATGATGAGTCGTACGTTAGACTGAATCCACTGTATTGATAAGTGTCCAAGTAATTCGTACGTCAGGCTATACTTTTTGGACGAGTCATACGCTAGACTGAGTCCAGTTTGCATTGTTAAATGTCTGGAAAATTCGTACGTTAGGCGGAAGGATGGGTCGTATGTTAGACCAGGTCTCCTGTGTTGATAGTTGTCAGAATACACCGTACGTCAGGTTGTATCCTAGGATGAGTCGTACATTAGACTGGATCCTTTGTATTGAGAAGTACCAGAATGAGCCATACGTTAAGCTGTATCTGAGCTCAGTGTGTTGGAAAGTGTATGTTTCTTTCTTTGATCGTGTCTACACCGTTCGTGATGATAGAATTAGATCTTTGAATGTTGATCGTGTCAGCACCGTTCATAGTAACTGAATTAGACCTTGGAAGGATGATCGTGTCTACACCGTTCGTGATGATAGAATTAGATCTTGGAATGTTGATCGTGTCAGCACCGTTCGTAGTAACTGAATTAGACCTTGGAAGGATGATCGTGTCTACACCGTTCGTGATGATAGAATTAGATCTTAGAATGTTGATCGTGTCAGCACCGCTCGTAGTAACTGAATTAGACCTTGGAAGGATGATCGTGTCTACACCGTTCGTGATGATAGAATTAGATCTTGGAATGTTGATCGTGTCAGCACCGTTCGTAGTAATTGAATTAGACCTTGGAAGGATGATCGTGTCTACACCGTTCGTGATGATAGAATTAGATCTTGGAATGTTGATCGTGTCAGCACCGTTCGTAGTAACTGAATTAGACCTTGAAAGGATGATCGTGTCTACACCGTTCATGATGATAGAATTAGATCTTGGAATGTTGATCGTGTCAGCACCGTTTGTAGTAACTGAATTAAACCTTTGAAGGATGATCGTGTCTACACCATTCGTGATGATAGAATTAGATCTTTGAATGTTGATCGTGTCAGCACCGTTCGTGGTAACTGAATTAGACCTTTGAAGGATGATCGTGTCTACACCATTTGTGATGATAGAATTAGATCTTGGAATATGAATACCATAATGGGTCATACATTAGACCATATATCATAGAGGACGTCGGAATGAATCATGCATTATACCATATCTGAAGGAGAATATTAGATCATATCTGTTGGAGGATGTCAGAACGAGTCGTACATTAGACCATATCTGTTGAAGGATGTCAGAACGAGTCGTATATTAGACCATATCTGACTGAGAATATCAGAACGAGTCGTACATTAGACCATATCTGTTGAAGGATGCCAGAACGAGTCATACATTAGACCATATCTGACTGAGAATATCAGAACGAGTCGTACATTAGACCATATATGTTGGATAATGTTAGAACGAGTCGTACATTAGACCATATTTGACTAAGAATATCATAATGAGTCATACATTAGACCATATCTGATAGAGAATGCTTGCTTGTTAGAGTTGATAAGTTATTTGATGAAGTTTTGGAATGTAAAAAGACTTGTCAGAATGAATCTTCAGCTTGATTATATCTGAGAGGAATGCTTGTCGAGATGGAACCTGAAAAAAAAGTTAGCAATATGCAATGTCACGATGCATGGTATGTATTATGTAATGATTGATTATGAATGATGTATGTATGTCAAATGTTGTCAATGACGATAGCAAATTGTAGCAGTGCTGGGCGGGGAAAATAAATCCCTGGCTGTTGTGAAGAATAGGGAGTATAAATCTTCCATTTTAGTAGGAACTCCTGTTTCATGCTCGAGGATGCTGGGCTGGGGATTTTTGACTTCTGCTTGGGGATGAGAGCCATTTCAATGATTGACCTTGATGCACCCTGACTAGGGATAAAGAGAGATGAATAAACCTGTTTGGGGAACCCGCAGTGTCGAAGATTGTAAGCTCTGTTGAGGAACTAAGTCTTTGTTGGGACGAGAACATTTGAAGATATCTTCTTAATGATTACTCTGTGGGGATATGATCCTGTGAAACCGGGTTTGTCGGAAGACATGGATGTCTTGAACGTTGCCCCCAGTATTATAGCAACTGCCATTCCTGGATTTGTATTGATTGGGACACACCAATGAGTGTTGATTGAAGTGTCAAACAGGCTTTGCACAGCTTTGCCCCTGCTAGTATGGAGTTTGAAGAGATTCGCCTCGCGAGGACATTATGAGATCTGTATTATGGATGACATGCCCCCAGTAATCATAAACTGAGGATGATGCCCCTACCTGATCGACGGGTAGCTTCAAACCCACTTGGGTGCATGCCCTGTTTGTTTGGCATTCTTGAGAGATTCTTGGGATCTTGACTTAATTGCCCCAGATGGATTGGACAAATCTGTCATGCCCCTTGTATACGTAGGAGACATTGCTTCTGAAGTGATCTTGTCTGTCGGGATAACTGTTAGTCATTAGCCGTACCCTGTGCAGATTCTTCCTGTTGTTAACATTTGAAATTATGTAGCAGAATATGTTTAATAATGAATTCATGAGATGCAATGCATATGTTTGTCTTGAGTTTTTGAAAAACATTAAAATAGGAGATGTAAAAGCGTGATATTTGTGAAAACGTGATGTTTGTAAAAATGAAATATCAACTCAGCATTTTTGGTAAACCTTAAGGAGTCAGGATACCTTTTTGGTGAAAGTATGCTTTCGAACTAACCATGCTTCAGTTAGGACTTTCAAGGGTTGTAACGTGGCTTGGTTCACGGTTTAAGGAACAAAGGATAATGGATCAAAATTTATTTGTACCCATCCCTCTCTTCGTGATGTTCTTCGATCCTATGCTCAGTTAACTTTGCGTTTAAGTCCTAGCGGAGCTTGAAGTCGTAACATTGACATTTTGATGATGGTTAAAGTACCGGCAGTTTATTTGGACAGGCAGTCATCCTTTTTTGTAAAATTTGTCGAGAATTTATAACGACCTCTTTTGGTTTTTTGACTTTATTATCCCTAACTTTTGCCTGAACTGTTTATTTTGAGATTACAGTTAGCGGGATGTTTTGATTTTTGATAAGTCTTCTTCACAGGTTTTTTGACTTAATATTTTTCTCTTTTTCTTCTTTTTATGGATGTTGAATGCCTGACTTGAGAATTACGGGAATCCATCATCACTTGTGTAAAGCAATTGGTATAATTGAGTTAACTGAGTAACTACCCTGCCCCGGGTTATGATCAAGGTTTTAATCTGTAAGAGAAAGGAAACTTCCACTTCTTAGGCTCAAAGGGGTTGACGAGGGATAAACATCCTTATATCTCCGATGTTTAGGAATTGAAACAATGCCTGTACATCATCAGCATAGTCCGTTCAAAAGCATATTGTATGAGGTTGCGGTATCGTTTTCGTCATCCTCCCTCAAAAGGCATACAACTTTAGCAGGAATCGAGTATCACAAAACATATGCAAAGTAAAGACACAATTTAAAGTGAGTGATAGCGAAATAATTCATTCAAGACAAACATATGCAATGCACTGATGATGATTATTAAAACAGATAATGTCTATCATAAGTCGAATGTTTAAACAAACAGAAAAGAGATTGCAAATGAAAGTAGAGCTAATGAACCGATAGTCCATCCTTCTAGACATTAATCAGTCTCGTCATGATTAGGTATGAGAGCAGTGATCACCATATGAGCCTTGGGAGGATTGAACTCAATTTCACCAGCATTAATCATGTCTTGGATCTTAATCTTTAGTGCCCAGCAGCTATTGGAATGGTAGGCGCATCGCACATTTGGATTGTGCTTTAGAGGAGGAAGTGTTGATGTGTTGAGGCGGATCCCTTACAGTCTTCATTCCTGCCTTCAACATGTTTTGTAGTGCTTGATCTACTGACATGTCAATTTTGGTTAATTAACGCTTAGGTGCCTCTGGCTTTCATCGTTGTTGTAGTGCCAGTGTAGAGATCAGAACTGCCCGAGCAGAATGGTTGCGTTCATTACGATCTTTATGGTTGTGTGCAACATCAGCCATATGAGGCTCCTCAAGTGAATTGAAATCAATTATCTTCTTGATCAGACGTGCCTTCAATTCTTATTGCCCCTTGGCTAAGTTAAGGATCATCCCTTGGAATTGGTTGTCCTGAACCTGAAGATTTTTTATTGATTGCTCGAGATCCATTTGTGTTGAGGTAAACAGCGAGAGAGGGTGAGACCTGTTGTACGAAACCTGTTATGCGATGTTTTATGAATGCAGATGCAATGTTATCAAGGATCTATAGGAAATTTAGTTTGCGACATTAGAAAATGATTGGTCACAGCTTCGTCGTCTAAAGAATCTTGGCTCTCGTTTTTGAACGTCTTTCTTTGAGAATCGAGCTCACCATATCGAGTGGGTCATCACCTTTGATTTGGGATACCTCTGAATTTGAAAGTATAAGGCTAGAGGAAAATAAATCCTCTTGCCCCTTGATAGGTATTGTGCCTCTGAATTGGAAGACAAATGGCCAGAGGAAAATAAATCCCCTTGCCCCTTGATAGGAATTCAGTCCTTGATAAGAGCACCAGAAATTGTGCACCCTAAATCCCTAAGATCCTTGAAAGGGTTAGTTAATATTCTATGTCATGATGTCATGATGTTATGATGTTATGTGAATGCAGTGCATCAGGAAAAGCGTAAGATAGTAGGGACAAATAAGTCCTACAAGCAAAACCTACAATGAATGAAGGATAGAAAAACACTTAGAAAGGGGGGGTTTGAATAAGTGTGACTTTAAAAACTCTTAAGATAAAAACAATTGCCCAATGATTTTTATCCTGGTTCGTTGTTAACGAAACTACTTCAGTCCACCCCCCTTAGAGTGATTTACCTCACCTGAGGATTTAATCCAGTAATCAACCTTGATTACAATGGTTTTCCACTTAGATACCTTCTAAGTCTTCTAGAGTATTCTGATCACACCTTGATCACTCTAGGAACCTTTTACAAATTAATGTAAACAAATTCTTACAAGAGTATTACAATGCTTCTTAATAAGCTATAATCACAACTGTGATATTTCTCTTAAGATCTAAGCTTAAATCTCACTATGATATTACAAAAGTAATGTGAGGTTGAAGATGAAGTTTGAGAGCTTTGGAATTTGACAGCGTTTCTATATTTTTGCGCAAGAGTTGTGTATTCAGCTTCTCATCAGAACTTCTATTTATAGGCGTTTTGAGAAGATGACTGTTGGGAGCATTTAATGCGTTGCGTGATCCGTACAGCATTGCATTTAATGTTTCACTCTTTTGTCAACTACCTCGAGCCTAGCTTTTCCTGCTTTAACTGACTTTGCCTTTAATAGCTTCTAACGTTCCTTTTGTCAGTCAGCGTAGCCTGCCATCTTGTACTTGCTTCTGATCTGATCTTTGTAGATACAATGTTTGAATTAATCAGAGTCTAACAGCTTGGTGCAGAGCATCTTCTTGTCTTCTGACTTTGAAGTGCTTCTAGCGTGATACCATAAGAACTTCAGTGCTTCTACTTCTGAACTCAAGTTCTTCTGATGCTTCAATAGACCATGTTCTGATTCTGCTTGACCATCTTATGATGTCTTGCGAGAGCATGTTCTGATGTTGCATACTTGAACCTTTGGAGTCAGTGCTTCTTGCGCTGAATTGTGCATACTCATTATATATTTCCTGAAATGGAAAATGCATAGGATTAGAGTACCACATTGTCTTATACAAAATTCATATACATTGTTATCATCAAAACTAAGAATACCGATCAGAAAAATTCTTGTTCTAACAATCTCCCCCTTTTTGATAATGACAAAAACATATATAATTGATATGAATTTGCAATCAGAATATCATATGACTAAAGACAATTACACAGTTATAGCATAAGCATATAAACATAGTGTGTGAATATGTCTCCCCCTGAGATTAACAATCTCCCTGAAATAAATACTGGAAGAATTCATAAATAAAAGACTTCCCTGAGTATTTTCCATTTCAGTCGAGACGTTCACATTTGCCTAGAACTTCAGAACATTCAGAGCTTCTGCTTCTTGCTTCCATAGGACAACTTAAGAGCTTTGAATTTCTTCTTGAATCATAGCATGCTTGATTGTATCAGAACATTCTTGAATGTATTAGAGCATAATTAGAGCATCTTTACATCCTGAAATGTTTCAGAACAAACTAGACGACAAAAGTCAGTGTATGAATGAATCAGAACATTCTTTTAAGAAAGAACATGTATCAGAGCAATGCTAGAAAAACTGTCAGAGCAAACTTTGATAAGTTCTTAAAAAGAATATGTATCAGAACATATGAGGGATAAGAATGTGTTAGAGCACATTCTGCCATGAGAATATCAGAACATTCTTCCTGCTTGCTTCTGATCTTGAAGCTTCATAGCACTAAGCTTGCTTCAAATTCCGAGAACATGTTTCTTTATAGATCTGCTTTCCTCATGTATTTGCTTCTCATGTTGAGCTTTTTCAGAATATCTTCAATCCTGCAAAAAATCTCAAAGACATAGAACTTGCAAATATTGTTAGGAATGTTGAGACTTAATCCCAGCAACTGATATAGTAAACCAAATCAATTATCACGTTTCTCCCCCTTTTTGTCATAACATCAAAAAGCATATAAAAGATTCAGATGAAAAACAAACAATATGAAAGAACAAGATAATATTTCATTGATTCAACAAAATATCAGAAGATACAGAGGACTATGACTAGCCTAGCTTAGAAACTATTTTGGCCAGAAGGTTTTGAATCTCAGAAGTGCTTGCAGACTGCGTCTTCATGAATGAGCGAAACTCATTGTGAGTATCTTCATGCTTATCCAAACGAGAAGCAAGATCAGCTTGATTCTTTTGAAGAGCCTTCATGGCGTTCACCAGAACAGAAGGTTCATCAGAAGAAGCTTCACAGCTATCATCCAAAGGAATAGCATGCTCAACAGCAGCATCTATCATGAGAACATCATCTTGATTTTCCTAAACAGGAAGTTTCTCAGCAGGATGATTCCCAGCACTTTGCTTCTCAGCACCAGCTTCTGACATAGAAGCATCTTCAGGATAATCTGGAGTAGGGATATCAAAATCTTCATTCTCAAGAGCTTGAAGAATCTCAGCCAGATTATTTGGAGGTGTAGGAGCAGCAACTTCTGAAGGATATTCAACAGCTGGATATACCATATCTGGTGCTTTCTCTAAGGGATTCTCCCTTAGCCAGTTGAATAAAGACTGAAAGTCTCCATTCAGAACACTATAGTGAGGCTTCCACAAAACCATAGCAAGTCAGTGCACTTGTTTAGGCACATCTTCTGCAAGCTCATCAACGAATTCTTTTTCTTCAAAACAATACCTGCCCCTGAGATGACTGACCCAGAATTCTTCATAGGGCCTGAGAAATCCAAGATGACTTGGAGCTTCTGCTTCACATGTGTAATACGGTGAACTGACTTTATCGAAAATGTCGCGGTAAGCAAGAGTCGCCACTGACTTTTATTTTATCCAATTAGGAAAGGCTAAAAGAACAGGAAAGACCTTTTGAAAAGATTTTGAGTTCGGGGGGATAAGTTATACAAAGGGAAGGTGTAAGGCACCATTTTCATCCATGGTTATCCATGGGCTCTTAATTGCTTAGCTCACTTTGTTTTAAAAAATGTTTGTAATGTTTGAAAAGTAAGGTGTGAATAGAAATAAGAACTTTAGCTTGTAAATAAGCGTAGTCTTTTTTAAAAGTATTTGAAAATTAGTGGGAAAAAGAGTTTTGAATTTTGAATTTGAATTGAGCAAGCAATTAAAAGCTACTTACCCTAAGTTTGAAAAATTGTTCTTTTAGCTTTTCAGGGCGAAAGGGTCTATCCATACCATAAGAGGGCAGGAAGTATTTCAATTGGATGTTTAAGGGTCATCGAGAATAATCGTTCGCCACAAGACTGTCCCATGCCATAAAGAGGGCAGGTAGTCTAAGGGAAGGATATAATAGTCATTTATCTTTTTAGGCACCATGTGAGGATACCTTAGCAATTGGACAATCATCTTACCGAGGCAGCTTCGAGGGAGTTTCAATAACTTTGAAGGCAACATTGCTGTAGGTATCCTCGGAATCGAGGGACTTTGACTATTTAGCATGCTTAGAGGCAACAAAATTATAAGGCAACAGGCAACAAAGGCAACAAGAGGGATTACCTTAAAGGTGTGTGGGTGCAACAATCATGTGGTTAACTTCGATGACATTTATCTAGTAATTAGGTGATCTATGTTCAATTCATGGTTATCACTCTCTAAATTACTAACCACGCAATTAAAATAAAATAAAGGCAGAAATAAAATTTCCTACGCTATTACAATAAACACCTGTGGGGATGGGGAATTAAAGCAGAAAACAAGAAAAATAAATAATTAATTTAAATATCTTTATCTTGAGTCTTGATCTTCCTCGAACCTTCAATTGACTCTGAACATCTGAGAATTAAACGAAAAATGATAGGAGTGAGTGTAGGGATAATTCATCAACTAATGAACAAAACCCTATTTAAATTCATAAGGCAAAATAAAATAAAAATGTTATTAAACAAAGAAAGAGGAGTTAGAACTTAGCTTTTTGATCTGACGGCGCGTGGTCGGAATATCTTTGATTAACTTTAGCTGCGATTGAGTGTTATTGGTCCTTGATGGTACACGGTGGAGCTGCACATGCTGGCCCTTTGGATCGGCATTGGTGGAGATCTTGTGGAGAAGGACGAAGGTGCGTCGTAGGCTTCCCTGGGTGTGCTACATGGGATCAGTGAGCAATTCATTAGAAAAATAAAATTTTCTCACACCTGGATCGAACCCAGGTTTGTGAGCATAACAACACCATTCTCTGCCAATTGTGCCATCGATTCGAGTCATTAATATAATGATTATGAAAATATAAATGTAAACTTTAACATTAGTTTGAAAATAAAGTCAAAAGAACCAAAACTGGGCCCATGTGTCTGCGCGTTAACCAATGAGAAGAGAGAGTCAAGAGATTCAGTCAGCGTGGGCCCTAGGAGACTTTGAGTGGCCAATCAGAGCCAGAGTGAGGGGAGAGATTCGTTGACCAGCCTATGACGAACGTCCAAAACGCCACGCACGCTTTCCTTCACTGTTCATCATCTTCTACAAAATCTGATACCCGATTTCCTGCGGATTTCTTTACGGCTTTAGCTGCGATCTTTCTTGCAAATTTTCCAAGATGCCATAACCAGCCATGGTGGTCCTTCGAAACCTGCGAAAATCAAAAGGGAAGTGCAGCAATACAACCCAGATACAGTAAAACAGATGCTGCGAATTCAATGAAGTAGTTGTTTTGTTCTGAAAATGTTTGCACATGGAGGTTCGAAGAATAAATTCTAGAAGCCCTAACAATGGTGAGACACCATTCCGGTACCAAAGCTTGTGAATAATGATCCAAAACAATTCCAAATAACATCATAAAGATAAATAAACGCACAAAATTCATTTATAATGCATGCATGAAGAATTTGATATTTTAAAGAATGATGCATGAACCATAATTTTACATACGCTTTCCCCACGCGTTCTGGCCCTTGAAGAAGACAAAGATGAACTCCTGGGACCTTTAAGAATCGATTTGAATGATCTTCTTTGGCTACAACTCGAGGAATCAAGTTTCTTGGTTATGCCCTAATTTTGTTTGTTTTTGCAACTTTGAAACCCTTGTCTCTTGGCCAAATTTTTCGTCCCCTTGGCTTGTGTATGTGTTAAGTATATATAGAGGGAAGGAATTAAGTCAAAGTTGGGCTTGGACATCATGCAACTTTGGAGAAAGAAATTTTGATAAAAATTATATAATTCTTTTCTATTTTTGCATAGAATCTTGATTCAATTCTTCCAATCTTGTTTACCACGAATTTGCCTTTAAATGAGGAGTATTTTGATGATTGAATTTGATTGTAAAATCAAATTCTTGATTTAAACTTAATTATTTCATATTTATGTGATTTATTAATATTTAAATGAATTAAAATTAAAATAAATAAAATAAATACTATAAAAAAAAAATTAGTTTAGGAATACTCAAAAGGTCCATGGACACGTTTGGAATGCATCTTTTAGGCCCATTAGTCCAAAAACATCAATTTGTGCAATTAGGGTTTTGTGTTTTTCTTGAGAATCGACCAACTTCTGAGCCTTGTATCTCCTTCAATTTTTATCATATGAAGATGTTCTTGACCATTTTAGAAAGCTCAAGATGTCCTCTAAAGCCTCCTTTTGGTTTCATCTCAATTGAGTTTACCATGTTCAAGTTATGAGCTTTTGAAAAAGATGACTTTTTGTTGACCTTTTGGAGGACCTGTAATATTTTGGCTTATATCTCTCAAATGGTGCATTTCTAGCCTTGGCTTGTGACAGACAAAATTGTAGAGAGTCCAATTTCCTTCAAGTTGGGATTTGGATGGAAAATTTCTGATGTTCCATGTGGGAGTTATGGCTGGTCAAAGTTTAGTTGACTTTCTCCTATGAAAACCCTAATTTTGAAATTGTTGATTTCTGATCTTTCCTTGATGAACCATGATCACTTCTTGATCAAATGGTGAATGATACTTCAAAATAAGGATGTTGACAAAAAATCAGGAGTTTTGACTATACTTTGACCATAATTGACTTTTAGTTGAAATCAATCGACTGTTGACTTTCTGAGCAATTGAGTGATCAACTCTTTGAATTGAGCCCTGAATTTTGTCATGGAGGTGGTTTGAAACATCATAAGTGATCTGCTGTCGCTCGCGGGTCAAAACGAGTAGTTTTCAAAACGTAGTATAGCGACAATGGCTCGAGTCGTATCGCAAGGATTCTTGATTTTATTAACTAAAAGCAAAGTCGAATTTGGGGGGGGGGTTTGGTTTGGTTTCGATTAAACAAAAAAACGCTTAAAATAAGTGATTCTGAAAATAAGCTGTTTTGAAATAAGTGATTAAAACAGGTTAATCTGCCGGTTCGACATCCAACTTATCATCGGTCAATATAATTTCAGTCCCTAAATGATTTCAATTCCTATTCGATTGTAATTTCGAATTAACAAGCGCAATTCATACTACAAGATTATAAATTCCTAATGTCCGGATTAAGCAAACGGATTAAAGTATTGTGAATTAAGCAAACACAACTGCGCGGATAAAGCAAACGCGATTAAATTATAGGAAGAACAATCATCGAATCAAATCAATATATATTCTATGGAACTTGAATTAAGCAAACAAGACATAGAGCACGATATTGACAGGAATGAATAATTTAATTGGAATTGATAAAAAAAACCTCAAAGTATTTGGAACTCGACTCCGGCAGATTTCACCTTCGGATTAGTTCTCCATTACACGATCGTACCAAAGCTTCAAAATATTTTCGTGAATAGTGATAGATGAACAGTAACCGCGGCTGCCTAACCTAAGTCAAAGCCACAACCCGTTTTACAATCCAACTGGGTCAAACATACGACCCAGGCCCAAAACCAATTAACCCGAAACTTAACTAAAGCTAGTGCAGCAACTTCAACGCATATTATGGCCCTTCTACAGTCCGATTCTGACTTTGACTCAAACATAAGAATTGTAGCTCTTTCTCTTAGCTTTCCGGAGATTATTAGAACGCCTCAATCAGACTCCTGGAACTCCAGATATGATCGTTTCCGTGCAGGCTGTTATTGCTGAAAAATTAATACGAAAAACAAATAAGTGCAAAAATAAAATAAAATATAAAAACATATTAAAACATAAAAATAAATAAAACAAACCGAAGAAATGCTTGAGTACAAACATGGAAGAACGTGCATTAAAATGCACTGATCAAATTCCCCCACACTTGAACTTTTGCACTCCGAGCAAAATGAAAAGAAAGCAGAAAAACATCAACAGTTACTCATCCTAGGCTACAGATCTTCTTTGGGTGAGTTTGCATCGATAGGTACTAATCTTGCACACTAAGGACATCGTAAGAACACTAACCACAAATATGCAGACATAAGGCTCCTAAATACACAAACCAATTCAAATCATATTATTATACCATAGCCTAACTTACTCATCCTTTTTGCTCTTTTTCATTCAGGCGCAATCACATTAAGCCCGTTATCTCCACACACTTATAGCAGGACAACCGGTTAGTGACTCTGATCCTTTTGCACGGGGTTCCGGTACTTGCGTGGCATAACCCTTTGCTTACTCAGATGTAGTTGCGGGGGATCAGACCGTAATCCTCCCTACCAAGTTCAGCACCAGAAACCGCTGAACCAACTAACAAAGAGTTTTGAAAACTTTTTTTTTTTAAAGATTACACAACCGTTGGGTTAAGTGACCGGGTGAGGATCACCAAACTTAGAAGGTGTATTACCTTTTTCTTTTCTCTTTTTTTTTCTTTTCGGAACATTCACTTATATTCATCGGCTTCCTGCGTAAAGTGTGTGAGAGATGGTGCCGACTACTGAAATAAACTACTCAAGAGCTGTCAAAGAATGAGAAATTAAGGCTAAAACATAATAACAAATTCAAATCAATTTCCGTATGCAGGAGACTTACGGTGTTAGAATGATACCGATCTTGTGAAATTTTCCCAAGTCTCCGCAAACCCGACTCAAATCAGTGTGTAGCCTAAAACTTTCAAGAAGATGCATTTTTTATTGAAATTAAACAAAATACTAACACACAAAAAACAAATAAAACACACAATTTCCTCCCCCACACTTAAACTAAGCATTGTCCTCAATGAAAAGACATTACTAATAAAGTAGAGAAAGGAAAGAAGGACTCCCTGATCAAGTTGCAGTGTAGTCAGGTGCTTCTAAAGAAAGCTCCTCTATGCTGACATTTTCAGGCACCGAACTTTCATGGAATAACTTCAGCCGCTGCCCGTTAACCTTGAAGACTTTGTCAGTACCTGCACTTTTTATTTCTACTGCACCATGAGGGAAAACATTAGTAACAACAAAGGGGCCAATCCATTTGGATCGAAGTTTCCCAGCCATAAGCTTAAGGCGGGAGTTAAACAGTAAAACCTGTTGGCCCACAGAAAATTCCTTCCTAGAAATCATTTTATCATGGAAGTGCTTAGTTTTTTCTTTATAAATCCTAGAGCTCTCATAAGCCTCTAATCTAAGCTCTTCCAACTGTTGCAATTGGAGTTTTCTTTCAATACCTGCTTGTTGCATCTCCAAATTACAACTCTTCACCGCCCAAAAAGCACGGTGTTCTATCTCAACAGGAAGATGACACGCCTTACCAAAAACAAGTCGATAAGGAGACATCCCAATGGGTGTCTTGAAAGCTATCCTTTGAGCCCAAAGTGCGTCTTCTAGACGACGGCTCCAGTCTTTCCTGTTTGGCTGCACCATTTTCTCTAAAACCTGTTTGATCTCCCTGTTGGAGATCTCAGCTTGCCCATTAGTCTGTGGGTGATATGCAGTAGAGACTTTGTGCACAACTCCATACTTTCAGAGTAAGGCTTCCATGGTGCGGTTACAGAAATGAGTGCCTTGGTCACTTATGATAGCTCGCGGTATTCCAAACCTGCAAAAGATATTAGACCTGACAAACTCTGCAAAAACTTTAGCATCATTAGTCCTAGTGGGGATAGCTTCCACCCACTTTGAAACATAGTCAACAGCAAGCAAAATGTAAAGGAAACCAAATGATACAGGAAAGGGACCCATGAAATCGATCCCCCATACATCAAATACCTCACAGAAAAGCATAGGCTATTGAGGCATTTCACTCTTGCGAGTGATGTTGGTACCTGCTATCTGGCATTCTTTACAAGTGCGATAAATCTCAAAAGCGTCCTTAAAAATAGTTGGCCAATAGAAGCCTGAATCAAGGACCTTTCTTGCAGTCCTTTGAGGACCGAAATGTCCGCCGACTTGAGATGCATGAGAAAATTTTAAAATAGATTCAATCTTATTGTCGGGGACACATCTCCTGATTACCTGATCACTACCAAACTTCCATAGATATGGATCATCCCAAACATAATATTTGGCATCACTTTTGAGTTTGTGAACCTGTGATCTAGATGCACCTGTAGGAAAAACACCAGCAACAAGAAAATTAACAATGTCAGCAAACCAAGGTGTAATCCCATGCAAAAGAAACAACTGCTCATCAGGAAAATCATCCTTAATAGGAAAAGGATCTTCATCTCTCTCTATCCTGCTCAAGTGGTCAGCCACTAAGTTCTCAGCTTCACTTTTGTCTTTAATCTCAACATTAAACTCTTGGATCAGCAACATCCACCGAATCAATCTCGGTTTTGCATCCGGCTTCTTCAGCAAGTACTTTAAAGCTGCATGGTCAGTAAAAACAACAACCTTGGAACCTAGCAAATAAGATCTGAATTTGTCAAGAGCAAAAACAATAGCTAGCAGTTCTTTTTCAGTAGTAGTGTAATTAGACTGTGCAGAATCTAAAGTCCTAGAAGCATAGTAAATAACATGGGCAGCCTTGTCAACCCTTTGTGCAAGGACAGCCCCAACAGCATAATTCGAAGCATCACACATAAGCTCAAAAGGAAGTGTCCAGTCAGGGGGCTGAATGATGGGAGCGGAGGTCAATGCTTTCTTCAAGAAGTCAAACGCTTGTTTCCATTTGTCATCAAACTCGAAAGTGACGTCATTCTTCAACAAGTTCGACAGCGGAAGAGCTATCTTGCTGAAATCCTTGATGAAACGCCTGTAAAAACCTGCATGACCAAGAAAAGAACGAATCTCGCGAATGCAAGAAGGGTAAGGCAGTGTAGAAATCACATCAATCTTAGCAGGGTCAACAGAAATTCCTTTTTCAGAAATAATGTGACCAAGAACAGTTCCCTGCTCAACCATAAAATGAAACTTTTCATAATTCAACACAAGGTTAGTCTCGATGCATCTTTCTAAAATCAAGTTTAAACTGTTCAAGCATGCATCAAAAGAAGAACCATAAACAGTAAAGTCATCCATAAACACTTCCATGCAATTTTCAATAAAATCAGAGAAAATACTCATCATGCATCGTTGGAAAGTGCCAGGAGCATTGCAAAGGCCAAAAGGCATCTTCCTGTAAGAAAATGTACCGAATGGGCACGTGAAAGTGGTCTTTTCTTGATCTTCAGGTGCAATATGAATCTGAAAGTAACCTGAAAAACCATCAAGAAAACAATAATGTGATTTACCCGCTAGCCGTTCAAGCATCTGGTCAATGAACGACAAAGGAAAGTGATCCTTTCTAGTAGCCTGGTTCAGTTTTCTGTAATCAATACAAACTCTCCAGCTGTTCTGGACTCTAGTGGGAGCAAGTTCATTCTTTTCATTTTTTACCACTGTGAGTCCAGATTTCTTAGGTACAACCTGCACTGGACTTACCCACTTACTGTCAGAGATAGGATAAATGATACCTGCTTGCAAGAGTTTGGTTACCTCTTTCTTTACAACATCAAGAATCAAAGGATTAAGCCTCCTTTGGGGCTGCCTTACTGTTTTCGCTCCATCCTCAAGTAAAATCATGTGCATACACATCGAAGGACTAATACCTGGAAGGTCGGCTAATGTCCACCCGATTGCTTTCTTGTGCCTCTTCAATACCTGCAAAAGTCTGTCTTCTTGATTTAAATCAAGGTTAGAAGAGATAATAACAGGAAGTTTTTCATTATGCTCCAAGTAAGCATATTTCAGGTTCCCAGGGAGCTCTTTTAGCTCTAAGGACGGGGGCTGAATGATGGATGGAAGGCTTGGGGCAGCCGGGATGTCAAGAGCATCGACGGCAAAAACAACCTCATCGGTAACAACTTCACCTGTAGGAAATGTATCAGGCTGCAAGGAAGCATCAATCTCAGCACAAAGGACACAAACGTTAGTGTCAGTGCAGTCAGGACATGAATAATTATCATCAAAATCATAGAGAGATGGAAAATCAAGTGCAAATAATTCAGAACAACTCTCATCAAGTAATTCAGAAATCAACTCAATGTTAAAAACCGAATGCTCCTCCACAGGGTGTTTCATGGCATCGAAGATATTAAATTTTGCGACGATGTCACCAAATTCCATGGACATGGTTCCATCATCAACATCAACTTTTGTCTTCGCCGTTTTCATGAACGGTCTGCCTAAGATGATGGGAGCTCTGCTTGACTTAGTTTCTCCTTCCATGTCCAGAATGTAAAAATCTGCGGGAAAAATTAAATCGTTAACTTGAATGAGGACGTCTTCCACTATGCCGGTGGGACGTGCATTGCTCCTGTTCGCCAGTTGAACGATTAAACTTGTATGCTGCATGGGACCAAGGCAAAGGTTATTATAAATAGAAGTAGGCATAACATTAATGCCCGCTCCTAAATCAAGCAAACAATTATCAAATTTCTTATCCCCGATGGTACAAGGAATAGTAAAAGTTCCCGGGTCTTTTCACTTTTGTGGCAAGACCTGAGAGATGGCCCAAACACTTTGTTCGGGCTGAATAAAAGCAGAGATGCTTCTTCCCAAGTTGACTCTGTCACTTCCTTTTACTTTTCTCTTGTTTGTACACAGATCCTTCAGAAACTTTGCATACCTTGGAACTTGCTTAATCACATCAAGAAGCGGAATATTTACCGCTACTTTTCTGAACATATCCAGAATTTCTTTTTCTTTGTCTCCTTCCTCAATTCTTTTATTTTTCAGAACTCTATGCGGGAAAGGAACTGGTGGCACAACTCCCTTTCTTTATTTTTTTCAGTTCCGACCACAACAGAAGGAGAAGAAAGCTCAGCTGGAGGAGGTTCAGAAGAAGAAAGTTCAGAAGTTACCTCAATGATTTTTTTATTTTTTCCAGGGGCTGGTTCTGTAACCTTTCCGGATCTCAAAGAAATAGCGCTCACATTAGCATTACCATTCGGATTGACAACGGTTTATGCTGGAAGTTGGTTCGAACCTTGAGCTTGCATATTATTTATTTGAGTAGCAAGTTGTCCCATCTGTGTGGTCAAGGTCTGAATGCTAGTGTCGGTTCTTTGTTGAAACTGAAGGTTGTTCACGGCCATTTGCTTAACAAGATCTTCCAAGGATGGTCCGGAAGTAGTAGCTGGAGGGGTGTGATGTGGCTGGGGTAATGGAACGGTAAGCTGTTGTTGGGAAGGCTGCTGATTTCCATATCGAAGGTTGGGATGATTCCTCCAATTGGGGTGATATTTGTTGGTAGACAAGTCAGGGGTGTTGTTGTACCTGTTCTGGTTGTAAAGGTTGGCTGCATAAGCTTGAGGCAGCTCGGTAACAGTATCATCTTTCAGAAGAGGACAAGTATCAGTGGGGTGATCATGAGCTGTACAAATGCCACATACAGTTGCTGTTTGAGGTTTCGCTACTGCAAGTTGTTTAACTAAAGCGGTCAGCTCATCAAGTCTGGTTTCTAAAGCTCTGTTCGAGGAACCTTGAATTTGATGTACACCCTTGGTCTGGACAGAATTGGTTCGAGTGGTGAACTGCTGGGAATTTAAGGACATATTTTCAATGAGGGCTCTGGCAGCAGCTGGAGTTTTGTCAACAAGTGCTCCACCACTAGCAGCATCAAGAATGTTTCTATCCATAGGTAACAACCCCTCGTAAAAGTACTGAATGAGAAGTTGCTCGGTAATCTGATGTTGAGGACAGCTTGAAACTAACTTCTTGAACCTATCCCAATATTCAGCCAATGACTCGTTGTCTTGTCTAATGCCACATATTTCTTTTCAGATTGAAGCAGCTCTAGAGGCAGGAAAGTATCGCTCCAAGAACACTCTCTTCAGAGCATTCCAGCTTGTGATTGAATTCGGTTCGAGATCATATATCCAGTCCTTCGCTGCACCCTGCAAAGAAAAAGGAAAAGCACGAAGTTTGATATGATCTTCAGTGATCCCTTCAGGCTTCAATGGTGTAGAACACACCACCTGGAATTCCTTCAAATGTTTGTGTGGATCCTCACCTGCAAGACCATTAAACTTTGGCAACAAGTGTATTAAACCCGATTTTAATTCAAAAGGAACAACAACAGCATCATATTCAATACACAAGCCATTATAATTAACATCAGGGGCTGCAAGTTGCCTTAGAGTTCTATTTTCAGCCATTTCAAAAGCAAGTTCAGAATCAGAATCAAACAAATTATGCAAATAATCAGACTCAGAATCAGACTCAGCTATGGTCGGTGAAGGTGAACTATTGCTAGCCTGGCCTGCTCTACGAAGTGTGTGCAAGGTTCTCTCTACCTCAGGATCAAAAGCAACAAGTTCAGGACAGGAAGACCTAGTAGCCAGGACTAGTGCACAGCAATGCAGCAACAATCGTGAAAATGCCAACTATGTCCCTAAAACAACACAATGAAGCAAATCGATTAAAAATAATTCAAAAAAATAAACTGACACCGAAAATAATCTAATGACGTAAAAATAAAATTTTGATATTTTTTCGGAATTTTTTCGACTCTATGAAAACAGAAAATAAATTATTAAAAATAGTAAAAAGGCTTTTTTTTCGCGATTTGAAAAGTTTGTCACATAACTACTTTGTAGTAAGTGACTTTTGATCAGGGATTTTTTCACACCTAACTGTCGGGACAGATTTTCGAAACGGTGAAATTTTCCCAAAAACCGATTTTTTCGACTTAAAAGGTGTTATGGCCTAAACCGCGAGGAACCTATGGCCAAAACGCACAAACACTACACCTAAGACTCTAATATCAGTTAATATTCACAAGAATCCCCGGCAACGGCGCCAATTTGATCTGCTGTCGCTCGCGGGTCAAAACGAGTAGTTTTCAAAACGTAGTATAGCGACAATGGCTCGAGTCGTATCGCAAGGATTCTTGATTTTATTAACTAAAAGCAAAGTCGAATTTGGGGGGGGGGGGTTGGTTTGGTTTCAATTAAACAAAAAAACGCTTAAAATAAGTGATTCTGAAAATAAGCTGTTTTGAAATTAGTGATTAAAACAGGTTAATCTGCCGGTTCGACATCCAACTTATCATCGGTCAATATAATTCCAGTCCCTAAATGATTTCAATTCCTATTCGATTGTAATTTCGAATTAACAAGCGCAATTCATACTACAAGATTATAAATTCCTAATGTCCGGATTAAGCAAACGGATTAAAGTATTGTGAATTAAGCAAACACAATTGCGTGGATAAAGCAAACGCGATTAAATTATAGGAAGAACAATCATCGAATCAAATCAATATATATTCTATGGAACTTGAATTAAGCAAACAAGACATAGAGCACGATATTGAAAGGAATGAATAATTTAATTGGAATTGATAAAAAAAACCTCAAAGTATTTGGAACTCGACTCCGACAGATTTCACCTTCGGATTAGTTCTCCATTACACGATTGTACCAAAGCTTCAAAATATTTTCGTGAATAGTGATAGATGAACAGTAACCGCGGCTGCCTAACCTAAGTCAAAGCCACAACCCATTTTACAATCCAACTGGGGCAAACATACGACCCAGGCCCAAAACCAATTAACCCGAAACTTAACTAAAGCTAGTGCAGCAACTTCAACGCATATTATGGCCCTTCTACAGTCCGATTCTGACTTTGACTCAAACATAAGAATTGTAGCTCTTTCTCTTAGCTTTCCGGCGATTATTAGAACGCCTCAATCGGACTCCTGGAACTCCAGATATGATCGTTTCCGTGCAGACTGTTATTGCTGAAAAATTAATACGAAAAACAAATAAGTGCAAAAATAAAATAAAATATAAAAACATATTAAAACATAAAAATAAATAAAACAAACCGAAGAAATGCTTGAGTACAAACATGGAAGAACGTGCATTAAAATGCACTGATCAATAAGCCATATGATATGCCTTGGAGCCTTTGTTTCATTGATTTTCTTCAGGAGACCATAAACCCTAGTTCTTTGAGCCTTTGTTTATGAGGAGGTGTCCTTGAGCATTGTGCCTTGGTATGAGTCTGAATAAGAGGAATGAGATGGGCAAATTTTGGGGTATGACAACATGCTTTTTGAAGCTTCATAAACTCAGAGTTCATCTTTCTTCTGAAGATCCTCCGGAGATTTCTCAAAGCAACATCATCCATTCGGACATGATGTGCTGCCTTCAATGTCTCTAAACTTGTCTACATCTTTAGTTTTAACAATTCAAAACGTACACCAACAGAAAATTCTCGGCGGGATTTGAGTTTGGTGATAGCAGAATATGGGTTCAGAAAGAAGTAGGGTTGAGGTTCTCTATCAAGAGAGAGAGATGATTCTACTTCTTGTGACTCAGCGTCTAGCACTACAAGCTCAGGTTCAGGACGGGGTTTAGGAGTGAAGTTGCAATCACGAAACAATTGTGCTAAAGAACCAGTACTTTTAGATTCTGATTCAGGTGAGTTGTTGGTAACTAGGTTAGCAATGGGGGAATAGTTTGTATGAGGAGGAGGTTGAGAAATGGAGATATTTGTTTGAGGGGGAAAGAGAGTTTGAAGGGGTTGAATATCGAGAACAAGTGTATCAATGGGTTGGTCAAAAACACCATTGGTTATGGGTGAAGAAGGAGGGGTGAGAACTTTGGTGATTGGAGGTGAAATGGCAGGGGCTGTTTGTGGTTGATTTTCTGGTTGAGGGGTAGCAGGAACTTCTGTTTGTATAGATTTTAAACTTAAAACATAAACAGAGTCAGGTTCAGAAACATCTATACCTGAAGAGCTCTTCTTCTGAGGCCTCTCAGAATCATCTTCCATAGCCTTTCGCTTCTTCTTCTCATAAACAGCCTTCACCTTTGCTAGAGCAATTTCTCTCTTTCTGGCAGCTTCCTTCTTCTCTTCTTCCTTATTCACTTCTTCTTGATTCACTTCTTCTTCTGATCTCTTTTCTACTTCAACAACTTTCTTTTTCTTCTTTTTATTTTTCTTCTTCTTCTTCTCTGCGTCCTTCTCATCATTCTTCTCATTATCTTCTTTCTTTTCTTTCTTAGATTTCTTCTTCTTCCTTTTCTCAACATCTTCTTGTTCTTCTTCTTTATTTTCAACAATAACCACTTTATCAACTTCAGCAGTAGCTTCTTCTTGATTTCTCTTCTCTTTACTGGCAGAAGGAAGATCTAGCTTGCACTTTGTTCTTCTTTCCTGATGATAAGCAGCTTCTGGGACAACTTCTGGAACAACTTCTGATACTCCAGCCTTGGAGGTAGGAAGTCTCTGACGACTTGCTCCAGTAGGAGCATCAATATCACCACCTTCCCTGAGAACTTTAAGATAGTGAACCTTAACTTCTGGTAGTTCATTTCTGAAAAACATTTCAAACTCAGCTAGCACGGGACCTCTTCTGTTTCTAACTCCTGGAATAGGTTGAGGAGCATTTCCAATAACTTTAATAAGATTCATCTTCCTCAAGGTATTGGCATTCAAGATACTTCCAGTGATAGTAACAGGATCCTTGATAACTCCAGCAGATTCCAGTTTTTCAACCATCTTGGTTTGAACCAGAAGATTGGTAATGATTCTTCCAAAAGGAATAACATTTCCTTTCTTGGTTCTGTTCTTATGTCTAGTATCTCTTACAGCAGTCCACATATGATTGAAAATGATGTAAGTCACATCAACCTTCTTCTGAGTACCAATACAATACATGATGTATTGTTGGTCTTTGTTGACGAAGTTGGGTGAACAGGTTGCTTTCCTGTGATAGAAACAACCTAGAAGAATCTTTGTCCATACTTTGTAGATATCCTTCAAATCCTTGACATTTTTAGTCTTCGTCACATCTGGGTATAGTTCAATAAGAACATGATCCCAGTTTTCTCTTTGAGATAGTTCAAAAGCACCAACAGGATCTCTCAAATCAAACAGCATTCTCAAAAGGTCTTTAGTGATTAAGAAGAATCTTCCATGAACAAAAGAAACTATTGATTTAGGAATGACGAAAGCATTAACCCAAAACTCTTTTACCAAGTTAGGATAGACTAGTCCACATAACTCAAGAAACAACGATGACCATTTTTGAAAGACCATATTATCTCTGAGACGAAACCCATGTTCTTCAAGATTATCAACGTCAACCATCAACTCACAAATTACTTCTAAATCTTGCCGAGGAATCAAGCAAGAGACTGGTGGAAAGAATAGTTGTTCTTCTTCTTGTTGATGTTGTTGAGGAGGAGATGAAGAATCAGCAATATGTGATGAAGAAGCAGCCATTTTCACACAACTGAGATTTCTAGGTTTCTTTCTTTTAGGGTAAGAGAATAGGGCAAAAATGTTGCAGAAGTGCATAAACAGGAGAGAGAAAGAATGCGTAAAAGAGAAAATGATATGATGAGGGGAGTTTATATAGAAACGGATTTGAAAAAGAATGCAATGAAATTATGAGAATGAAAAGTTACAAAATCAAGAAAATCAAATGCATTTAATGATGAATGACGTTAGGTGGGATAACGTGAAATTTGAAATGATTTGCACAGTTACCTAGGGCGGAGTCTCATCAGTTGCACGCATGCTTGTCCAAATAGAGTGAACACGTGTTCGACTTCTGGAAAAGTTGGTGACAGCCGTTTTACTTTAACTTTGATTCTAAAAGAGTTAGAACTTCTCATCTTCTCATTCTGATCATAAGTCCGTACTGATTTTCTTCAGAAAAGATCTTGTTCTGATAGGATCATCCTTCTTTCCAAGAATGACATCTTCTGAGTGAGCATAGTTGAGTATAGAAGATCTTCTAACAGTTGGCTCTTCAGAAATTCTGAGATTCTCTCAAAAAGCAGCAACTTGATCTTCTGATCCTTTGCTTCTGGGTTCTTCAACTTATGATACTTTTCTTCTTGGTTCTTCAGCTTCTGAAACTGAGATATCTATATCTACAAAATTCTCAAACTGCATTGGCTTTTCAAGACCAAGCTTATCATCAAATCTGATATTTATTGATTCTTCAACAAACAATGTTTCAGTATTGTATACTATGTAGCCTTTAGAGCGTTCAGAATATCCAAGAAGGAAACACTTCTGTGCCTTAGAATCAAACTTACTCAGATGATCTTTAGTATTCAGAATAAAACAAACACATCCAAAAGGATGAAAATATGAAATGTTGGGCTTTCTGTTCTTCCACAATTCATAAGGAGTCTTATTAAGAATAGGTCTTATAGAGATTCTATTCTGAATATAACTGAAGGATAGAAAAACACTTAGAAAGGGGTGGTTTGAATAAGTGTAGTTTCAAAACTCTTAAGATAAAAACAACTTGCACAATTATTTTTATCTTGGTTCGTTGTTAACTAAACTACTCCAGTCCACCCTTGACAAGGTGATTTACCTCAACTGAGGATTTAATCCACTAATCACACAAGATTACAATGGTTTTCCACTTAGATAACCTCTAAGTCTTCTAGAGTATTTTGATCACAACCTGATCACTCTAGGAACACAATGCTTAGATACCCTCTAAGACTTTCTAGAGAATCCGATCACAACTTGATCTCCTCTAGTTCTTATAAATGAATGTAAACAAATTCTTAGAAGAGTTACAATGCTTCTTAATAAGCTATTATCACAACTGTGATTTTTCTCTTAAGTTTAAGCTTAATCTTACTAAGATATTACAACAGTAATGAAGTGAGGTTGAAGATGATGTTTGAGAGCTTTTAGAATTTGACAGCGTTTCTGTATGTTTGCGCAAGGTGTTGTATACAGCTTCTCATCAGAACTTCTATTTATAGGCGTTTGAGAAGATGACCGTTGGGAGCATTTAATGCATTGCGTGATCCGTATGTCACACCCCAATTTTTGACCCTAAGATCACACATCATTTGCATACCAATCATCAATCAAGAAGTTTTAACTTAGAGCTCTACTTGTGATGTTGTGCTCAATTAATCTGCAAGGGAATCATCGAGCACCCATGTTTTAGTCTTGTATATATTGTCTTACTAACCAAAATACCAAAAATATTGCCTTGTGCTTTTGTATGTTTGTGTTTTGTAGGTACCAAGTCAAAATACCCATCAAAAGGAGCATTTTTCAACAATTTCACTGTGCAAATCGATTTGCATAAGGTGTAAATCGATTTACACAACTGATTCTGCACCAGATTTTGCTTCTGCCATCAGTGCAAATCGATTTGCATAATGTGCAAATCGATTTACATAACTGTTTTTGCCCCAGATTTTTCCTTTTTCAGCAATGTAAATAGATTTGCATAAAGTGTAAATCGATTGCACCAGTGCGAATTTGGAAAAAATGAAGGCAAATTTCAGCTTTTGAAAGTGTTGACATCATTTGCAAGCATGGGAAGCATGACTTAGCTCTTGTATTTGATTACCTACATCATTTGATCATAAACCCTCATGTGATTGCATCAAGACCATTGGATCTCATTTTTGGCTCCAAATCCTTTTCCCAAGCCTAATTCTATTTTCCAATCCTAACTCCAAACCACAAAATTTCCCAAGCCTAAGTGCTATAAATTGAGGCATTCCCCTCATCATTTTTCAAGCTTTGATAGCCAAGAAAACTCTTGCTCTTTCTCTTCTCACCTCTTCCAAACCCCTCACTCAAAGCTCTTGTTTCTTCCACAAAAATTAGTGAGTCACATCTTGAACCTCACTAATTTAGAGCTAAACCTCAACATAAACACTACTTTCTTCATCAATTGTGAGAGATCAAGGCTTGTGGTTGTGTATTCTTGAAGAAGATTCAAAGTTTGTGGAAGATTTGGTAAAATTCTAGATCCTTTCCATAATTCAAGATGTGATCCATTGTTGTTTATGTTTGATGCACCTTTGGTGCTACATTGATGAGTTTTGCTTGCTACTTGATACATTTTCGTGCACAAATTGATCCAAGATCACAAGGTGTTTGGTTTTATGTTTAAACAAGTTTTCTTCTCTTTATTTGCTATTTTTTTTAAAACTGTGTTGTGCAAATCGATTTACATCTGGTGCAAATCGATTTACATAACTGGAAAACTGCGCATATTTGAAAACAGAGTTATGCAAATCGATTTACACTCTGTGCAAATCGATTTACATCTGAGCAGAATGTGTTTTTTTTTTGCCTTTTTAACTTGTTTTTGGTTCTAACTCATCTTCTACTCCTTTCTTTTGATATTTTCTTTGAATCACAAGTTAGAGGCCTAATTTCTCTCTAATTTCAATGGACTTAGGGCGTCGATAGGATGAGAATCCGAATCCGCAATATTAAGTGATTGAAATTATGGATGAAGGGAGCTTTTGAATATGGTTCCATCTTTTATTTCTTTTTCTTTTGATCGATGAAAGTCTTTGATACCTTGAGAATTCTTATGGATTCTTGGTAAAGACTAGATCACTCCTTATTTTCTTTTCGTGCGGTATTGCTTTCGGAGAATGATCTACATATCATTTCTCTCGCATGCATTAGCACATAAAGTTTTGACCGGCCTCGTTGTAGGGTGATTTCTATATAAATCACTTGGCGATCTACTTAACATAGCGCAATATTTCGTGTCCCGGATAAAAAAGATCAAATATGGAAGAGAATTGTATGCGGTTGATTTAAGACTTATGGAGGTTTATCGCGTAGTCGCTATGATTTTATCAAGCTTATGATAAATGTCCATTGAATTTAAATCCGAGAACATCCTTCACTCACCATCGATCTTCCTTACTAACTTTGATAACATACTTGACAAGTTTCAAGATGGTTATCTTTAACATATAACAATTGACTTTAATTTCCGCAATTTATTATATTGCTCTTTATATTTTGCTTTATGCTTTATCATTTCATCATATTTACATTCCGCTATTTTCTCTTTGTCCATTTGGACACTATGTTTATGTTTATGCTATTTTCTCTTTGTCCACTTGGACCATACTTTACTTTTATGCTAAAACACTAATAAACAACAAAAATCTAAAAACACTTAAGGCTCTCTTTCGGACTATTGGTTACTATCCCGAGCATTTTGGAGATTCGGACTTATGGACTTAGTACCTCTGGACCCTTATTCTGTTGTTACTCTGCTGTTATTCTGTCTGTCTGGCATTGGATTGTTGTTTGTTTGTGTATGCAGGTATTTCCTTTAAAGTCCTTGATGGTTAATTCCAAGGCATTGATATAAGGATTTTACCCGAAAACAGCCGTTACTCTGCCCGATTTTCGTTAGAATTTTAATGTGCTTAATGCGAAGTGGTGCTAAGATAATAAGTTCATCTGGATCCCCAAGTGGTAATGTGTTGGTTTGGTATTGATAAGTTCAAAGGATGGGAAATCTACCTTGACTCATAATGTCAAGTGTTGGCTTCTTATTTCGGTTAGACCGTTCTTTTCCTTAGCTTTTATTTTACGCAATAGGATAGCCTCTTCATCTCCTCCCCTTCTTTAATTTTCAAAATCTTCTCTCTTTTTACAAAACCTTCTTATGTTTGCAACCTTTTTAAAACCTTTCTTTAAAAATATCTTTTGCCCTTAGTGGCCTTTTTCTTCAAAAAGTTTAGACACGACTAATCGTTGAAACGAGTGGCGATACCCCAAGATTTTGAAATTGATTGATATAATGAGATATTTTCCGCGTGAGAGAGCTAGTGGCATACTTGTTGATTTCTATCCGAGTTGGAGCCCTTCTTTCATTTGCGATGCAAAGAACTCATTTGTTCTCATGCTCAAGATCAATGGCTGAGTATTTCTCTCCGACGATGATAAAGTGTTTATTCGTTTTAAAATGTTTTCCCTTTAAGCGAAACTACATTAGCTCTGACTTCTCCATTGCACCGAGGAGGTATGTAGGCATAAAGCTTAATGCTTTGCCGAGCTTATTTTAAAAATAAAACAAACTCTTTTTTTAGCACACGCAACACAGATTTTCAAAAAGGTTCCTGTGGAGTACCACAGATATGAGGGGTGCTTAAAACCTTCCCCTTGTATAATCAACACCCGTACCTAAGATCTCTTCTTTTTGTTTTAAAAACAAACTTTGGGTTTTATTCGTTCTTTTCCATTTTCCTTTGGAAACAATAAAGCGCGGTGGCGACTTTCACTGAAATATTGAGTCGAGTCAATCCTATGGCTTCGATCTCAGATTTTCCCCGCTACAGGAAAATGGCGACTTCACTGGGGATCCAGTTTTAAGTGTGTTAAGCCTATTTTTGTTTATCTGTGTGTTTTATTTGTATATATTGTTGTGTGCTTTGTGTGTTTATTTTCTTTTTTCTTTTTGGTGCTCGATGGTTCCTCTGTGATGAGATAAAGTTCTAACCCGGACTTTGGTGAGTAACTTGAGATAGGAGGTGGTAAGCCCAATAGTCGCATGTCAGGAGCAATCCTTACCATGAGCGTCATATGGTGGAACCCCAATCAGTGGAGGCCTTATGGAAGGTAGTAGAGGTTGTTACGAACCATCGTGATAACGTTATTACTTTCAATAGTGAGTGTCCGTAGAAGCTGAATGGCCTAGAACCTTTTTAACCCATCTAAGCCTTTTTAGGATGTAGCGCAGAAACAAGATCAAGTACCAGTTTGAGCTTGTTTTCATGCGATGCTACGCTCAGACGAGGTCTTTTTAGGCATATTATTGGCGCCCATGAGCAATTGTGCGTGCCGGTAATATCCGATAGAAGATTGAAAACTCTGGGAACTTTTGTAGAACCCGAACGGCAGGTACAAAATTCCTTAGAACACACCTCGTGGGATGGGTAGACTCATGGCTCCATGCTCGTGACGTCGAACCTTTGAACCTGGACTGTGTGATTTTGTATGATTTGATGTGATCTTGTGTGCTCTTGATTGTGATTGATGCATAAACCATGAATTCATGCATTCATAAAAATGACCTTCACAAATGGTTTTTAAGGAACTTAGAGACTTTCTTTGTAAACATCACAGGTACTATGGATCAAAAGAGAAGCATCAAGAAGTACACTTTCAAGAATTCAAGTGCGAAAGAGTTGAAAGAGCTAGCAACTTTGGTTCCTAATCTTGACAACTTCAGAAACCGATATGGGAAATTGATCTCTATCTTGAAGACCAAAGTGGAGAAAGGGATTCTTGAGACTCTTGTGTAGTTTTATGATCCGGTTTATCATTGTTTCACCTTTCCGGATTATCAGATTATGCCCACTTTGGAGGAGTATTCTTATGGGATTGGTTTACCAGTTACGAATGATATACCGTTTAGTGGTTTGGAGAAAGAGCCTCAGGTTGATGAGATAGCAGAGCTTCTTCAGTTAAAGATATCAGATGTGAAAGCAAACATGACCAAAAAAGGAGGAATTTGGGGGTTGACTTCTAAGTTCTTGATTGGAAAGGCTTCTATGTTGGCTAGTAAAGGAAGTATGATTGCTTTTGAGACATTTCTGGCCTTGCTCATCTATGGTTTGATACTCTTTCCCAACATTGACAATTTTGTCGATGTTAATGCTATTCGGATCTCCATGATTGGGAATCCTGTGCCTACTTTGCTTGGGGATACTTATCATTCCATTCACCATAGGACTGATAAGAAAGGTGGACTTATCAACTGTTGCACTCCTTTGCTCTATAAGTGGTTTATTTCGCACTTACCTCAGACTAAGAATTTCTTGAGCAATCCTGATGGTCTCTCATGGTCTCAAAAGATCATGCCTCTTACTAATGGGAATATCCATTGGTACAATCCTGCTTATGACATTGGTGAGATTATTGATAGTTGTGGAGAATTCCCTAACGTACCTCTCCTAGGTATACAAGAAGGAATTACCTACAACCCCATTCTTGCAAGGCGTCAATTCTGTTACCCCATGAAGGAGCGACCCGTTAGTATTCTTGTGTCAGGAATCTTTTATCTTAATCAGAATGGAAATTCGGATATGAGAAATCGGTTTGTGCGTGCTTGGCACCATATTGATAGGAAGAGACATTTGGGAAAGAAGCGATGTGTTGCTCTCAAAGACTATACTGATTGGGTTCAAGCTAGAGCCCACACTTTTCAGATGCCTTATTTGCTCGAGGAGCCTTCTCTACTCATTACTCCACATTTGTCTTCCACTATTCCCATCGAGAGTAGTGAGGAACACTTAGAGCTCGTGGCTAAGATGAGATTGGAAAGAGATGCTTGGGAGAAGAAGTTTCATGCTTCGGAAATTGAGAATAAAGAGTTGAAGATACATTTGAAAGAAAAAGATGAAATGCTTTACATCCAAGATGGTCGGTTGATGGAGAAGGATGATCAGATCCGTCGTCAAGAAGAGTTACTTCAACAACATGGTGAAAAGCGAAAGAGACAACAAGAGGATTTATTTTCCTCTAGTAGTCATGAAGATTCAGTTGCATAGAAGGAAGTTGCTGATAAGCTGATGGTCGAGAATGCTCATTTGAAGGCCTTTTATGAAGATGAGTTGGAGAAGCTCCGTAGGAAGCTGCAAAGAGGAGTTGGATCTTCGTCAGAAGTGTTCCCTTCTAGTTTTTAGCTTTTCCTTTGTTTTGTAATTTTGGATCTTTGTATCCTTTTGTAAGCTTTTCCATTATTAATGAAGATTTTGTTATGTTGTTTTTTTGCTAATGTTTACAATTAATGTCTTAAAGTTCCTTGAAAACCAAAAAAATAAAATCCTTTGCATCGCATTTCATGCATCATTCTGCATTTTGGTCTTGCTTCCTAGAGTGTTCTCGAGGTCTTATTCAATGTTCTTCATACAGAATTGAATCAAGCTGTCTCACCAGTATAACACTCGAGCTAAGTGCAAGAAGAAGATGGAAGGTCTTGAACAAGAGAATCGTGAGCTACGTGAAGAGGTTGTTACTTTGAGATCTTGTGTGGAACGTCTCACTGCTCTAGTTGAGACATTGATGGCTGCTCAGACTCAGAATCAGAATCAGGTTCCTCCTCCCAATGCCCAAGCTCAGGGTCAGACCACTGTGATTTCTGAAATCACTGCTACAACAATTCCTGCTATTCCTGTTGGTGCTACTCAGCAACGTATGCCTAATGGATATCCCTGGCGTATGCCTGAAGGTTATCTGTCTGTTCCTGAGATGACTCGTCCGTTGACTCCTGTTATGGTCAACACGTCTCCTATTGTTCATACTGGTCCTTTTGTCCTGAAGCCCATTTATGATGTTGCTCCAAGTGAAATTCATGACAGAATGGATGGTTTGCAAGATCAATTTGAAGAATTGCAGAAAGAGATGAAAGCCCTGCGTGGGAAAGAACTGTTTGGAAAGAATGTGCATGATCTTTGCCTTGTTCCCAATGTGAAAGTACCTGCTAAGTTCAAGCTGCCTGAATTTGAGAAGTATAAGGGAAATTCCTGTCCTCAGGCACATCTGGTGATGTATGTAAGAAAGATGTCCACTCACACTGATGATCAACGTCTGTTGATCCACTATTTCCAAGACAGTTTGACTGGAGCGGCTTCTAAGTGGTATATGGGCCTTGATAGCACCCATATTCGCACTTTCAATGATTTAGCTGAGGCGTTTGTGAAGCAATACAAGTATAATGTGGACATGGCTCCTGATAGAGATCAATTGCGAGCTATGATGCAAAAAGAAAAGGAATCCTTCAAGGAATATGCTCAGAGATGGCGTGAGGTTGCCGCCCAAGTAATCCCTCCGATGGAAGAGAAAGAGATGACTAAGATTTTCCTGAAGACTCTTGGTCCATTTTACTATGAGAAAATGATTGCGAGTGCTCCTGTAGACTTCACCGAAATGGTGGGTATGGGTGTCAGGCTGGAAGAAGCTGTGCGAGAAGGCCGTCTGGTTCGGAATGACAATCCAGCTGGTGGTACGAAGAAGTATGGATCTTCATTCCAGAAGAAGAAGGAATCAGATGCTAATGCTGTTTCTCATGGGAGGAATAGTCGATTCAGAAATCAATCTCAACAAGTGGCGTCAGTAACTCCTATTGTGAATTTAGTGCCTGTAGCTCCTGTTAATCAACAACCAACAAGGCGGAATCCGTATCCTCGAGTTAATGTTGATCCTATCCCCATGACGTATACTGAACTGTATCCTGCACTAATTCATAAGAAGTTGGTTCAACCAAGGTCACCGCCGCCTGTTCTAGAGAAACTCCCTTGGTGGTACAAAGCTGATGCCACTTGTGCTTTTCATCAGAATGCTCCTGGGCATGATTTGGAAAATTGTTGGCCTCTGAAGAATAAAGTTCATAGATTGGTTCGTTCGGGTATGCTTTCCTTCCATGATATTGGCCCAAATGTGCAGAACAATCCATTGCCAACTCATGAAGCGTCTGTTGTGAACATGGTGTATGGGTGCCCTGGGAAGTATAAAGTTTATCGCGTGGAACACATCAGAGGATCATTGGTATAGATGCATGCCACTCTGTGTGAGTATAGTCATTATGAGCATGATCATGCTGCTTGTAGGATTTGTTCAGTCAATCCTCGAGGATGTTACGTTGTGAAAAGAGACTTACAAGAGATGATAGATCAAAGGCTCATTGAGATTCTGAGGGATAGAGATGAAGATGATGTCAATGTGATTAAGCCATGCTTTGAAATCCCGGAATGTGTAGAGATTGGTTATTATGGAAAAGCTGTTGTAGAACCTCTTGTGATATGTTTGCCTGGATCTATACCCTATAGCTCTGACAAAGATGTACCTTACAGATACAATGCCACCATGCTGGAAGCTGGAAAAGAAGTCAAGATTAAGCCTCTGTCTTCTGTGGAGAATATAGCAGATGTCAGTAGAGTGACTAGAAGCGGACGAGTTTTTACTCAACCCCAAACAGTTGTAGATGTCCAGAGGAATCCTACTCAAGTGCCTGTGAATAATAATGATGCGACAAAAGTGAATGCTGGGTCATCTTCAGGAAAGGAGATGGATGAGATTTTGAAGCTTATCAAGATGAGTGATTATAAGATTGTGGATCAGTTGCATTGCACTCCGTATAAGATCTCTATAATGGAACTGCTGACGAGTTCTCCTGCTTATAGGGATTCTTTGATGAAAATACTTGATCAAGCCTTTGTGGATCATGATGTGACGCTGGATCAGTTTAATGGGGTTGTGAGTAATATCACTGCGTGTAACAATTTGAGCTTCAGTGATGAAGATTTGCCTGAGGAAGTGTTATACCCCAAAATTTGCCCACATATTTTTCAAGAAAACTCCAATCTGAAAATTAAGAGTCTCATATAATCATGGATTTTTATTTCAACAAAGATCCTGATATATGAAATACTTAGTTTTTAGAATTTTTCTTATACAGTAATTTGGCTTGCAGTTGAATTTATTCTTACACAAACACCAAATACTGTTTATTACTTCACACATGCTATTTATTTATTTACAGATAAATAGTACTGACACAATTGGTACAGAGTTAAATCTTTTTTGCAGGCGCAGAATCAGGAAACTCAGACTGTACTGGTAACAAGTAGATTATTATTATCTTTTGCTTCCCACTAATTTTTGTACTATATTCCATTATTTGCAAAAATCTTTTCAAATCTCTTTTTCAAAAATCAAATCTCTCTTTTTCCAACACTATCTCCACTTTCTTTCAAATCTTACTTCCACTCAAATTTTCCTTTTGTACGGAATCACATCATTCCCCAACGTCTCTATCCTTCTTTCCATTCTATAAATACCTCTCATTTTCTTCCATAAAATCTCACATCAAATTCCAACTCATCTTTCAAATTCCTACCTCATATCTATTTTCTCTTCTTCCCTAACAAGAATGGCAAAGTGGATAGAGACACTGTTTCTTACAGTCATCACCATTGCTACGGTGATCATGACTTTCTTCTGCCTGCATAGTCCTGAGGAGTGTGGACCTGCAATAGTTGCACTCCCAATCATCTACATGTTATTGTTCATAGCATGGGTCATTAATCGTCATTCTTAAAATTTGCCGTATTTCTTATTTCTTAAATGTACCGTTTATTCGTCGTACTGTTCAATATAGTATGTGATATTTGTACTGTCAGTATTAAATGTTGTACTATTTGTCATAATATTGCTTAGCTACTAAGATAATATTTTGTGTGTTTTCTGCCAGTCAAATATTCCTATTTCTGTGCATTAAATGATTTTCAGGGTTATTATCGGTAATTTTGCCCGCATACCGTAAATATTAGTTATTTATTATGTCTGTGTTTTTCTAACAAGTCATGTAAATAAACTTTCATTTTTCACATAAAACAAAAACAAAAAAAAACAACAAAAAAGAAAATTAACTTTGACTGTTGATTTTTCACTCTAACTACTACGTCAATACCTGAACAGTCAGTTGACAGCCAAACTGCTGGCAGTACAATTCTCAGTGTTTTGGGCCATCAATCAAATCAATCTTTCACAATTCAAAATTCCAAGATTTTTGTTCAAAGAAGTCTTCTGAATATCACATGATTAGCAGAGACTCAACACTGCACAAAAATCAGGTACGCTTAACTGTCTCCTACACAAACAGTCCCTAATCAGGGTTTTTCTTGTTTTTACAGGGGCAACAAGTTTTTGAGAGCTCAAATGGATTTCATATACCTCCATATATATCAAAGTACCATCATACAAATTTTCAAACTTCAATTCACTCAGACGCACCGTCAGCAGCTCAAACAGTCAACAGACGACCCGTTTGACCAAAAAAGTCAACAGACAGTCAAAAATGAAATTTTTTGTCAAAGTCCATATTTTGTCAAAGGATTCATCATTTGATCATTGGATGATCATAATTCATCAAGGAAAGATCAAAAATCAACAAAACCCTAAGATTCAAAATTAGGGTTTTTGCCTGAAAAGTCAACTCAACTTTGACTGATCATAACTCTCTCATCCTTCATCCAAAAAATTCAAACCAAAGCTTGTTTTGAAGGAAATTCAATTATCTTTCAAATGCCATTGATCCCATGATCATTGGATTCACCATTTGAAAAATATGACCAAAGACATTACAGGTCATTTTCAAAGTCAACAAAAAGACACTTTTTTCAAAAGGACACACAAGGAGCTTCAAAAATCATTTTGACATGAGACCAAAGACATTGGTTAGAGGACTCTTTGAGGTTTCCAAAAAGTGCAAGATCTCCTTCATATGACAAACATTGAAGGATTTACACCTTGTTGAAGTTGGCTAAATTTTGGTAAAATGCATGAAATCAACATTGCTCAAAAATGTATTTTTTCCAAATGGGGCCAAGTTTTCAGCATTCAAACATCATTTCCATGTTACTATGGGCCTCCCACGACCAAGACTAAGCCCATACCTTTTTTTATCCATTTTTGCATGATTTTATCTTACTTTAAGATTAAAATTAAAAGGAAAATGCATGGATAAAGGTTAGCTTACAAATCAAGCATGACTCACCTCAAAGAATCTTCATCTTTCTGCAGAGAATTGAAGGGCAAGGCAGGTGCATTGAAGGCAAGATGACTTGGTCAAGAATTCAAGCTTTTTTATATTAAAAAATGCAAAGTTTCAACAAAGGCAACTAAGACACATCTTAGCTTCATTTCTAAGCACACATAGCTTATAAATAAGCTATCTTAGTTCAGCAAAGAAGAGGACACGAATTCAGAAGCATAGCATAGCATATAACACTTGTAATCACTTCAAAAAATTCAAAGAAAAACTCAAATTCGAATTTGTAATTTCAGTCCATTTCAATACAAACTAAGCATTCATACACCTTCCTTAAACATCACTGAAACTATCTCAATCAATTACAAGCCTTGAAGCTCACTGAATCGAGCTACACAGGTCAAAATTTGTTCAAACTAAAATCAATTCGTATCTGGTTATTCACACATGTTTAACAAGATGTAGACATACTATTGAGCTTGGTTTGAGGTGTAGATCATTTCTGGAAACTTAATTGAAGTTTGGACACGTATAAACGAAACTACCATTTTAGGGTTCATAGCTTCAAATTTAGGGCTTTCCAAATTAGGCAAAATTAGAAGTTCTAAATAGCACCATTAGATTCGCATGGACAAAACGAATTGAATGGTACCATCGCGCTAAATGTATGTGTGCGTTTGACCCTATTCGCTATTTTGCAGGTTTAGTAAGTAACCAATTACAGCGCTTTTGGTAAGAAAGCGCTATTAAAAGTCTTGTCTGAAGGTTGAAGACGAAGACGTGTCCCCCCCCTATTGGTTCTGACGCGCGCGCTTTTTTGAATATAACCCTTGGTTTCAGTGTTTTGCAGGCGTGTCATAAGTGATGTTCCCTCACCATCTGGACCATCTGATCTCATTTATGACTCATCCAACGCTCCAGATCACGCATGCACACCATGCTCCCTCACAAACAACCACACAGGATCAGTATCCTTTATTTCTATTTTATTTTCTATTTTTATTTTAATTTCTTTGTTAAATTAATTAAAAATAGTTTTAAAAATCCAAAAAATACACAAAAAATATTTTTAGACTTCTAAAATAATATACTATTTTCTGAAATAAAAATATTTTATTTTTCTTCAAAATTTCAATATTTTGCATAATTAATTAGTATATATTTACATATTTACTTTTTTATTATTCTAACCAATCAAAAAATCCTAAAAAAAATTGTTCTTTGTGTTAAATATTGTTTATATATTATAAACTAATTTTGTACATATTTTGAATAATTTTCTTTTTAAGTTTTAATTATTTGTATAATTATTGGCATAATTATGTTTTAATTAGCTTAAATCAATTTCAAATCAATTTCAAAAATCCCAAAAAAATTAGTTTTGTTTTAAAATTAATTAACAAATATTTTGTACATATTTTAAACTTAATTTCTAGGTTTAAATCTATTTTCATCTTTTTCTTCATTTTAATTTAGTTAATCATGCATTAATTATAATTAAAACCAATCATAAAAAATCCAAAAAACATGCCTTTTATTTTTCTTGCAATTTAAATTCCTAGATAAATGTATAGGATGTCAAATTCATGTAAATAGGCTAGTTTACATTTCCCGCACAATCGATGTAATAGCGTAGATTTACTTTCCGCACTTTACATTTCCGCATTTTAATTTCCAGCAAATATAAACTGCGTGTATGTCAAAGATAAAATTGAACCGTTAGATCACTAACTTCAAAGATAAATATCTGAATCCAATCACAATCACACTTGCACCTCTCAAGGTAAACCCTTCTCATTCTTTCAAAATCAAAGTCAAATTCTACTGTTTTGAGTACAAAATCGAACCTTGCTTTTATATCCAGTGAAAGGATAGATTTTTAAAGGAAATAGGATAAAGACCTTATAACTCAGGGTAGACCTCCTAGTTTTCTTGCTCAAATCAAAACAAACAAATTCTCATACACTGTTGTTCTTCAAAACAAAACTTTCAAAAAGACAATACTTTGTATACATCCAAACACGGATTATTACAAAGTTAACGTTCTTTTCAAAACATCTTTCGAAAGATAAACAAGCATTTTGTATACATCCACACACGGATCATTACAAAATTCAAATTACAAAGGTATTTGAAACCACATATGAGCAATTTCAGAGCAATTGAAAAGTGATCGAAAAACAAGTGAGCTAAGCAAACTTAAGAGCCCATGGATAACCATGGATACAAAGGGTGCTAACACCTTCCCTTTGTATAACCTACCCCCTTACCCAGAATTTCTTAAAGGTCTTTTTTCTGTTTCTTTTATAAACCTTTCCTTAATTGGATAAAATAAAAGGTCGGTGGCGACTCTGTGAATTTTCAAAAATGCGAAAGCATTAAGCGACAAAAAAGAGTCAGTTCACGTATCTCTACAGATCAGAGGTATGGCCCGGTAATAAAAAAAAATCGGAGGTCCACAGAACTGGCGACTCTGCTGGGGAAATACTTTCAAAAAACAAAATGTTTTCAAAAGGGGTTACCTTAAGAGAATAGATCACTTCGATGTTTTCAATTGATTGATTTGATTGCTCTATTTTTCAAAGGCTTGCTTGGGTATTTTGCTTGTGTGAAAGATTCTAACCCGAATCTCGAGATACCTTAAGTATATGACAATAGACCAAGGAAACTGTACGGCATGTACCGATACGGTTGATCTGGTAGTCATCATTAGTGCGATACTTTGGTTCATACTGATGTCCCTTGAAAACGATCAAGGAGTATATTAGGCTTCCGAAGTGTCATTAAACACTAATTTGTCTTAGAACCTTTTTAGTTGAACTTGACTTGTGGCCTTTTAAGTGGCTAGCTTTGAAATTGATCGAAGTTAGTTATCCTCGAGGAATATTTTGATCGGCCGCTCGAGCGCCGCATTGAGATGTTACTTCCAAGGATCGTAGAACCCGAATACTATTCTAGGACAGGTTTTAACCAACTCAACTTCAGTGGGGAGGGTATCACCTATCAGCTCCATGCAAGCCTTTAAACCTAAGGCTATTGTTTGATTTGTCTTTGTGTGCCACATGTTTGCATCATAAGCATATCATTTTTGCACCAAACACTTCAAGGATCAAAGAGTTTACCTTTGTTTTTGCAGGTAATGGCTCCCGCCACCAAAGATTACATCCGAATCAACATCTCAACGGTACCGTCTGAGCTAAAAGACTTGGTGTCAGAATTCCCCAGGAATGTTCAATTCACTGAAAAACATGGCCACCTACTCCATTTGGTTACCTCAAAATTTGAAGAAGACATGATACGAGTCCTGTTCCAGTTCTTTGACCCTGAACATCATTGCTTTACCTTTCCTGATTACCAGTTGGTACCCACTTTGGAAGAATTCTCTGAACTAATTGGATTGCCTGTTCGAAATCAATTACCTTTCACTGGTTTAGAAAGGATTCCAAAACCTGAAGTCATTGCTGCTGCTTTACATCTGCGGAAATCAGAAATCGAGTCCAATTGGGAAACAAAGAGTGGAGTTAAGGGTTTACTTGCCAAATTCTTATTGGAAAAGACTCGACTACTGCTAGAAAACAAAAGTTATCCAGCTTTTGAGGAAGTTATGGCACTTTTGATCTATGGGTTGGTTTTATTCCCAAATCCCGACCAGTTCATAAGTGTACACATCATCAACCTTTTCCTAATCCGTAACCCAGTACCAACATTGCTGGGAGACATTCTACATTCTCTACACACTCGTACCATTAAGAAACGAGGAACTCTCATGTGCTGTATACCACTACTGGCTAGGTGGTTTACATTTCATCTTCCCCGATCAGTGTTGAGAAATGAACAAAGAATGCATTGGTCTCGCAGGATTATGTCTTTGTCTCATTCAGATATCCGGTGGAACAACTTCTTTCAAAGAGACATTACTATCATTGATCATTGTGGAGAATACCCTAATGTGCCACTCCTTGGCATCAAAGGAGGCATCACTTACAATCCCTCTTTAGCTCTACGCCAATTCGGATATGCAAGGAGCAACGGTCCTCATGACATGATTATCCGTGGCATTGTGTTTGATTACGAGAATGATTCTCATAGACACCGACGAAGGTTCATACATGCATAGGGCAGTGTCTATAGAATAGAAAGCAAAACTCTGGGGCAATGGAATTCTATCCCTATGGAACCCTACCTCAGATGGGTCCGCACTCATGCTGAGAAACTCCTTATGCCATATCCTGCTGTTCTACCTGTGACTATTGAACCAGAGGTCGAAGGATATGAACCTCAAGTTATTCTACACCCGGAGATGCCAACTGACCTAGAAGAGTTGCAAAAATCTTGGGTTCAACTCAAAGAGGAAAGAGACACCTTCAAATCATACTGTCAGGACTATGAGAGAAGGATATTGGAGCTCACCGGACAGCTTCAAGAAGAACAGCAGATCAACACATTCCTGGGGGCAAAGAGAAAGCGTCCACGGGAGACCTGAAGGATCATTTACTTTATTTCTGTCTTGTAAGCCCAAATGAGGCAAAGAAAAAAGAAAAAAGAAGCAAAAAAAAAAGAAATAAATTGATTAACTAACGTTTGTTTCTTCTTTAACAAATCTAAACTCTAAGATCCTTGAAACATTGCACACACATTTCACTTCATGCATTGCATATACATTTCATACATTTGCATTCATATACATATACACTTCATACATTGCATACACATGGCTTCCAGTCATACACATTTCATAACAGGTTCACCTGACGGATTTCTCATCTTCTCGCTGTTTATTTCAGTCAGAAGAGATGGAATCCGAGGCAAGTATCAAGAATCTCGAAGCACAGAATGCCCAAGTTCAAGTGGCAATTCTGGAACTGGCAAAGGGGCAGCAAGAACTGAAAGCCCTGATAATCAAGAAGAAAAAGAAGCCCAAAGGATCTGTAGGTGTGAGTCACCTGAGAAGAAAGATCAAAATTCCAGTCAAAAAGTTCACAAAGCCACCTGTGGACCTCCGATTTTTTTCAATACCGGGCCATACCTCTGATCTGTAGAGATACGTGAACTGACTCCTTTTTTATCGCTTAATGCTTTCGCATTTCTGAAAATATCACAGAGTCGCCACCGACCTTTTATTTTATCCAATTAAGGAAAGGTTTATAAAAGACACAGAAAAAAGACCTTTAAGAAATTCTGGGTAAGGGGGTAGGTTATACAAAGGGAAGGTGTTAGCACCCTTTGTATCCATGGTTATCCATGGGCTCTTAAGTTTGCTTAGCTCAATTGTTGATTGATCATTTTTGATTGCTATGAAATTGCTCATATGTGGCTCCCAAATACTTTGTGAATTGAATTTTGTAATGATCCGTGTGTGGATGTATACAAAATGCTTGTTTATCTTTCGAAAGATGTTTTGAAAAGAACGTTAACTTTGTAATAATCCGTGTTTGGATGTATACAAAGTATTGTCTTTTTGGAAAGTTTTGAAAGAAACAGCAGTGTATGAGAATTTTGTTTGTTTTGATTTGAGCAAGCAAACTAGGAGGTCTACCCTGAGTTATAAGGTCTTTATCCTTGTTTCCTTTAAAAATCTATCCTGTCATCGGATATAAAAGCAAGGTTCGATTTTGTACTTGAAACAGTGTAATTTTGACTTTGATTTTGAAAAGAATGAGAAAGGATTACCTGAAGAGGTGCAAGTGTGATTGTGATTGGATTCAGATATTTATCTTTGAAGTTAGTGATCTAACGGTTCAGTTTTATCTTTGACATACACGCAGTTTATATTTGCGGGAAATTAAAGTGCGGAAATGTAAAGTGCGGAAAGTAAATCTACGCTATTACATCGATTGTGCGGGAAATGTAAACTAGCCTATTTACATGAATTTGACATCCTATACATTTATCTAGGAATTTTAAATTGCAAGAAAAATAAAAGGCATGTTTTTGGGTTTTTTAGGATTTATTTTAATTATAATTAATACTTGATTAATTAAATTAAAATGAAGAAAAAGATGAAAATAGGTTTAAACCTAGAAAATAAGTTTAAAATATGTACAAAAGGTTTGTCAATTAATTTTAGAACAAAACTAATTTTTTTGGAATTTTTGAAATTGATTGGAAATTGATTTAAGTTAATTAAAACATAATTATGCAAATAATTACACAAATAATTAAAACTTAATGAGAAAAATAATCCTAAATATGTACAAAATTAGTTTATAATATATAAACAATATTTAACACAAAGAACAATTTTTTTTATGATTTTTTGACTAATTAAAATAATTAATAAGCAAATATATAAGTACATACTAATTAATTATGTAAAATATTGAAATTTTGAAGAAAAATAAAATATTTTTTATTTCAGAAAATAATATATTATTTTAGAAGTTTAAAATATTTTTTGTGGAATTTTTTGGATTTTAAAACTATTTTTTGATTATTTTTGCAATAAAAATAAAATAAAATAGAAAATTAAAAAGGATACTAATCTGGTGTGGAAATTAGTGAAGCCCATGGTATAGGCTGCGTGTTGTGATGCGTTGGATTCATTTTTTAATGAAGATCTATGGCCCAGATTGAAGAGAACATGACATAATGATAAGACTGCATGCACTGAATTCGAAATGAATTCAAACTCTTGATGGGGTCCACACGCGCCAAAACTGGCCAATGGAGAAGCAAGATTTGTCCACGCGTGCAGTCAAACGTTCAACTACACTGTTCATCATCTTCTCCAAGTTACCTGCGGATTTAGCTGCGGACTTACCTGCGATTTTACCTGCGGATTCCACCTTCGAATTTCTGGATTTTTTGAAACCTACAAAAACGCATGAAAATAAAAACCACAATGGCCCAGATCTACTAAAGATGACCTCCTGAGTCCAATGGTGAGGTTAGTTTTCTCATTTGATCACGCTAAGTATGAAAACGAAAAGGTTGAAGCTTTAAGCTTCAACCATGGCACCCCACGATTCTGGGCTTTAAACTCACATGTTAGACGTTAGATCTACCCCATATGATCTCAAAGGGATGGCAAAGGCATTAGATTTTGTTTAAATAAGCTTATCGTATAGATATCAAAAGTTGATAATATGCACGAATATGTTATTCTTTAAACACGAGTCCTATGAGTATATAGCCATGATTATTGCTTCTAACTTACTATATTAAGTGCCAGGAGATGATTAGAGCAATTGGTTTGTATTGATAGTGATTGAAATATATAATTCGAAAATTACAAAGTTTGGAGAATTTTGAGAATTTTTAGAGGTTTCTTGGCTATGCTCTTGCTATATTTCGTGTCTCTTTTTTGGCTCTCCTTGTTGCTGAAGTATGATAGCTCATTTATAGCCCAAAGTTGCTTGGAACTCAAGCTAAGAAGCTTTGTTGCCTTTGTTGAAAGTTTGGTTCTTTAATATTAAAAAAAACCTTGAATTTTTGACCAACTTTGACTCCATTCAATGCTCTTGCCTTGGACACCAATCTTCTGCAGAAAATTGAAGACTTTGGAGGTGAGTCATGCTTAGAGATCAAGCTACTAATTATCCTTGCAATTTTCCTTTAATTTTAATCTTAAAATAAGATAAAATTATGTCAAAAAATGGATAATATAGAAGTGGGATTTGTCTTGGTCGTGGGAGGCCCATAGTAACATGGCAAAGATGTTTGGACCATAAAAACTTGGCATCTTTTGGAAAAAAAACATTTTTGAGCAATGTTGATTTCATGCATTTTCCCAAAATTTAGCCAACTTCAACAAGGTGTAAATCCTTCAATTTTTGTCATATGAAGGAGATCTTGCACTTTTTGGAAACCTCAAAGAGTCCTCTAACCAATGTCTTTGGTCTCATATCAAAATGATTTTTGGTTCTCCTTGTGTGTCCTTTTGAAAAAAGTGTCTTTTTGTTGATTTTGAAAATGACCTGTAATGTCTTTGGCCATAGTTTTCAAATGGTGAATCCAATGACCATGGGATCAATGGCATTTGAAAGATAATTGAATTTCCTTCAAAACAAGCTTTGGTTTGAATTTTTTGGATGAAGGATGAGAGAGTTATGATCAGTCAAAGTTGAGTTGACTTTTCAGGCAAAAACCCTAATTTTGAATCTTAGGGTTTTGTTGATTTTTGATCTTTCCTTGATGAATTGTGATCATCCAATGATCAAATGTTGAATACTTTGACAAAATATGGACTTTGACAAAAAATTTCATTTTTGACTGTCAGTTGACTTTTCTGGTCAAACGGGTCGTCTGTTGACTGTTTGAGCTGCTGACGGTGCGTCTGAGTGAATTGAAGTTTGAAAATTTGTATGATGGTACTTTGAGATGTATGGATGTATATGAAATCCATTTGAGCTCTCAAAAACTTGTTGCTCCTGTAAAAACAAGAAAAAACCCTGATTAGGGACTGTTTGTGTAGGAGACAGTTAAACGTACCTGATTTTTGTGCAGTGTTGAGTCTCTGCTAATCATGTGATATTCAGAAGACTTCTTGAACAAAAATCTTGGAATTTTGAATTGTGAAAGATTGATTTGATTGATGGTACAAAACACTGAGAATTGTACTGCCAGCAGTTTGGCTGTCAACTGACTGTTCAGGTATTGAAACAGCAGTTAGAAGTGAAAAATCAACAGTCAAAGTTAATTTTCTTTTTTGTTGTTTTTGTTTTTTTTTGTTTTTGTTTTATGCGAAAAATGAAAGTTTATTTACATGACTTGTTAGAAGAACACAGACATAATAAATAACTAATATTTACTGTTACCAGTACAGTCTGAGTTTCCTGATTCTGCGCCTGCAAAAAAGATTTAACTCTGTACCAATTGTGTCAGTACTATTTATCTGTAAATAAATAAATAGCATGTGTGAAGTAATAAACAGCATTTGGCGCTTGCGTAAGAATAAATTCAACTGCAAGCCAAATTACTGTATAAGAAAAATTCTAAAAACTAAGTATTTCATATGTCAGGATATTTGTTGAAATAAAAATCCATGATTATATGAAACTCTTAATTTTCAGATTGGAGTTTTCTTGAAAAATATGTGGGCAAATTTTGGGGTATAACAGTTGCCCCTATTCAATCTTCTTAAACCTGAAGAGATTGTCTGAAATCTGAAGGTAGAAGATGATTGAATATTTAGATGCCCTGAAAATTTGCACTTACCTTGATCAGAAGAGATGTTGGAAGTTGCATTTGAATGTCGTCTGCGAAATGTTGTTGGCAGATTGGAACATTACCTGAGATGGGCTTTCAGATGCCAAATGGTAAATGTGTTGATGGTTTGTTTATCAGAATGAATCCATTGATTATATCTTGATGAAGGATTTGAAAGTCTTTGACTGTTTCGGAACCGTCCAAGGTTACCGCTTTAAGTCTTGGAAGATAATCGTTACGGAACTTGTCCAAAGTTTTTCCGCTTTAGATTTTGAAAGTTGATCATTGTGGAACCGTCTGAGGTATCGCTTTAGGTCTGCAATGTTAGATCGTTCTGGAACCGTCTGAGGTATCGCTTTAGATCTGCAATGTTAGATCGTTTTGGAACCGTCTGAGGTATCGCTTTGATCTGTGATGCTAGATCGTTCTGGAACCGTCTGAGGTATCGCTTTGATCTGTGATGCTAGATCGTTCTGGAACCGTCTGAGGTATCGCTTTGATCTGTGATGCTAGATCGTTCTGGAACCGTCTGAGGTATCAACTTTAGATCTGTGATGTCTATTTTTGAGTTAGTAAGTGATCAGAATAAATCTTCGGTTTGATTATATCTGAGAGAACCGTTCATGGAATTCAGGTGAACACGGCATGTGATTGAGAACATCTTTGTTGAAGATATCTGCCTTCCTGAAAAATCAAGTTAGTGATATGCAATGTTTATGATGCATGTAAATGTGAGATATTCCCGGAGAAATATGCATGTGATGTTGTGTATGAATATGCGTATGCATGATGCATGAATATGATGTATGAATATATGAATGTATGAATATGAATGTGAATGTATGAATGTGAATGTGAATGTGAATGTGTATGTGAATGTGATATGTGTCAAGCTTCTAGTTGGAAAAATAAATTCCCACTAGCCAGCTAGTCATGAATGTATTGTGATCGTTGATGATCTTTTGTCTTGTTTGAGTATCCTCGGCTGGGGAAATTCTTTGAGAACCCGGGTATCCTGTTGAAGAATCTTTGACTACTGCTTGGGGAATCAAAGGTAACTGGAAGTTCTGATGCCCTTTCAAATGGGAATGAGGAAGATGCATAATCCTCCGATGCACTATCTGACCAAGTCCGGGTGCGGGGATCACACCTTCTGAAGATAGTAATCTGGAACAAACCTGCTGGGGAATAAGACTTCTTTTGAAGAGAAAATCTTTTTGAGGAATTTGCTGAGAAATGCGTTTCTCTTGGTGATTTCCTTCTGATGGAATAATGTCCAGATGATCGGAACATTTCCTGAATGCCATTCCTGTTTTTCCTGGTAAACATAAATCATATTCAAATGCACATGGTCATTCAAAATTATCATTGGGACGCTTACGTATTTTAAAACAGAAAAAGTGAAAATAGTGATTTTTTGAAAGAGCTGCATTGAAAAGAGCCATGATAGGCGGGTTAGCACAGGGAGACAACAATCCTAGAAGTAGGAAACTGTCAGAAAGTTTTGAAAAATATTTATGAAGATAAATAGCTATGTGAGAATGATCCAGTCAAGTTTCAACTCTGCTATTGCCAATCTGTCTTCGAGCATCTCATCCCTCACTTGTTGGAAGAAAGTGATTAGACTGATCGGTGTCTTTGAGGTGTTGAATCTTGATGGTGAGTAGGCAGCTGAACGGAACACAGTTATATGCTTCATTCCCTAACTTTTGCCTAGGCCGCCCTTTCAGGTTTTCAGCCTACCGGGATTTTTTGTTTAGTCTCTAATTTTTGCCTGGACCGCCCTTTCGGGTTTTCAATCCACCGAGACGCTCATTTTTTGCCTAAGTTGCCCTTTCAGGTTTTCAACTTAGCGAGCTGTTTTTTTCTTTTTAAGAGAAGTATTTTTTGACTATGTCAGCATTCACAGGGTGTGGGAAATCCTCGCCATCCATGGTGGTAAGCAACATGGCACCGCCGGAGAATATTTTCTTGATTATGAATGGTCCCTCGTAGGTGGGAGTCCATTTGCCTCTGGGATCACCTTGTGGTAAGATGATGCGTTTGACAACCAAGCCACCAGTTTGGTATGCTTGACTTTTGACTTTTTTGTTGAAGGCTTTGATCATACGCTTTTGGTATAGCTGACCATGACAAATAGCTGCGAGCCTTTTCTCATCAATCAAGTTTATCTGGTCCAACCGTGTTTGAATCCAATCGTCTTCGTCTAGATTGGCTTCTTTCATAATCCTTAGGGAAGGAATCTGAATTTCAATTGGAAGAACTGCCTCCATACCATAGACTAAGGAGAATGGAGTTGCCCCTGTTGAGGTACGCGCAGATGTGCGATAACCATGAAGAGCAAAAGGCAACATCTCATGCCAGTCTTTGTAGGTTACTGTCATTTTTTGTATGATTTTCTTGATGTTCTTGTTGGCAGCTTCCACCGCGCCGTTCATCTTTGGTCGATATGGAGAAGAATTATGATGTT